>NC_091858.1:163779-482528 GCF_037783145.1 Equus przewalskii
ATGTATATACGCACAGTATATATAACACTTAGCCATGAAAAAGATGAAATGCTGCCATTCATGGATGCACCTTGAGGGTAATATGTGACAAGAGATTTTCACATATTGAGGTATACGTGGTAACTATTTGGGTTCAAAACTGACTCACCCTGAACTAGAGAGCCTGACTTGTGGCCTATCAAACATGCATTGTACATCTGCTTTAACTATTAAAGTAAAGAATACACTTTCTTAAGATAAGAATGCATACTTCCCCTGCTATGCCCTGTTGGTAATGCCCATTGGTAACTCCAGTATTAGTTCTTTTCCAGACATCAAGGTCATGTTGACCTGCTAATTTGCAACTGACTATCCCTTTGAAACTTTGATTGAACATGTAGCCTGGGTGTGTTTAATGTATGTTCTTTCTTCTGAAAATATATAAGACTCTACTGAGAACCATGCTTCCCCGGAATGCTTTCTTCTTTTCTGGGAAAGGCCTTCCCAGGTTACAATCCTCTCTTTGGCTCAAGTAAAACTCACCTACCCCTCTTATCTGTAGAGTGGTTATTGGTTATTTTGAATCAACAATGCTAAATGAAATGTCAGACAGAGAAAGACAAAAAACCATAAGATTTCACTCATTTGTGGAATGTAAAATAAATAAACAAACAAAACAATACAAAAACTAGCACATGACTGCAAAGATCAGATTGGTGATTACCAGAGGGGAAGGGAGGTAAAGGGAGAGCAAAATGGGTAAAGGGGGTCAACTGTATGGTGATAGATGGAAATTAGATTTTGGTGGTGAGAACCCTGTAGTGCATACAGAAGCCAAATTATAATGTACAGATGAAACATATAATATTATGAAGAATGCCAGCTCAATTAAAACAAAAAATTAAGGCACTGGCACCAATGCTAGCTACTATTCCAAAGTTCTCACAGTTTTTTTCTGCTTCTCTGTGTGGTATTCTCTTGTCATAATGTTTTTGCTAAATCTCATTGTATTGACAGGTCAAATCTTCAGGTTCACTCTCTTTAAATTTAATCATTCTCTTTGTTCCTTTTCTGATGTTCCAGTCTTAGGGAGATGACTTCCTTGGCACTTAGCAACTGCAAACATGCATTTGAAGATTTTAAGAGAAGATAACATGTCAGGGAGACTACCATAATTATTATAAGTAGGATATTTCCCAACGTTTGGAGTGCCCTTTGGAGGTATGGTCTCCACGACCCAAATCAATCAAAATCAAATGTAAAAGAAGCACCTTGTTGAAGGAATTACCTTTTTGAGCCAAGTGGCTTGTTCAGTGATCTTATTTAACAGAGATTCAACTTTTCCAGAAGTGTTAATCCACACATAGCAAGTGGTGTTGCCACAGCACAGATACCTCCTTGCTCAGCTAAATGAAAATCAAAGGCATCCTATTGTCACGAACAACATTGACCTAAGAGTCTAAGGAATTTTTGGAGCAGCTATTGACCTAGCAGCAGATTCTGCTATATTTTCAAGAGGTAAGAAGTTCCTGATCATATTCTCAACATTAACTATTAACCAAGGAAGTAGTGTCCTGCCAAAGGAAGTGAATATTGAATCATGATGCCTCCTGGTATGTCCTTTTTAACTCAGTGATGTAAATTCAGGGAAGTTGACCAATGAGGTATCTTAGTTCATTTGTGAACAGTTAGGGATACAGTTAGATAACCCAGGAGTTATTGACTAGCTATGCACTAGCCATCTAGGCCTTCATGAGCCCAAGGAGAATAATAGCCACCACAGATAGAGATAAATCCTTTTGGGGCACAAATATTGTCATTAGGATAGTACTGTAAATGGATTCATTTTCAGGGATTGTTGCACTTGTCTGTTCAAGCTGGGGGTCATTTATTCAGTGAATTCAGGGAGTAAATCTCCCAGCCTGAAATAAAGTGTTGTTCTAACTACCTTGCAAAAATGGATGCTCCTGGTGAGATCTTTTCATGATTGGAATAGATCTGATATAGATAATCATGTGGTTGTGGGGATGGAAATATACAAAGATTTACATACGTATTTGTGTTTAATTGTGGAAGTACAGTTATAATCAGAGGAAGGTAAAAAACAAAGACTGGATGCTCTGACCATAAGAGTTGAACTCCATAAGAGACAGGTAAGGGGGGTTCATAATAGTTTGTGGTGACATTGGGAATAGAAGATAAATTGGACACAAGGAGGACCAGAGGGTCTCTAGCATCATGGATAGATTGAATTCTTTGATGACAAACCTAGCAGTCTGAAAGGTTACCCCGCTTAGCAATGGCCTAGGAGATGCAGATAATGGTGTTATCTTTCAGGTCAATGCCAGAGTAAAGGAAATAAAGAGAAGTAAGGGTTTCATGTTTAATTCAAGTATAAAGTCTTGCTATGACGTCTTGAGCAGAAGCAGTCTACCTTAATGTCAGCTATTTTTCTTCCTCATCAATTTGATTCAGAGATCTCTAGTGTCTGCACAGGACAAGATGTCAAGCAAATCCTTCTTTAGCTCTGAGATGTGTACCCAAACTCAATGCCTTATAATTTTACAGCAGTGTCAGTGGTCAGGAATATTTGCTAAGGTCCCTTCCAATAGGTTTTGAGAATTTTCTTCCTCTGAAGATGTTTCTAGAATACATAGTCACCAGGCTTCTGCCTGTGACCAATGAGATCCTTTGAATTGGGATCCAGGGATGTTTCTTTAACTTGTTGATGATATCCTTTATCATAAGACATTAAAGACCAACAGTAACTGATCATACTAGCATGAGACAACAAGGGATAATCAAAAAATTGTATATCTATAAACATTGGTCTACTGTTGACTATCTCAGGTGGAATTAATTTATGTTTTCCAAAAGGGGTACTGCAAATAGTTAGCAAGACTAGAGGCAATATCTTAGGCCAAGAGAGTTCAGCAGTTTCAGAAAGTTTAAAGAATTCATTTAAATTCAATTTAAAGTTTGAGGATCGCATTAGATATCTTGAACTTTCTTGATGATTGAGGGTGATAAAGACAGTGAAAATTTCAATAAATTTGCAAGGATTTTGTTAAGGCTTGTATGATTTGTTAAGTGAAGAGCGTGCCTCAATCACTGGAGATTGTTGAAGATATACCCCAAATGGAAAACATGCTATCCAACAACTTCTTTTTCATTCTGAGGGCATCAGCCTTGCAGGAGGGGAAAACTTCAACTGATCAAGAAAACATGCATACAACTACAAGGACATATTAATTACCCATTCTAAGTGACAGTTGAATGAAGTCTAGCTGCAGACGTTCAAAGGGGCCAGAGGGAGAAGATTTGAGGCATCTGAAAACAAAATTTTTTTCCCCTGGATTATAGACCTGGCAGGTCAGGCATTTGTGGTAAAATGTTTTTGCAATTTTATAGAAGTCACCCCATCTGTATTTATACATAACTTTTATGATCTTAAATGAATCATCATTGATGAAGAAATGTAAAAACCAAAAAATAGGGTTTGCCAGTGAGCCAGGAAGAACCAAACAGCCATCTTGGGTTTCCTGTAGCCCTGACTGTTTATTTTTTAGTTTACAACCATTGCTTGCATGCCTTGATTCTGTGGTTCAGGAGCAGACTGTTTCCATATTGCAAGGACACAAGGATGGCAAAAGCCTGGTAACAAGGGGTCATTTTTTGCAGGAGTAGAATGAAATTCATCCACATGTGCTACAGATCCTGTTGCTGCTGCCTTAGCATGAAAGTCAACGAAGGCATTTTCCTGACACTCACATTCAGTATTTTTAGTTTGGGCTTCAATTTTGATGACGGAAATTTTAGAAAGCGAGAGAGTAGCAGTAAGAAGATAATTTACTTGTCCACTTTTGATTGGGCTCTCGGTGGATGTGAGAAAACCCCCTTGTTTCCACAATATCCCTAAATCATGGATGACCCTGAAAGCATGCCAGCTCTTCAGTATAAGTATTAACCATTTGCCTTTTTAAATAACTGGTATGCTCCGGTAAGGACATGGAGCTCTGCTTGTTGGGCTATTTTAGCTCTTGGGACATTTCTCCTCTCAAGTAATTTATATAGCACAGTGACAGTCTTGAAAAATCTCTTTTTTATTTTACATTATCACTCATCAACAAACAAAATTAGATCATAATTAGTCAAAGGGGTGCTTTGTAAATCAGCACTCAGTCTCACAAAGTAGGATGTTATTGCCCTGCAGTTACGTTCATCAGGCGGAGGTTGTAGTGTAGTAGAGTTGAGAGTGTTGCAAAGTTTAAGATATTGATTAGGAGGCGAAAACAGAAGGATCTCACAGGGGGTTAGCCTGCTTGCACAGAAAGGTTGGGTCAATTCAGAATTAAGAAGACTTTAGGCTGTATATGGAGTTTGTAAATAAATACCATTTCCTAAGTTTAAATCAGCTGAGGCATCTACCAGCTTTGCAGCTGAGGCTATAGCCTTAAGAGATTTGGAACTGGCATGAACAATTGAATCAAGCTGTATGCTATAATAGGCGATAGGCCTATGTTTATTAGCATGTCCTTGCATAAGTATTCCCAGGACTTGGTTTTCTCTTTCATGCAAAAGTTGCAAGGTTTTCAATAGTTAAGTAGCTGTAAGCAAGGTGGTTCTTGTCGCACTTGTTTTAGTCTTATGAAACCTGTTTATGTTTATCTTCCCAAGGAAATGGTTAAAAGACTAAAATTTTAGTAAGTTCATAGAGTAGACAAGCCAATCAAGAAAAATTAGAAATTAATAGTCTAAAATAGCCAGCCAGGTCTAGGAATCCACAAAACTATTCCTTAGTTTGTGGCTTAGGGAATTCTTGGATTAACTTAATTCTTTTTGGGGATAGCTTGAGTTCGTCAGCACTTACATTATGTTTAGGTAATAAATAGTGTCTGTAGATGATTGCAATTTTTCCCTAGAGACTTTATGCCCTTTTTCAACTAACTGTTGTAGCAAATAAATGGAATCCTTCGTGGATGCCCCTTTGGTAACTAAGCACAGAAGGAGATCATCTACATATTTAAAGGGTCAATTTCCCAGGGAACTGGAGGGTGCTGGAATCTTGGTGGAGTACTTGGGAGAAATAAGAAGAGGATTCGGTGAACCCTTGACACATTACTGTCCAGGTATATTGTTGACTCTTCTCAGTAAAGGCAAATATATATTGGCAGTTGTTGTCTATAGGAATGCTGAAAAAGGCTGAACAGAGGTCTACAGCAGTCAACCATCTTAATTCTGATAGAACTTGTGACAAAAGGGTGCTTGGTTTTGGAATAACTTGGAAATGAGGAATAACTTTCTTGTTAACAGCTCACAAATCCTGGACAAATCACCATCCTTACCCATTAGGTTTCTTGACAGGCATGATCTGCATTTTATGTGGGCTGGTACAGGGCATGCTTAGCCCCTGGGTGACCAGTTCTTCGACTATGGGTGTGAGGTGTTATATGGCCTTGAGCTTTACTTTAATGGCTATTGAGGCAATTGAGGAAGAAGTTTAATCATGTCTGAGTTTTTATAGGTTCTGTTCTTTTTACTCTCCCAATGTCAATATCAGAAGTTGCCCATAGATTTTTGAGCACCTCAATTATATTGGGGATCTTTTGCTGAAATTCTTCCTCTTCTATATCAAGGATCCCATTTTTGTTATTATTTATTTTTTTAGCAAAGCTTTGGGCATCTTGAAGCCAAACTAATACCTAATTGGGAAATACTGCCAGTTTGAAGATTGTGTGGTGTTTTACAATGTACCTCTTTGCATGGAAATTTTCTTGAAGTTGGCAAGTGACCTAGTATCAATCTAACCCATTCCATGACTAGCTTATCCCAACATGGGAGTCTTAGAGTTAGGTGGTGATTGCTTTAGCAGCTTTTAAGTGCTCAACCTGTGCCTACTAATTTTTGCAGCTCTTTGGCCTCTGAGATTCCCATTAACAGTATCTATTATCTACACAAAACAAGACAAACAAGCATGTGTGCCTTAATATATTGGCAGTAGTCAGGAGATGTTAGTGTGCCCCGTCCAAGAGAAGGCCCTGTAAACACTGTGAACAATTCCCACTGGGGAACCTTGGACTGGAGAAAGGATTGAACCAGC
Source organism: Equus przewalskii (assembly GCF_037783145.1). Taxonomy (NCBI): domain Eukaryota; kingdom Metazoa; phylum Chordata; class Mammalia; order Perissodactyla; family Equidae; genus Equus; species Equus przewalskii. Next base: position 169,859 of record NC_091858.1, read on the forward strand.
AGACTTCAACAAATGGGGACTACAAATTGGGGACTCCACATAAATGAGTAACTGCAAATTGCCAAAAACAGTTCCCATGTGGATCTTAGGACAGAATCAGGGCCTGGAGATTTCCATCAATCAAATAAAAATTGTGGTCTGAAATAAAAAATATGGCTCCAGGAGAGTTGACCTGCCCTGTACTGGAAAGCCAATTAGATTGGGAGCTCAATGAAAATAGAGTGGCGCTCAGAACCAAGAGGAACTTACTCATTTCCCTGAGAAATGGTGAGAAATACAGAGAACTCAAAAGGGTTCATGGGTACAATACCTGTGCTTCTTCTTGTCCCCAAAGGCATCAGAAATGTCCTTTTATTCCACAACTACAACCAAATCTGTTTAAAAAAAACACAACTGAGGAAATTTAAAGATCTAATTGGCTCTATTCAATGATTTATGAATTGGGAAACGTCCCATTTGGAAATAGAAAGGACCTCCAAGAGCTGTACAAAAGTGAGACTTTTATAGGGAGAAGTGGGCATGAATGTTTATGAGGCAGAATACTTCACTATTGCTGACCAGGAGATTCCAGATTGACTAGTTTAAGATTACATTCCTATGAGAGGCTGAAACTGCAATTAGTCTTGGTTTGCTGATGTGTGGCTTAGCAAAAGTGACTCCAGTTTGGACCTGTCGTCTCTTTTTTAATAAAAATAATATTAATATACAATACTATATACCAACTAATAGTAATTAATATCAAATAATAGTAATTACTTGATACATATACATAGTTACTATATATATGGTACATATATAATATATATATCAACTAATTACTAATCAGGGAAATGGAAATTCAGACCAAAATAAATTCTGTCATATAATCTAACAGAATGCCTAAAATTAAAAAGACTGCTCACAAGAAGTATTGGCAAATACATGGAACAGCTGAACTCTTATACACTAGTTTTAACAATATGAATCGACTCAAACATTTTGGTAAACTATCTCTCACTATTTACAGAATTTGAATGTATTTATGCCCTGGAAAATGGTTCAGGCATGTCTGAAATGTGACTCCAGCATGTGTGAAACATGACTCCGGTGTGGCTGACTCATGTGTCAGGTATGGCTGACACGTGACTCAGGCATTCATGTCCCAGTATCAATGTGTGACGGAAAGGAAGTCAAGCAGGTATCATATGCCGCACATGGTTGGCTCCCACGTGACTACAGGTTGATGAAACTTGGCTCCCACATACTCAGTCATGGCTGCCACGTGGCTCACACATGGCTCAGCTGTGTTTCATGTGTGGCTCCCCTGTGGTTCATGCGTGGTTCAAGCATGGAACATGTGTGTTTCACAGGTTCTTCAGATGCGGTTCAAGGGTGTCTCCCATGTGGTTCCTGCTTGGCTCACACATGGTTTGGGTGTAATTCAGGCATGCATGTCACACGACTTGTCTGGGTCACATATGGTTGAGGACACTCTCACACGTGGTTCAGGCATAGCTCAGCCATGGCTCACACATGACACAGGAGTGCCACAAAACTGGCTTCCATGTGGGTGTCACATGATACAGGCTTTGGTCACGCATGGCTCACACATGGTTCAGGTGTGGCTCATGCATATCTGTGGTGTTGCTCAGGCGTGGCTCATATGTGTTTGTGGCATGGGTGGCACGTGGTTCAGGCATGGCAGGCAATTTGTGCCAGTGTGGCTGACACGTGCTTTGAGTGAGGCTGACCTTTGGTTCAAGTGTGACTGGCACTTGATTCTGGCCTGGCTGGCACGTGACTTGGCGCGGCTGAGCCTTGAAACAGGCGTGGTTCACACGTTGTTCAGGCGTGGCTGACACATCTCTCAGGTGAGCTGGAAACGTGACACAGGCGTGCCTGACACGTCACGCATGTGGGGTTCACACATGGTTCATGCATGGCCTTCGAGTGGTTCAGTGTTAGCTGGTGCATGGTTCACGGATGGGTGGCACTTGGTTCAGGCGTGGATGAAATGTGACTCCAGCATGTGTGAAACAGGACTCCGGTGTGGCTGACACATGTGTCAGGCATGGCTGACACATGACTCAGGCATTCATCGCCCAGTATCCATGTGTGACGGAAATGTGATCACGCAGGAGTCACATGCGATACATGGGTGGCTCCCACGTGACTGCAGGTTGCTGAAACCTGGCCCCCACATACTCAGTCATGGCTGCCACGTGGCTCACGCATGCCCTAGCTGTGTCTCATGTGTGAGTCCCCTGTGGTTCATGTGTGGTTCAACCACCGAACATGTGTGTTTCACTGGTTCTGCAGATGTGGTTCAAGGGTGTCTCCCATGTGGTTGCGGCATGGCTCACACATGGTTCGTGTGTAATACAGGCGTGCATCTCACACGACTCATCTGGGTCACATATGGTTGAGGACAGTCTCACACGTGGTTCAGGCATAGCTCAGCCGTGGCTCACACGTGATGCAGGTGTGCCACACAACTGGCTCACATGTGGCTGATACGTGATTCAGGCTTTTGTCACGCATGGCTCACACATGGCTCAGTTGTGGCTCATGCATGGCTGTGGTGTTGCTCAGTCGTGGCTGACATGTTTTGCGGCACGGTTGGCACGTGTCTCAGGCATGGCAGGCAAGTTGTGCCAGTGTGGCTGTCACATGCTTCAAGTGAGGCTGACCTGCGGTTCAAGTGTGACTGGCACTTGGTTCAGGCCTGGCTGGCACGTGACTTGGTGCGGCTGAGCCTTGACACAGGCCTGGTTCACACATTGTTCAGGCGTGGCTGACACATGACTCAGGTGAGGTGGAAATGTGACACAGGCATGCCTGACAGGTCACGCAGGTGTGGTTCACACATGGTTCATGCATGGCCTTCGTGTGGTTCAGGGGTGGCTGGTGCATGGTGCACACATGGGTGGCAGGTGGTTCAGGCGTGGCTGAAATGTGACTCCCCCATGTGTGAAAGAGGACTCCGGTGTGGCTGACACATGTGTCAGGCATGGCTGACACGTGACTCAGGCATTCATCGCCCAGTATCCTTGTGTGACGGAAATGTGATCATGCAGAAGTCACATGCCGTACATGGGTGTCTCCCAGGTGACTACAGGTTGCTGAAACTTGGCTCCCACATACTCAGCCATGGCTTCCACGTGGCTCATGCATGCCCCAGCTGTGTCTCATGTGTGAGTCCCCTGTGGTTCATGTGTGGTCCAAGCATCGAACATGGGTGTTTCCCTGGTTCTTCAGATGTGTTTCAAGGGTGTCTCCCATGTGGATCCTGGATGGTTCACATATGGTTCTGGTGTAATTCAGGCGTGCATCTCACACAACTCGTCTGGGTCCCATACGGTTCAGGACACTCTCACACGTGGTTCAGGCATAGCTCAGCCATGGCTCACACATGATGCAGGTGTGCCACAGAACTGGCTCCCATGTGGTTGACACATGATACAGGCTTTGGTCACGCATGGCTCACACATGGTTCAGGTGTGGCTCATGCATGTCTGTGGTGTTGGTCAGGCATAGCTCACATGTGTTTGTGGCATGGGTGGCACATGGTTTGGGCATGGCAGGCAAGTTGTGCCTGTGTTTGACACGGGCTTCAAGTGAGGCTGACCTGTGGTTCAAGTGTGACTGGCACTTGGTTCAGGCCTGGCTGGCACGTGACTTGGCACGGCTGAGCCTTGAAACAGGCGTGGTTAACACGTTGTTCAGGCGTGGCTGACACATCTCTCAGGTGAGCTGGAAACGTGACACAGGCGTGCCTGACACGTCACGCAGGTGTGGTTCACACATGGTTCATGCATGGCCTTCGTGAGGTTCAGGGGTGGCTGGTGCATGGTTCATGCATGGGTGGCAGGTGTTTCAATCGTGGCTGAAATGTGACTCCGGCATGTGTGAAACAGGACTCCGGTGTGGCTGCCACATGTCTCAGGCATGGCTGACACGTGACTCAGGCATTCATCGCACAGTATCCATGCGTGGCAGACATGTAGCCATGTGTGTGTGACATGCAGTACAGGTGTTTGTCCCGCGTGACTCACAGGTTGCTGAAACCTGGCTCCCACATACTCAATCATGGCTGGCACGTGGCTCACGCATGGCTCAGCTGTGTTTCATGTGTGGCTCCCCTGTGCGTCATGTGTGTTCCAACATCGAATGTGTGTGTTTCACACGTGGTTCAGTTGTGGTTCAAGTGTGTCTCACATGTGGTTCATGCATGGCTCACACATGGTTCGGGTGTAATGCAGGAGTTACTCACACACGACTCGTGTGGGTCCTCGAGACACAGACGTGCCTGACACGTCACATAGGTGTGGTTCACACACGGTTCATGCATGGCCTTCATGTGGGTCAGGGGTGGCTGGTGCATGGTTCACGCATGGGTGGCAGGTGGTTCAGGTGTGGCTGAAATGTGACACAGTCATGTGTGAAACACGACTCTGGTGTGGCTGGCACATGTCTCAGGCATTCCTGACACGTGACTCAGGCATTCATCTCACAGTTTCCGTGGAAAACATGTGGCCACGGGTGTCTGACATGCCGTACAGGTGTGGGTCCCACGTGACTCACAGCTTGCTGAAACGTGGCTCCCACATACTTGGTCACGGCTGGCACACATCTCACGCATGGCTCAGCTGTGTTTCATGTGTGGCTCCCCTGTGCTTCATGTGTGGTCCAACCATCAAACATGTGTGTTTCACACGTGGTTCAGATGTGGTTTACGGGTGTCTCACATGTGATTCATGCATGGCTCACACATGGGTCGGAAGTAATTCAGGCGTGCCTCACACACGACTTGTGTGGGTCACTCCTGGTAGAGGACGCTTTCACACGTGGCTCAGGCATAGTTCAGACACGGCTCACACGTGATGCAGGCGTGCCACACAACTGGCTCACATGTGGCTGATACGTGATTCAGGCTTTTGTCACGCATGGCTCACACATGGCTCAGTTGTGGCTCATGCATGGCTGTGGTGTTGCTCAGTCATGGCTCACATGTTTTTGCGGTATGGTTGGCACGTGGCTCAGGCATGGCAGGCAAGTTGTGCCAGTGTGGCTGACACATGCTTCAAGTGAGGCTGACCTGCGGTTCAAGTGTGACTGGCACTTGGATCAGGACTGGCTGGCACGTGGCTTCAGCACAGCGGAGATGTGACTCAGGCGTTGTGCACACGTTATTTAGGCGAAGACGACACACGGCTCAAGTGTGGCGGCCACATGACACAGGCGCACCTGACACATCACGCAGTTATGGTTCACACATGGTTCATGCATGGCCTTCGTGTGGTTCAAGGGTGGCTGGTGCATGGTTCATGCATGTGTGGCAGGTGGTTCAGGCGTGGCTGACATGTGGCTCAGGCATGTGTGAAACATGACCCGGCGTGGCTGACACACGTCTCAGGCATGGCTGACACGTGACTCAGGCATTCATCACACTGTATCCGTGTGTGGCAGACATGTGGCCACGTGTGTGTGACATGCAGTACAGGTGTTTGTCCCGCGTGACTCATAGCTTGCTGAAACTTGGCTCCCACATACTCAGTCATGGCTGTCACGCGGCTCACGCATGGCTCATCTGTGTTTCATGTGTGGCTCCCCTGTGCTTCATGTGTGTTCCAAGCATCGAATGTGTGTGTTTCACACGTGGTTCAGATGTGGTTCAAGCGTGTCTCACAGGTGGTTCATGCATGGCCTGCACATGGTTCGGGTGTAATGCAGGCATTGCTCACACATGACTCGTGTGGCTCCTGGAGACACAGGTGTGCCTGACACATCACATAGCTGTGATTCACACAGGGTTCATGCATGGCCTTCGTGTGGGTCAGGGGTGGCTGGTGCATGGTTCACGCATGGGTGGCAGGTGGTTCAGGTGTGGCTGACATGTGACTCAGGCATATGTGAAACATGACTCCGGTGTGGCTGGCACATGTCTCAGGCATGCCTGACTCGTGACTCAGGCATTCATCTCACAGTTTCTGTGCGTGGCAGACATGTGGCCACGTGTGGGTGACATGCCTTACAGGTGTCGGTCCCACGTGACTCACAGCTTGCTGAAAAGTGGCTCCCACATACTTGGTCATGGCTGGCATGTGGATCACGCATGGCTCAGCTGTGTTTCATGTGTGTCTCCCCTGTGCTTCATGTGTGGTCCAAGCACGAACATGTGTGTTTCACTCGTGGTTCAGATGTGGCTCAAGAGTGTCTCACATGTGGTTCATGCATGGCTCACACATGGGTTGGTAGTAATTCAGGTGTGCCTCACACACGACTCGTGTTGGTCACTCCTGGTAGAGGACACTTTCACACGTGGCTCAGGCATAGCTCAGACACGGCTTTTCTCATGCATGGCTCACACATGGCTCAGGTGTGGCTCATGCATGGCTGTGCTGTTGCTCAGGCGTGGCTCACAGGTCTTTGTGGCATGGTTGGCACGTAGTACAGGCATGGCAGGCAAGTTGTGCCAGTGTGGCTGACACGTGCTTCAAGTGTGGCTGACCTGTGGGTCAAGTGTGACTGTCACTTGGTTCAGGCCTGGTTCAAGGGTCTTTCACATGTGTTCATGCATGGCTCACACATGCTTTGGGTGTAATTCAGGCGTGACTCACTCACGAGTCGTGTGGGTCACATATGGTGGAGGACAGTTTCACACGTGGTTCAGGCATAGCTCAGCCATGGCTCACACCTGATGCAGGTGTGCCACAGAACTGGCTCACATGTGGCTGATGAATGATTCAGGCTTTTGTCACGCAAGGCTCACACATGGCTAAAGTGGGGCTCAAACATGGCTGTGGTGTTTCTCAGGCTTGGCTCACATGTGTTTGTGGCATGGTTGGCACGTGGTTCAGGCATGGCAGGCATGTTGTGCCAGTGTGGCTGACACTTGCTTGCACACAGGCTGACCTGTGCTTCAAGTGTGACTGGCAGTGGTTTCAGGCCTGGCTGGCACGTGACTTCGGCACAGCTGAGGCGTGACAAAATCATGTCTCACACTTTATTCAGGGCTGGCTGACACATGATTCTGGTGAGGCGTCCTCGTGACACAGGCGTTCCTGACACGTCATGCAGGTGTGGTTCACACACATGCTTCAGGCATAGCTCAGCCACGGCTTACACATGATCCAGGCATGCCACAGAACTGGCTCCCATGTGGCTGACACGTGATTCAGGCTTTTGTCACGCATGGCTCACACATGGCTCAAGTGTGGCACATGCATGGCTGTGGTGTTGCTCATGCATGGCTCACAGGTGTTTGAGGCACGGTTGGCACGTGTTTCAGGCTTGGCAGGCCAGTTGTGCCAGTGTGGCTGACAGGTGCTTCAAGTGAGGCTGACCTGTGCTTCAAGTTTGAGTGGCACTTGGTTCAGGCGTCGGTCAAGGGTGTCTCACATGTGGTTGATGCATGGCTCACATGCTTCCATTGTAATTCAGGCGTGGCTCACACACAACTCGTTTGGGTCACATATAATAGAGGATGCTTTCACACATGGTTCAGTCATAGCTCAGCCATGGCTCACATGTGATGCAGGCGTGCCACAGTACTGGCTCACATGTGGCTGACACATGATTCAGGCTTTTGTCACGCATGGCTCATACGTATCTCAGGTGTGGCTCATGCATGGCTGTGGTGTTGCACAGGCATGGCTCACATGTTTTTGTGGCACGGTTGGCACGTGGCTCAGGCATGGCAGACAAGTTGTGCCACTGTGGCTGACACATGCTTCAAGTGACGCTGACCTGTGGTTCAAGAGTGACTGGCACTTGGTTCAGGCCTTGCTGGCCCGTGACTTCGGCAAGGTGGAGACGTGACTCAAGCGTTGCACACACGTTATTGAGGCATGGCTGACACATGGCTCAAGAGAGGTGGCCACGTGACACAGGCGCGCCTCACACGTCACGCAGTTGTCCTTCACACATGGTTCATGCATGGCCTTCATGTGGTCCAAGGGTGGCTGGTGCATGGTTCACACATGGGTGGCAGGTGGTTCAGGCATGGCTGACTTGTGACTCAGGCATGAGTGAAACATGAGCTGGCGTGGCTCACACATGTCTCAGGCATGGCTGACACGTTACTCAGGCATTCATCGCACAGTATCCATGCATGGCAGACATGTGGCCACGCGTGTGTGACATTCAGTACAGGTGTTTGTCCCGCATGACTCACAGGTTGCTGAAACCTGGCTCCCACATACTCAGTCATGGCTGGCACGTGGCTCACGCCTGGCTCAGCTGTGTTTCATGTGTGGCTCCCCTGTTCTTCATGTGTGTTCCAAGCATCGAACATGTGTGTTTCGCACATGGTTCAGATGTGGTTCAAGCGTGTCTCACAGGTGGTTCATGCATGGCTCATACATGGTTTGGGTGTAATGCCAGCGTTGCTCACACACGACTCGTGTGGGTCCTCGAGACACAGGCATGCCTGACACGTCACACAGGTGCGATTCACACAGGGTTCATGCATGGCCTCTGTGTGGGTCAGGGGTGGCTGGTGCATGGTTCACACATGGGTGGCTCGTGGTTCAGGCGTGGCTGACATGTGACACAGGCATGTGTGAAACCTGACTCCGGTGTGCCTGGCGCATGACTCAGGCATGGCTGACACATGACTCATGCATTCATCTCACAGTTTCCGTGTATGGCAGACATGTGGTCACGTGTGTGTGACATGCCATACAGGTGTGGGTCCCGCATGACTCACAGGTTCTGAAACGTGGCTCCCACATACTCCATCACGGCTGGCATGTGACTCACGCATGGCTCAGCTGTGTTTCATGTGTGGCTCCCAGTTGGTTCATGTGTGGTTTAAGCATCGAACATGTGTGTTCCACATGTGGTTCGGATGTGGTTCAAGGGTGTCTCACATGTGCTTTATGCATGGGTCACACATCGTTTGGGTGTAATTCAGGCGTGCCTCACACACGACTCATGTGGGTCACTTATGGTGGAGGACACTTTCACACATGGTTCACGCATAGCCCAGCCATGGCTCTCACATGATGCAATCGTGCCACAGAACTGGCTCAAATGTGGCTGACACATGATTCAGGCTTTTCTCAGGCTTGGCTAACACATGGCTCTCGTGTGGCAAATGCATGGCTGTGGTGTTGCTCAGACGTGGCTCACATGTGTTTGTGGCATGGTTGGCACGTGGTTCAGGCTTGGAAGGCAACTTGTGCAAGTGTGGCTGACACGTGCTTCAAGTGCGGCTGACCTGTGGTTCAAGTGTGACTGGCACTTAGTTCACGCCTGGCTGGCACGTGAATTCGGCACGGCTGAGACGTGACTCAGGCATGGCTCACACGTTATTCAGGCGTGGCTGACACATGACTCAGGTGAGTTGGCCACGTGACACAGGCGTGCCTGACACGTCACGCAGGTGTGGTTCACACATGGTTCATGCATGGCCTTCGTGTGGTTCAGGGGTGGCTGACATGTGACTCAGGCATGTGTGAAACATGCCTCCGGTGTGGCTGACACATGTCTCAGGCATGGCTGACATGTGACTCAGGCATTCATCTCACAATATCCATGTGTGGCATACACTTGCTTCACACATGGGTGACATGTCGTTCTCTTGTGGCTCCCACGGGACTCACACTTTGCTGACACATGGCTCCCACATACTCAGCCGTGTCTGGCATGTGGTTCATTCATGCCTCAGCCATGTTTCACTTGTGGCTCCCATGTGCCTCATGTGTGGTTCAAGCATTGAACATGTGTGCTTCACACGTGGTTCTTATGTGGTTCGAGTGTTTCACATGTGGTTCAGGCATGGTTCAGGGAGGCTCACACATGGTTCAGGTGTAACTCAGGTGTGGCTCACACATGACTCATGTGGAGGTCTCATATGGTTCAGGAGGGTTTCACCCGTGATTCAGGCATGGCTCGCAGGTGGTTCAGCCATGGCTCAGCCATGGCTCACACGTAGTTCAGGTGCCCTCTGCTCACGGTCAGGTGTGGCTGACACACGATTCAGGAGTTTGTCAACATGGCTAACACATGTCTCAGGTGAGGCTCACGCATGGCTGGGGCATTGCTCCGACATTGCTCACATGTGGCTCTGGTGTTTTTGGCACGTGGCTCAGGCGTGGCTGACACAAGACTCAGGTGTTTCTGACACATGTCTCAGGCATGGCACGCATTTTGTTCAGGTTTGACTGATGCGTGGTTCAGGCATGGGTGACTGGTGGTTCAGGCATGGCTGACATGTGACCCAGGCATGTGTGAAACATGCCAGGTGGAGGTGACATGTGACTCAGACATTCATCACACAGCATGCATGTGTGGCAGACATGAGGTCACACGTGTGTGATGTGCCATACAGGTGTGGTCCCACGTGACTCACAGGTTCTTGAAACGTGGCTCCCACGTACTCAGTCATGGCTGGCACGTGGCTCACGCATGGCTCAGCTGTGTTTCATGTGTGGCTCCCCTGTGCTTCATGTGTGGTTCAAGCATCAAACATGTGTGTTTCACAGGTGGTTCTGATGTGGTTCAAGGGTGTCTCACATGTGGTTCATGCATGGCTCACACATGCTTCAGGTGTAATTCAGCCGTGGCTCACACACGACTCCTGCAGGGCACATATGGTAGCGGACACTTCCACATGTGGTTCAGGCATAGCTCAGAAACGGCTCACACGTGATGCAGGCGTGCCACAGAACTGCCTCCCATGTGTCTGACACAAGATTCAGGCTTTTGTCACGCATGGCTCACACATGGCTCAGGTGTGGCTCATGCATGGCTGTGCTGTTGCTCAGGAGTGGTTCACAGGTCTTTGTGGCATGGTTGGCACGTGGTACAGGCATGGCAGGCAAGTTGTGCCAGTGTGGCTGACACGTGCTTCAAGTGTGGCTGACCTGTGGTTCAAGTGTGACTGTCACTTGGTTCAGGCCTGGTTCAAGGGTCTTTCACATGTGTTCATGCATGGCTCACACATGCTTTGGGTGTAATTCAGGCGTGGCTCACTCACGAGTCGTGTGGGTCACATATGGTAGAGGACACTTTCACACGTGGTTCAGGCATAGCTCAGCCATGGCTCACATGTGATGCAGGCGTGCCACAGAACTGGCTCACATGTGGCTGACAAATGACTCAGGCTTTTGTCACGCATGGCTCACACATGGTTCAGGTGTGGCTCATGGATGTCTGTGGTGTTGCTCAGGCTTGGCTCACATGTGTTTGTGGCATGGTTGGCACGTGGTTCAGGCTTGGCAGGCAAGTTTTGCCAGTGTGGCTGACACGTGCTTCATGTCAGGCTGACCTGTGGTTCAAGCGTGACTGGCACTTGGTTCACGCCTGGCTGGCACGTGAATTCGTCATGGCTGAGACATGACTCAGGAGTGGCTCACACGTTATTCTGGCATGGCTGACACATGACTTAGGTGAGGCAGCCACGTGACACAGGTGTGCATGACACGTGATAGGTGTGGTTCACACATGGTTCATGGCTGGTCTTCATGTGGTACAGGGGTGGCTGGTGCCTGGTTCACTCATGGGTGGCAGGTGGTTCAGGCGTGGGTGACATGTGACTCAGGCATTCATCACACAGTATCCATGTGTGGCAGGCATGAGGTCACGCATGTGTGACATGCCATACAGGAGTGGCTCCCACGTGTCTCCTGGGTTGCAGAAACTTGGCTCCCACACACTCAGTCCTGGCTGGCACGTGGCTCACGCATGGCTCAGCTGTGTTACCTGTGTGGCTCCCCTGTGCTTCATGTGTGGTTCAAGCATCGAACATGTGTGTTCCACATGTGGTTCAGATGTGGTTCAAGGGTGTCTCACATGTGGTTCATGCATGGATCATGCATCGCTCGGGTGTAATTCAGGTGTGGCTCACACACGACTCGTGTGGGTCACATATGGTAGAGGACACTTTCACACGTGGTTCAGGTGTGGCTAATGCATGGCTGTGGTGTTGCTCAGGTGTGGCTCACATGTGTTTGTCACATGGTTGGCATAATAATGATTATAGTATATTTTGTATCTTATTATATTATCTGCGATCTTTGAATGCTTATTCTAATTTAATAGCATGAAAGCAGTCAAAATATCCCCTTATCATTGTTTGTCTGTAGGATCAGCGGTGTTGAGTACTCTTTAATTCCTAATATTACCAGCCTCCATGTGAACACTTTTTTTAATGGTCACTCTGTCTGGAAGTTTATAAATTTTATCCATTGCAAAGAACCAACTTTTCCTTTCCTTGTTTTTGGTTTTCTCTTTTAATTGCTTCTACTTTTATCTTCATTCTCTGCCTTTACCTTCTTTTTAGTTTCCTGAAGGCAATTGTTTTATATATTTTATCTGGTTTTCTAGTCATTTCACACTGGAAGAAAAATATAGTCTGTGTTGCTTCATCGTCTTTGAAAGCAGAAGTGCCTCAGAAGAGTTTTCTTTACCTCTTATTTTCCACATTTTCTGATAGACATGTTCAGTAATTATTTTCAATGATTTTTTCCTATCTCCAACCTACACCATATCCTTTCTTAAGTCCTGTTGGTTATTGGGAACAGCAGGATATCCCCAAAGTCCAGCACAGAACTTCAGGCCTCATAGGGGCAAGAAAACTGACTCACTGAACATTGAGCTGGCCATCAGGGTCCAGATCATCCACGAGCGGCAGATGCTGCATGAGTGTAACTCCCCATACATCATGTGTGTCTATGGAGCTCTCTGGACCAGGCATTGAAGGAAGCCAAGAGAATTCCCAAGAGATTCTGGGGAAGCTCCACATTGCAATTCCCTGAGGCTTGGGGTATGCCCAAGAAAAGCACCCCAATCATGCACCAAGATGTGAAATCTTCTAACAGCCTCGTCAACTGCAGAGGGGAGATCAAGCTGTGAAATTTTGGGGTGAATGGGCAGCTCGACTCCACAGCCAACCCCTTTGTAGGAACTCATTCCTACACATCTCTGAGCAGTTGCAAGACACTCACTGCTTGGTGCAGTCAGGCATCGGGAGCACGGCCTGTCCCTCAGAAGCTGTCCGTGGGAAGGTACCCCATCCCTTTCCTGATGCCAAGGAGCTGAGGCCGTATCTGGCTGGGCCATGGTCGGGGGAGTGGAAGGAGAGCCTCCTAGCATCTTCCGAAGACCAAGAGCACCTGGACACCCCACAGCGGCCACAGATGGATAGTTGGCCAGCTCTGGCCGTCTTGGAACTGCCGGATGGTATTGTGAAGGAGCTTCTTTCCAAGCTGCCACCAGCACCTTCACTCAGGACCTCAAGGAGTTTCAAATAAATGCCTAATTGAGAACCCAGCACATCTGAAGATGCTCATGAGCCAGCCTTTATCAAATGGTACAAATGGTTGAAGTGTATTTGTCAGCTGGTTGTGTAAAATGCTGCCACTGAACCAGCCTGGCACACCCATGTGCACCTCCATGTGACGGGACAGGCTCCCTGCATCCAGCTGGTGACCTGTCCCCTCCACCTCTCACCCCTTCCAGCCCAGGACAGACCACCTCCTCCTCTCCCTCTGCCCCTCCACCTCTCCCACCATGCCCTCTATGGTGACCAGTGCAGAGATGGGAACGTTGGACCTCTTCCCCCTCCTGTCCCAGTCCTTGTGGCCCTCTGGTCTCTGGGAAAAGGGGATGCTGCTCCTGCTGTCTTCTCAGAACCTGCGCATTTAGGTTTAAAACAAAACAAAACAGGGAAAGAAAAAGCAAAGTGTGCCTGTTATAAAAAATATATATAATATAGATTAAACATAAATTGTTTTAAGTATGGATTACAATGTAGATTCTAAGTATATGCATTCTTTTCCATATCCTCTTCCAATACTTGTTCCCCCTAATGACTGTAATCTTTTATGAGCTATATCGTTATCAGCTGCTCACTGCATTCTTGATTCCCGCTCTCACCCTCCCTCCCTTTCTTTGACTTTACCCTCAGCATTATGATTCAAATGGTTAGTTTGGCTGTTGTTTCCCTACTTCGCAGTGTTCGCTCTCTCTGTCCTGTTACCCACAGAAGCGAACCAACCAGACAGGGGCAGTGCACCAGCACTGGTGAGAGTGGCCCAGCCACAGTCCGTTAGCACTTTGCTGAGGAGCCGACCACTCTTTCCACATGTCCGCACAAGTCAACCAACAAAAGAAAAAAGGGGGTCACATGTGTTTGTGTTTCTTTGCGACAATGCTATGAAGAATGTTATACTACCCTCTAGAAGATATTTTTTTAATTGGCTTTCAATTTCGTTTTGATTTTTTTATTAAGATTATGATAGTTTACAACTTTGTGAAATTTCAGTTGTACATTATTGTTAGTCATGTGTGGGTACACCACTTCACCCTTTGTGCCCTCCCCCCAGCCCCCCTTTTCCCCTGGTAACCGTCGATTAGTTCTCTTTGTCTATAGGTTAACTACCACCTATGAGTGGAGTCATACAGAGTTCGTCTTTCTCTGTCTGGCTTATTTCACTTAACATAATACCCACAAGGTCCATCCATGTTGTTGTGAATGGGACGATTTTGTCCTTTTTTATGGCTGAGTAGTATTCCATTGTGTATATATACCATATCTTCTTTATCCAATCATCAGTTGATGGGCACTTCAGTTGGTTCCACATCTTGGCTATTGTAAATAATGCTTCGATGAACATAGGGCTGCATGGGACTCTTGGAATTGCTGATTTCAGTTTCTTAGGATAGATATCCAGTAGTGGGATGGCTGGGTCATAAGGTATTTCTATTTTTAACTTTTTGAGAAATCTCCATACTGTTTTCCATAGTGGCTGCACCAGTTTTCATTCCCACCAACAGTGTATGAGGGTTCCTTTTTCTCCACAACCTCTCCAACATTTGTCATTCTTGGTTTTGGATATTTTTGCCATTTTAATGGGTGTAAGGTGATATCTTAGTGTAGTTCTGATTTGCATTAGAAGATTTTTTTTAAATATGTTAATTGTGCAGACTTCAGTTGTATTACTCCAAAAATTTCTCTTTAGAGTTGACCTTGCCAAAGCCTACGTGGTGGTATTTCTTCTACTAGATTCCCTGTGTAGTGTGCCCCATAAATAATTCCATTTTTCAGTGTCTTAGGATGTGAACAGAGCAGTGATAGAGCAACAGTCGACATGTCAGAGCAATTTAAGACTTAGACATTTCCTCTAAAACACTGACTGTTTACTTTTTAACCAACAGAAAATAGCACCAGGTACTAGGGGAATTTTCTGTGGCTTTATGTTTTATGAACAGAAAGAATGTATGCCAGTTGACATGGAGGACCAATGTGAATGCCTTGTAGCTCTATCTTTTCAAATAAGAGTCTAACTGACAGTCTTTCCTTTATACCAAAGCTCTCCAACTGCCACGTTAAATCTCAGGTTTAGCCCTGAAACATAATGTTTCAATTTTCTTCCCTACCTGGAAATATCATTTTAAATATGACAAAGTCTATGCAAATGTAATTTTTGAAAATGTTTTATTTCAATTTTTTCTGACTTTGTTATACTGTTGTTCTCATTTGTTGCTTTGTTGTTTAGACATTAAAATGAGTCAAAATAATTAAATAATTAAAATAATTTAATTCAATTAAAGTTTTGAATTTCCATTGCTCTTAATCTCTGTGAATGTAACTGACTACATAATCTCAGCTAAAGTAGAACAGAATGCAAGAAAGATTAATGAGAAAAAAATATTGTTATAGTGACCCAGTCTCTTTAAGAAGAGTTAACAAAAGAGAACTGGAAGAAACGCTGGCTGTTTATCATTGATTGAAAACAGAGAAAACCTAGCTTAAAAAAATGAAATGCAACTTGTAGAGAAAAGTATTATCTGATTCCCAATTTGCTTGCTGAAATTATAGTACATTAAGGTGGTAAACATCCTTAGGCTGTGAATAACTTAGTCATGCTATTTACCCATTGTGACCAACAATTACAATCACCCCTGTGTATTGACCTTTTCCTTTTGTTTTTATCAGGAGAAATGAGATTGGTAGGAATGGCTTAGAATGAACATGGATTAATTATATAACTTAAAGAAAAAGGTCAATGTACAAGTATATGATGTCAAACTCTTGCTTCCGCAAATGAAATCTGCTTTTACAACAGCTACTTATTAGCAACTGTAGTCAGACAATTAAATTTTTGAAATACGTGAATGCCATTCAGTATTTTTTCAAATACTATACTTTTGTCAACATGATTCAGTATATTATACCAGAGTGTTTGACACATGCATTGTTTAATTCCTTACATTAAACTTTGAAGGGGGATATTTTAACTGATTTCATAAAGTAAAAGCAATTCTTGAGGGTAGGAGAAGTGGATGAGATTTTTTTTAGTCAATGTAAGAATATTTTCTTGGGTTTCTTGGCATACACTTTCTTTTGATTATGAGTTAATTAATCTACATTTTGCTGTGAACTCTGAGAGAGAAATCTTGTCCAGTGTGACCACTATCCTATGTCTGGTTTTTAACATATTCACCAAAAAACTAGACATTCAAATATATCTTGAATACATGAATAAATTATCTAATTCACCAATTATATGTTGCACCATTACAAATAGAGAAAAATTCAATCAAGATCAATATGTGACCTTTTTTCCTCTTTAATATGTAATATACTATTTAATACATGTACAGAATACATAATATAAATTATTTTATCCTTTAATCTTCTTAAAAAGACTAGATGAACTCGGGTCTCTAGTTTGTTTCTCAATCTTTCATTAAAATTCAAATGAACACAGTCTCTTACTGGTAGCTACGATCTGAAAAATAATGTTTGCTACTTTGCCGTTTTGGAAGTGAGCTGGTCAGACACACTGGGAAAAGCAGAGGCCTATCGAAGTTTTTATTTCTGCAAATGATTATGAACAATCACAGTTGCTTTAGTTTATGACAGAACATATCACAAGAGCATGTCTTAAGGTCATGTTTTATTTTTTTATTGAGGTCACATTGGTTTATAACATTATATAAATTTCAGGTGTACATTATTATATTTTAACTTCTGTATAGACTGCATCGTGTTCACCGCCAAAAGTCTAGTTGCCACCTGTCATTGTACACAGGTGCCCCTTTACCCCTTTCGCCCTGCTCCCACTTTCTCTTGCTAGTGTCCTGTAAGTCACATGGGCTTTTTTCACTCTTTTTCACTCTATTTTCTTTGTTCTCCTCTTACTGGATAATTTCAAAGAGCTTGTCTTCACAAATTCTTTCTTCTGCTTGTTCAAATCTGATGTGGACGCTCCCTAGTGCATTTCTTATTTGTTCACTGTATTCTTCAGCTCCAGAATTTCTGTGTGGTTCTTTTTTATGGTTTCTATCTCTCTGTTAAACTTCTCCTTTTGTTCATCAATTGTTTTCCTGATTTTGTTGAGGTTTTTTTCCTGTGTTTTCTTATATTTCGCTGAGCTTCCTTAAAACACCTATTTTGAATTCTTTTGGGAGAATCGCACGTCTCCACTTCTTTGGGTTGGTTCCTGGGAAATTACTGCATTCCTTTGGTGGGGTCATGTTTTCTTGATTTTTCACGTTCTCTGAAGAATTGCGTTGCTCTCTTCACCTCTAAAGAAGAGGGCAACTCCCCCAGTCTCCACTGACTGGTTTTAGGAGAGAAATATCCTCTGTCAGCCCTGCTGGGGATTCTGAGGCTTTCTCAGATTCTATCTATGGATGTGCCAAAATATAATAGTGCAATTTTAAGATTGTGTGCTTTCTCTCAACCCCACACAGCCAGGCCGAGTGTTGACAGCCTGCTGTTTGTTTTCCCTAGGGTGGTGCTGAATGCTCAAATTTGTGTTTTTCTCCGAATTCTGCAGATGAGGGCCAGTTTTCTGTGCATGCTCACTAGCCATCTGCAAAGCCTTTCACTCGGGGTGTGCACAGGGAGGCAGCCGCAGAGTGGGGGCCGTGCAGGTGAGGTGCGCGCGTTGGAGGTGTCTGTGGATGAGCAGGGGAATCCCCAGGAGCGGCCTCCGGCGCGTCTCATGGGCGGGCTTCCTACTGGAGTCTGAGGAGCAGTTAGTAGGACCCGAATCCTTTTGTTGTCCTCCAAGAGCCTGGCCGCTGCTCTCCCAGCCCCTGTCCACCCCCCAGGCATGCAGCACACCTCGCTCTTCCGGATGAGTGAGAGAGAGCTGAGCCTCTTGGTTCCACACAGCCAGGAAGAGGGGCGCTCCCTCGGACCCTCTCCCTTTCCCCTGGAGAGATCACAGGCCAGAAGGTCTCTTTGAGCACCGAGCTGTGCCCCCTTGGGGGCAGGGGATGATGTGGACAAGGTGAAACTGTTCTTATGTTCTTTGGTGAATCCAATCTCGGATTATTTTTTTGCCCCAATGGTGTGCTAGAACTTCTCTGCTGGCCTCCCAGACTTCCACCAAGACACTCCTGTCCATGGGTGAACGTCATGATCAGTGTTGTTTGGGGGGAAGATGGTAGAAAACTCATATCCTGCCATCGTGCTGACATCTCTCTATTATTTCTATTTTTTATTAAACTCGTTTTGTTCATATCCTGTTTTCCTGATTTTGTTTGTGACTCTGTGTTCTCTTGCATCTCATTGAGCTTCTTTACAATGATGATTTTGAATTTTTTGTCAGGCGCTTTAGATATCTCCATTTCTTTGGGGTCAATTACCCACAGGGGACAGGTCAGTTTTCAGATCTGTAGACCATGATCAGCCGCTCGGCCACCTGGGCACAGGCCTGCCTTCTCAAAACGGCCCTCTCTGGTCTTGGGTTGCACTGGGCTTTTTCATATCTCCTAATTGGATCCTAAGCCTCCCTCAAAGGCATTTTTGTCCATGGATGGCTGCTAAATTATTGTAGCTGTGGGGTGATAGGACAGAGCACCACCTATTCCACCATCTTGCTGGGATCCTGCTGTACTAAACGGTTTTAAAAGTTCCCAAGTTATGTATTGATGGGTTTTAGGAGATTCATAAGAGATAGTGTCTCCCACTGAGGAACTAACGATTCTAGCTGGCAATATAGACAAATAAATACATAAGTCCATACATTACAGATGCCTAATGTTACCACTGAAATGTGCACAGTTTGCTAGAGAACCAAATAAGGGGAATAAATGTATATTAACAAAATATACACAAGCTATCTGAAATTAATGTAACAACAATATTTTATATTATTATTTGATATGTATGTGTATATATATATGAAATATAAACTATTTAATTTACCTAATACCATAAATACTGCATTTATCCATTTTTATATGCTATTAATTTTAACATGGCTATAATTACTTTGATAGTCTCAAGTTTTGTTTTTTTTAATTTTAGAGTAGATTTACATTTACAAAAACATGTGAAGATACTACAGAGAGTTACCATATATCTTATACCCAGGTTCTCCTAGTATTAACATCTTACATTAACATGGTATATTTGTTACAGTTAATGAACTAATATTGATATAGTATTACCAGCTCAAGTCAATATTTTATTCAATTTTCTTAGTTTTTACCTGATGTCTCTTTTTTTGTTTTAGTATACTAACCAGGATACCACGTTATATTTATCCATCGTGTCTCCTTAGGCTTCTTAAGGCTGTAACAGTTTCTTAGATTGGTTTTTTTTTTTTTTGATAACTTTAAAAATTTGAAGTAGGGGCTGGCCCTGTGGCCTAGAGGTTAAGTTCGGCATGCTCCACTTCCGCAGCCCAGGTTTCGCTCCTGGGCCCATATCTACACCACCGTTGGTGGCCATGCTGTGACAGTGACCCACATACAAAATAGAGGAAGATTGGCACAGATATTAGCTCAGGGTGAATCTTCCTCAGCAAAAAAATAAGTTTGAAGTAGCAGTAGTCATATAGTTTGTTGACTGTCCCCGAATTGGTTTTTTTTCTCATGTTTTACTCATGATTTGACTATGTTATATGTTTTGACAGAGGATAATAGCATATCAATAGTACATACAATCAGCATGACTTTTCACCGGTGATGATCCTTGATCAACTGGATGGAGAAGGGTTTGTCAGGCTTCTGCACTGTAAAATTACTCTTCCCCCACTCACAGTGTGTTCTTTGGAAGGTGTCACTATGCACAGTCCACACTTAAGGAGTGGGATGTTATGCTTTCACTCATTTAGGGAAGATGATCTACATAACAATTCTTTTGCACAAGAGATCTGTCGTTTATTTATTCACTCAATCATGCATTTATATCAATAGGGCCAGTTGGATATTTATTTTAAACTTTGAGTTATAATCCAATACTAATTCATTCATCTTGCTCACTTCAGCAGCACATATGCTAAAATTGGAACGATACTAATTCATTCATTTTATTGCTCAAATTGTTCCAGCTTTGGTCATTGGCACCTGTTTCAATAGGTTCCTACAATATATGTCTCAATAAATGTGATTTTTGAGCATTTCCTTACTTTCTGGCACTACCAGATAGTCCAGGCTCATCTTGTATAATTCCTGCTCTGGCTCTAGAATCTGTCATTTCTCTAAGGAGACTTGGTTCCTTTAGTTGGAGAATGATGTTAGATACCAAGATCTGGGTGTTGGGTGTGCTCATTGCTACTGGGATGTTGTTGCTTCTAGGACCTCTCAGCTGACTTAGCAAGGAGAAATATGTGTGCATGTATACTAACCAGTTATATGCACATATATGTAAGTATTTCTAAACATGCTCATATGTATCTCTATTATGCCACTGTGAGTTCATACTGATGTCCCTGACTCTAATCCATTACCACACAAATCATTCCAGCCTGTTTCTTTGTTTTTCTATAATCTCCCACTCCAACAGCAAGAAACCTCACTTCCACCATCCACCATCTGTTTCCTTGGTTGTGCAGTTTGACTATATGTGTATGGTAGTATTGGAATTGTTAATGCATACTCCCATGGGAAACAACTGTATCAACTAGAGTAAAATGCTAATATAAAGCTTATTTTGCCTATAATCTTACAGACTCCACTCATTTCCAAAGTTATGTAGGTCACCACATTTTACCTCCACCGCCTCCTGTGAATTGTTTTATACATTTGTAATACAGTTATATTGTTTTGCCAAAATCTGATCTCCATTCTACCATCCCCCAACTTCCTACCTGAGTTTTTAAATTTGCATATATTAAGGTTTAGTCTTTGTAATGTTCTATGAGTTTGACAAACGCAGTATCATGTATCCACCATTGCAGTATCATAGGGAGTAATTTCTCCAGCTTAAACCACCCCATCCCATGCTTCACCTTTAACCCTAGACTCCTTCCTCTGGCAACTACTGATTGTTTCATTGCTTAATTTTTGCCTTTTCTGGAATGCTGTATAATTGGAATCATACAATAGGTTGCGGAAAACATTTCTTCAGTGACTATTCTTTTGATCTTTCTCTCTGTCTCCATTGTCAACATATACAGTTACGGCTTTCTATTTAGTATGTGTGTGGCTTCATTCATGAATCATTGCCCCACAGGTTTATTCTTTCCTTTTTTTCCTCTTTCCTGGAAGAAGCTGAATTGAAACTTCCTTCTTAGAACTGCTTTTAATGCATCCCTGAAATTCGGCATGTTGTATTTCCGTTTTTGTTTGTCTCAAGGTATCTTTTGATTTTCCTTTTGATTTCTTTTTGATCCATTGGTTGTTCAAGAGTGTGTTATGGCCCACGATATGCTCTAACCTGGAGAATGTTCTGTGTGCACTTGAAAAGAATGCGTATTCTGCTGCTCTCAGATGGAATGTTGTATATGTCTCTGTTAGATGCATTTGGTATAGTGTTGTTCATTCTCTTGTTTCCTCATTGATATTCTGTCTGGATGATCTGCTCATTGTTGAAAGTGTGCTATTGAAGTCCCCTACTATTATTGTATTGCTATTTCTCCTTTCTGTTTAGTCAATATTTGCTTTATTTACTTAGGTGCTCCAATGTTGGGTACATGTGTATTTACTATTGTTACATCATATAGGGGCATTAGCCTATGTGCCCTATCTTAACCATGTGTCCTTCTGGCCCCCTCTGGGCAGGATGCCAACCATCCGATATTGTAACTGTTTCTCTCAATGAACATCATGTTCTGAGGGAGCACAGAGCCCTTCCACGTGAGCTACTGCTCCTTGGAACGTGGCCATGCAGGGACAGTCCCTCTTGGCAAGCATGTGGCCTTTTGTTCCCCTGCCTAGGTAAGGAACCCCCTCCCTGTTCATGATAGCAGGTGCGGGTGCAGGTGCACAACTCCATGCAGCTGGCCAGCACTGGACGCTCTCCGTAAGTAACTTCCAATAAACCCTTGTGTCTTGTATGCCATCTCTGGGTCTTTTCTCTGGTCTCGCTGCAGCTACCCGACACTGCTTCCACAACTGGGCATGCGGCCAGACACATCTTCTTCAGGAATTGATCCCTTTTCATTATGCCGTGACCTTCGTTGTCCCTTGTGACCGATTTTGACTGAAATCCATCTTGTCCAATATAAGTGTGACCATCCCTGCTTTCTTTTGGCTCCCATTTACGTGGAATATCTTCTCCCATCCCTTCACTTTCAGCCTATGTGACTCTCCTGCAGGGAGTATATTGTTGGATCCTGTTTTTTTAAAATCCATTTAGCTACTCTGTGATTTTTGTTTGGAGAATTTAATCCATTGCATTTAAAGTAATTATTGATAGGAAATAACTTACTATTGCCATTTTGTTGTTTTCTGACTTTTTCGTAGTTCTTTGTTCCTTTTTCCCTCTCTTGCTATCTTACTTTGTGATTTGTTAGTTTTTTAAGTAGTCTGCTTTTATTCCTTTCTTTTTATCTTTTGTGTATCTACTAGGGGTCTTTTCTTCGTAGTTACCATGAGGTTCATATAAATCGTCTTGTAGTTATAATAGTCTTTTTAAAGTGACACCAACTTAACTTCAATAGCATACAAAACTCTATACTTTTCTCTCTCACTTCATTTTATGCTATTGATATTGTTATTCTTGAGAAAGTACATTTTATATTATATGATTTTTAGCAAAATTTATAAAAACAAAAAAGAAGCTGGGCCAGAGATGAGGGGACCTACTGAAGCGCAGGCGTGGAGTGCATGGCTGGAAGTCCGGAGAGTGAACACTGAGAGGGGGAGCGCCACCCACACTGCCACTCGCCTCGGGCTGCAGAAATGCAGGAGCCCAGCTTTCACCTCCTCTCGCCCATGCCCACCTCCCTGGCTCGCTGGCTGGCATCACCACCACCTTCTCATCTCCAGCCACCGCTGCTGTCACTGCTGCTGCAATCCTGGATGTACACCCTTCCACTTTCCTGCAGGAGGCACAAAGGATGCCCCTTGCACCAGACCCAGAGAAACAGCCCCAGCTGGGTAGAGGAGCCCTGGGTGAGAAAGGAAAGCTGGACTCCACTCTGGTTGGTCCATCGCTGGCAGCTTGGAAGGTGCCACAGAGTCGGCACGCCAAGTGGGACAGGGAGTCTGCAGAGATCCCCCAGGTGCCTTCTGGGCTCTGCTGGCAGAGTCTGCACATGGCTGAGACCCCTCAGATCAGGGCTGAGGGACTTGGACCTGGTAGGAGAGCTCCATGAGGGAGTGGGATGCAAAGATGCTGCGAAATGATTCCTGCTCCCCATCTGGGCTTCCAGTTCCAACCGCTTCTCTGCAGGCTAGTTTACCCAGAGCCAGATGAGTGAAGAAGCCAGAGTGGTGACAGCCTGGCTCTGGGTAAACGATAAACATTCTGTCCTCTGGCAGAGAGCGGGACATGCCAGCTCGGCCCAGCATCCCACTGGATCCGCAAAGGCGGCACTTGAAGGCTTCTCAGGCTGAGTGGGGCCAGGGGGAAGGCAGTGGGCCCCTTTAATTTGATTCATGAAGCACCCCCCAGCCCCCCACTACTGCCCCTTTCTTGGCCAGTTCAGAGTTCCGAGGGAGAAGGATCTGGTCCTATTTTCGGGTTGACTTTACAAATTGTTTATTGGGGTGATGCGCTCTGGTGAGCGAGGTCCCCATCATCTGCACCCAGGGCTGCCTGGGTGATGGGCTTTGTGTAGAGTCCTTTGCAGGCTTGCTTACGTCCATTCTGGTGCATGCATGTGTGTAAGGAGAGGGAGAGAGAACTGAAGGCAGGGGATGCACTCAGCCAGATCACCGCCATCCCAGCCCTTCCAGCAGCCCCACGTGTCATCGCAGGAGCAGACTCACTTCCTTGGCAGAGACACCAGGAGAGGAGGGGCTCACATCCTGTTCCTTGCAGCTCTACAGATGAGCACGAGATTTGGGGGAAGTTTCCTGGCTGCTCCATGAGAACATTCAGATTGGAGCCTGGGGAGATCCAAACTTTCTGCAGGAAAGGGGCTGGGAGGGACAGCTGGACCAGAGCTCCTGGCATTCTCATCCCCAGTGCTGAGGATGTGGGGGTCCCAACACTCTAGGCCCCTGGAGGCTCTGCTGAGCCCAGCACATAGCTCATGAGTTTGGCCTGATTATTTGTCCTCTTAATGAAAAGCGTGCTCTGAAGAGGCCACCTAGTATCTGAGGATCATTTTGGAGCCACCCCTGTGGTCACAGCCCCCTCGATGGCATCCAGCCCAGGGTTGGGTCATCTCTATGGACTGGTTGGTCGATGAGGCAGGCCTGGAGGTGGTCCTGGCCATGACCCAAAGGTTGGATATAGTCCCCTGGCCTATTATAACCTGCTTGGGCTGGGTGTCTGCCTCTGGGGAATAGCATTGCTGTGAGGTTCTTGGACAGGACCTGGAGCATGAAGTGGGCATCTGAGGACCTCCTGCTTGCTTGGGATTCTCTCCTGGGGCCAGACTAGGAGCTGTTTCCCTAGGCTCCTGAAAGCTGGGGATTCCTCCACAGTGTCAGAGGCTGGTGCTTGCTCTCCTGGGGAACCTTCATCTCTGGGTCAGGAGGTTGAGCTTCAAGTCTGCCCTCAATTTTCTGTGTGACTTTGGGCAAATCACTAGACCTGTCTGGGTCCCAGTTGCTACTTCTGTAAAATGAAGAGAGTTTGTGTATCCTCAGAGGTCCCAGTTCAGACACTCCATGGCCCTGAGCGACTGTCACAGATAAGATTTTTAAAATCCCAGGAGGTGATGTAATTCAATGTTTAAGAGACGTAGGACTCAGAGGCATCTGAGTGTGACCAGTCATTTCAGCCTCCAAACCTCGTTCCCCCTACCGTAAAATGGGGAGTTCATGGTTCCCACTTCGGGAGGGTGTTGGGGACAAACTGAGCTGGGGTGTGGAAAGTGCTTAGTGTTTCTGGTGAAGACTGGTGCCCCCCAGATGCAGCAGCAGGGCTGTCTGCTTTTGAGTCCTGCATGTGGACATTGCAGTGCATTTCCCCAGGGAGGCTGGCCCTGTCCCACCTGAGCACAGGCGGTCCTTGACTGGGAGCAGGTCCTTGTTCTCTCCAATCGCCTGACACCTGCAGTCCCTGCCCCCTCACTGCTTCCCCATAAAAGCCCTGCTGGACCGGTAGCTCCTCCTGGGGAGCCCAAGGTGACCTGGGAGACTGGATGTGTCCAGCTGCTCCGTCACCATGACAACAGGAGGTGGAGGTGAGCTGTCTCCATGGCATCAACTTTGCAGCCACGTAGGGACCCAGGGCAGAGAAGTTCAGTGTGTCTGGATGTCAGGTACTCAGTTAGCTGAGGCAGTCTGAGCAGGCAAGGCTGCTGTTCCCTGCAGGAACAGCCATGCTGGGGAAAGTGCCTTGCATGTGTGTGTGTGTGTGTGGTTCCTGAGGTTGTCCTGAGGGGAAGGGAGTAGATTGGCCAGGTTTATTTCTTTCTGAGTGGTTCTGAGGCTTGGGACACCTATGTCCTCCCAAAACTAGGGTTCCCCAGGGTCCGTACTGAAGGTAACGCGAAGGCTGGCCTCCTCTGGGCTGATAGAGCGAGTCACTGGGCGCGCAGCAGGGACCAGGGCAGGGGCAACACTGCCACGCACCTACTCAACCTGTGGGCTTTACTTTGAGGACTCGGAAAATGAACAGGCTGCCTTCCTGGTCGAGTCAGATGTGTGTTTCTGTGTAGATATGTGTGAATGTGTGCATATGTATGCATTCTCATACAGGTTTGTGCACGTTTGCTTGTGTGAGTATGACTTACATAAAAACCTTAAATGTATGCGCACACAAGTGAGAATAGTGTCAATATGGGTGTGTACTTGTGAGGTTGTATGTCCATGGATTTATCAGTATGTGTGTGTGTGCATGTATGCAAGAGAATGCGTGCCTGTGTGAGTCAGCGTGAGTGTGGGTATTTGTATGTGCTTGTGAGTGTTAAGCAGTTGTGTGTATGTGAGTTGGTTTGTGCCTGTGACCAACAGGTGTTTGGCTGCACAGATGCACACGTGTCCTGGGAGGGTCTGTGCAGTGATGCCTGTGTGGAAGAAGCTGGGCAGATCTACCTGGGTGCAAGCTCTGGGAGCTGTGTGTGCTGTTTCTACCTATCTGTGTGGGTGCCTATGAATGCCTACATGAGCGTGAGTGTACACCTGTGTGCAATTATGTGAGTGTGAACTTGGGTTCTGTGCTTACAGGCATATCTATCTACATGGCTTTCAATGTGCTTTTGTATGCGTCTCTATGTGCATATGTGAGTATGGCATTACACACTTGCTTGTCTCTCTGTGTGTATGTGTGCACACCCATCATTGTGTAACCTCTGTGAGTGTCTCTGTGTCCCTGTGTGAGCTTCTGAGCATGTGTGTGAGTGTTAGAGGGTACATTTGATTGCACTGTGTGTATATGTGTGTTTTTGTGGGTTTGTACCTGTGGGTATTGCAGTGTAAACTCTGCATCTTTGTGTGTACACGCGTGTTTCTGAGTGTGTGTGCCTGTGTGTAGTGTTGCACGCTTGATTGTATCTCTGTGTATATGTGTGTTTCTCAGTGTTGTATCTGGGTGTGTTGGTTGCAGTGTACATTTCAGTGTGTCTCAGTGTGCATGGGAGTGTCTCTGAGTGTGTGTGTCTGGATGTTGCAGTGTAACTTTGGTGCATGTCTCCTGTGGATGAGTGAGTCTTTCAGTGTGTGTACTGGGGGTGTTGCATTGCATCTTCTAACATGTCTCTGGGTGTACGATGTGTGTGTCTGAGCGTGTTTGCCTGTCTGTGGGGCAGTGTAACTTTTGTGCATGTCTCGTGTATGGCATGTGTGTGTTTCTGAGCATGTGCATCTCTGTGGGTGTGTCGAGTGTCCACAGGGATGTGAAGGTGTGTGTGGGTGTAACAGAGCTGAGAGCGTCCAAACAGAAGCCGGCTCGGAACCTTTAAACTCCTCTTCCATCTGCTCTTCAGGTCTGAACTGTGCTCGTGCTGTGCACCTTCCAGTGGTGATGGGCGACCGGGCCGGCCTGAGCAGGCTGCTGGGATGGCGCATGTTCATTTTTCCAGTTGCTTTTGCTCCAAAGCCCATGGATCCCCTGCCCCGGCTCCCCAGCCCCACAACAGCCCACGTCTCTCTGGCCAGAAGCCTGCACTCAGGACAGGTGCTGAACAAGCTCACGTCTGCTCTGTACTCAGCTGAGGCACCACCGCCTCTGAGTCCAGGATCCTGGTGAGGACGAGACAGAGAGGCGATCTGGTCAGTCCTTCTCACCTCCCAGAAGGGGAGTGGAGAACGGAGTGTTTCCCGGACTCTGGCACCATGGTGACGACATTAACTCCAGTAGCTGTAACTTGGCCAGCACTCACCGTGTGCCAGGCTATTTTCAAGGATCAGCTCCTGAAACCCCTACAGGTCCCTGTGATGTCCTTTCCCATCCTACACACTAGGAAATTGAGTCTCAGAGAGATGATGTGACCTGCCCAGAGTCACACAGCACAGAAGTGGACAAGCCATGATTCAAAGCCAGCTTCCCGGATTCCAAATGTCAGAGATGCAACCCGTACACTGTGCCATTGCCCAAAGCAGTTGCTATTTATTGAGCCCTACTGTGTGCTGGGCCTTGGGCAGGGCTTGGAGATGCAGAGATGAATGAGAGACCCATTCTATGGTGGTTTGCTGTGTGTTCTCTCCACTGGGAACCTTAGGGAGGAAGCCATGTGTTCCCAGAACCCAGCACAGAGCTTGGCACACAGTAGGGCCTCAGTGAATGTTGGCTGAATAAATGAATGAACTACTGCAGGGTATACAAGAATAAGCACTCAGTCTTCTAGTTTTCTTTTTAGTGAAAGGAAAGAGGATAGAGGATGTCCTGTGACGTCACATTTGTCCCATCCAGGCATCCATCAAGGGGTCCCACCTCTGGGTCTGTTGGCTCTCTGGGCCAATAGGAAGGGTCCATCCAAAGGTCCCTTCCAGTTCTGCAGTGCTTTAGTTCTGTGGCATGGTGGCTGAGGGATCCAAATGGCTGATTTCCAGGGAATTTTCCTGGGGATTTGCTTCTTCATGTACATAGACTTCTTCATCTCTATGGGGTGCTTCCCCTCACACTGGATTCCCAGCACCCAGCACCATGCCTGGCAGTGGCTCCACACACAGGCTTTAGGGCCAGACCAACTGGAGTCTGAATCAGGATTGGACCCCTGCCGGGTGGGTGTCCTTGCACCAGCCACATCATTCTGAAGCCTGGCTGTCCTCAACTGCTCAGTGGGGAGAATAATTGCATCTACTTCCGAGAAATTATGAAGATTACACAAGCCAACATCTGTACAATAGCACAGTGCCCGGCCCATGAAAAGGCGTCCAATAATGCTCAGACACTGTGATTATTTCCATTTCCAATACTGTGATTATTAGCATATCTCAAAAAGCACATTAAAGCAACACGTAGAAGGGAATAACTCACCAGGCTGCGAAATCAGGAAAAGCTTCCGGGAGGAGGTGATGTTGGAATGGGATCTTTAAATACATTACACGAGTACCATAAATTCTCTGCAGAAAAATCACAAAATAGAGATGAGCATGAAGGAGGAAAAAATTCATGAAACAGAAGCCACAAGGTGTTTTAAACAGGGCAGATTTATCTAAAGCATGAGTCAGTTCTGCTGGGAGAGAAAGTCTTAGATGGAAGAACTCTAAAGTGGCCCTGGGCTCAAGGAGGGGACCCAGGAGGGAACACTCGTCAGGCCTCCCCAAGGATGGGCTTCAGCCCTCCCAGGAGAGGGCGTGTCGCCTCTTGGCTGGGGGTCCTAAGCCTGGGCCAGAGAGATTTTCATGCCAGATCCAGGGCTACATGCAGCTGAGGGAGTAAACCCAGGAGCAAGCTGGCTTCAGAGGATCAAACCTCAGCCATCTCTGGGGAGCCCTGGGCAGTGTGACCTTGTCTGTCACCCAGGAACCTTCATGGTCCTCAGCCCTCCAGAACCAGAGGATCAGAAGTCCTTCTTATTGCTCTTTCCTCATCTCTCCTTTTCCTCTCAAAATAAAATGAACTTAGGAAAAGGAGTAGAGACTTTTCTTTGAAGCCATTCTCTGCTTTTGCCTTTGGTTCCCACGCGACCTCAAGGCAAACCCTGTGTTACAGAGGGATCCATTAGAAACCTTAATCAGGGGTTTTTGAAATTTGGATACAGCTTTAAACATGTTTCGTAAATAATAAGAGTGGAATTTACATTATTTAAGGTTTCTAATCCTAAATCACCCCAAAGCTACTGAAAGGAGAAAATACAGATCAGATATTTATGAGAGGAAAATAAAATGAAGTGCCTCAGCAAAACTAATGACATGGACAAATCTCTGTCAAGAATATCAAGAGAAAGAAAGTAACTATTTGGCAAAAAAAAAAGGGCAATAATTAGATATACATATTTTTAAAAATTGTAGCAGTTAAATTTGCACACTCTGCTTCAGTAGCCTGGGGTTCTCCAGTTCGGATCCCAGGTGCAGACCTACCCACTGCTTATCAAGCCATGCTGTGGCAAGTGTCCCACATATAAAGTAGAGGAAGATGGGCATGGATGTTAGCTCAGGGATAATCTTCCTCAAAAAAAAATTTATATGAGATTTTATTGTAAATAACTTTATGCCAGTGAACTTAGAAAGACAGATGAGATGGTTAATTTCTCCCAATACACAAGTTACTAAAATTGATGCAGACAAAGGAGGTCACCCTCAACATGAGGCCACTGAAGGCATTGAAGGAGGAAGCCATAGTCTGGATGATACCTGGACCAGGAGCTAGTCCTGATACCAACCAAGGGCTCGATCTGCTGACTGCAAGGTAAAAGGCCAAGCAGGAGGTGGTAGAGAAAGAACCTTAATAAGCAATAAGCTAGCAAATCGGAAATGGTGGACTATCATCCTAAAAAACCCATCTTAAACGGAGCCAATTTAGAAATGACTTATATAAGGCAAACCGGGTTGGGGAGGGGGCTCAGAAATGTCAGGTGATGGGTGACCACAGGACACTGGGTGCCTCTCCACAGTGGATCTGCTGAATGCAACATTCCTGAGGAATCTCTCAGTTCCTTCTTTATCTGGGACAGAAGGAACAGTTTGGGCAGAGGACATACACTTTCTGCTAACAAATTATTATTTTTACTGGTTACGGATTAGCTTGCCTACGTGCAGTTCTAAGTGTTTTTCCAAAGCACATTCTGAGAGTAAGATGGGGAGGGGAGCGCGTGGCCTTGGGGGCTGAAGTTCTAGGACTCCTCTGTGCAGGGGTGACTGTCTTTCATGTTTCTTCATGGGCTGTGTGGGCAAGTTCAGGGGGGATGAGGGGTTCTATGTGTTGCATGTGGTGGATCTTTAGTCTGTGACATGTAAAGCTTCAATCGGTCATTGTAGCTTCTCCATGATCCTGGGAGATGCTTAGTCAGGTGGAGGCTGTCAGCAAGCTCTTCTCTCTCAGTGGTCCTCCTGCTGTTCTGCAAGGCAAGCTCAGAAACTTGGTTACTTTGTTTCCCACGTTAACCTTGTGGGTACAGGCATGGTTTCATCCTAACCCAGAGAAACTTTAACTGCTTTGTCCTGGGTTTCAGTCCCAAATGGGGTAAGGGCCTGGTGTTCCTGAAGGCTGCAGGAGAGTGCAGCCAGGGAGGTAGCCAAGGGTGCTGCGATAGTGCAGGCAAGGGGAGTGGGGACCAGCTAGAGCTGGGGAGGAGGATGAGGATGCAGAGAGGACATGCCAGGGTGGAGGTGAGATGATGCAGGGCGAGCCCCTGAAGGAGGAGATGTTCGGGGATGGAGGCTCCTCCGGTCTCTCAGAGAGCACAGCAGCCGTGGTGACAAATGCCCTGCCTGTCTCTCCGCAGTGCCATTGGCACCATGTGTCAGCACTGATCTTGCATGCTCCTGTGGGCCCTGTGATTTCACATCTTGCAGTATGTCCTGCAAATATACCGTGGCCCAGGGGGGTCTAAGATCTAGTTTCATTTCACCATTGCCCAAAACAGGAAATGTAAGGAAACACGAAGAGCTGTCAAGAAGGAACTCAACTGGGAAATCAATCGCCCGATGAGGATCTCCCAAATGTAGGGACAGTGGAAGCTGTCCAAGATGCATTGCTAAGTGAATACAGCAATCTGAAGAACTCTCTATAGTAAAATCCCCAGTCAGGTTAAAGAACATTTTAAAAAAAGATAAGAGAGAGAGATGGTTGAATGTACATTGAGAATTTATTCAATTGTGCCCAAGTAAGTGCTAGCTACCTCCAGGTGGGTGATGCGGGGTCGGTGAGCCGAGGGTCAAAAGAAAGATTTCTTAGACTCTTAAGATCTGGCAGTAGTGCTCTTTTATTTAGAGAATAGTGTGGAATAGCATGGGGACAGGACCCATGGGCAGTCAGAGCTTCTGCTGCCGCCGCTTCTGCTGCCCCTGCTGGC
Source organism: Equus przewalskii (assembly GCF_037783145.1). NCBI lineage: Eukaryota > Metazoa > Chordata > Mammalia > Perissodactyla > Equidae > Equus > Equus przewalskii. Next base: position 201,550 of record NC_091858.1, read on the forward strand.
ATGGGGACAGGACCCATGGGCAGGCAGAGCTGGTGCGTGGGGACAGGACCCACGGGTGGTCAGAGCTCCTGCTGCTGCCTCTGCATGGGGACAGGACCCATGGGCAGGCAGAGCTGATGTGTGGGGACAAGACCCACAGGCAGTCAGAGCTCCTGCTGCTGCCCTGAGTTGAGGGTTAGGGCTAATTTTATAAGGCATGGGTACGTGACTTATTTTTACTGGAAAAAAAAGAAAAAGAAAAAGATGATGTAAAAAGTCATTAAATGATTTCAGTGCAGATGGGGTCTGGTTATTGTGCGGTCATATAACTTTAGATACGAATCTGGCCATATAGATCGGCATGCAGGTGAGGATGCCCCGGGCTTCTCTCCCTGGGGCAGTCCTAATTCATACCATAAAAAAGTCCACTGGGTCATATAGTTTGGCATGTAGGCCAGGTCACCTTGGGCTTCTCTAGCTGGGGCAGCCTTAATCCACATCATAAACCCCTCCTGAACCCATTTGGCCCCAAAATCTTTTGGGGATATGGACGACGGTCAGTCTTCTGTAACTACTTCCGGCTGTACAAGGTCGTAGAGCTGTCCCTAAATGGGGCCATAGGTATAGGTAGGAGGTTCAGCGGACCGGAAGACTGCACCCGTGGAGTCCAAGGCTGACAAGGCATCCAGAGCCTCTGGGGACGAGAGAATCATTTGACGAGTGGTGGTCCAGGAGGTGAAACTTTGTTGACATGCGGAAGACAAACAATGAAACAGACAACAAATTATAATAAGAAATACAAGCAGTATGATTAACCCAATGAATAAGGTTTTGATAGCCGTCCAGAAACCTGGACCTGACCAAGAGTTCAACCAGTCATTTAGAGATAGGGGAGGGTCAGACATGGACTTAATTTGGTGGCTCATATCAGACAGGAAGCCGGAGATATTTTGATGGTAGTCAGGAATATAGACACAACATTCAGTTTTTATAATGGCACAGGTGCCCCCCTGTGCTGCTGTCAAGACATCCAGTGCCATTCGGTTTTGGAGGACTGCCTTACGCATTTGGGATACTTCTAAATTGAGCAGCTAAAGGCTATGTTGTGTATCATTTAATGCCTTCATAGTAAATTTGTTTAGGACTTCCATGTGCAAGATGACACTTTGAATTCCTAATTGGGGAAGGAAAATTGAGGCAACGTGGTCATACCAGTGGAAGACAGAGCAGGTCCAGCGCTGTTGCAGGTTGGGTAGGTTAGCAGGAGGAGATATAGTAAATGTAGTTCTACCTTGCATCCAGACAAAGCCTAGCGTGCATCGTCCAATCCATCCAGGTGGCAGCCAAGGCCATAAGTTGGAGCCACATAGCCACTGAGTGCCATTAGGGGCTAACCAATGCGTGCTGGGCCGTCTATCCCAGTCAGTCTCAAACCAATCAGTATTTTTTAAGGTTATGATATGAGAACACATATGACAGGGAATTTTCCCATAGGTCGGGTGCTATTAGGCCATGTATCACAGGTGTGATTGGTTTGTTCCCAACATAGAGTGGACTTTTGACTGAGTTGACCACTAGCAGGAGTGAGCCAAATACATTCGTCCCAAATTTGATATAGTCCATCCTGTGTGTATCGATAAGCTGGGCACTTTACCTTTGGAACTAGTCGTTTATGATCCACCTGTGACAAGGCAAATCTAGTTAGTATTTGGGCAGTAGTGTTGAAGGAAAAGGTTTGCTTGTGGCCTGGGAACTCCCAGGTATCAGAGATGGATGGCCACAAGGAAACATTATGATTAGTAACAGATGAATCTTGCAGAAGAGCTAGAATCTAATATCCATGAATGTGTGCTATACCTTCTACTGAAACATAATTTTTTCTCTCTAAAATCACCCTCATTTTTATAAAAGATAGCCAAATTAAGATTAACTGGTCTGCCAATTATTTACATAAGTGCAGCAAGAATACCAATTGATTATACAGGCTTTTTAAATCTGCTTTGCCGGAATTTTTATGAGGAATCTCAGATTGAACTGTAAAGGCCTCTCGAGGCCAGAAAAGCCAAGCCAAGGACTTGCCATCAGATTTTGCCTGCAGTACCTACAGGTTTGGGTGGACTCCTCTCTTCTCGAGGTCCCCCAAAATATTCTGAGGTTCCTTGCACCCGCCAGATAAGCAAGCTTCCTTACTTACCGGGTAAGATTGCCAGAATCTCTGAAAACAAGGTACCAGGCCCATGTTTCCAAGTGGCTGTATTCCAGAATGTCCAATCTTTGTTCCTGAAAAGCTGTGTTGTCATATCTGAGCCTGTATGTTTCAAATATGACATTCCAGTCAAAGCCTTGGTAATATAACCAATGTATCCTGTTATAAGGAGACCAAATTCTTATTGAACTTATGCAAATAACTATATTGCCACGAAATAACCGTACTCACAAAGAGTTTCCAAATTCTGGAGGGATCAGGTTGGGAGAAAAAGACAAATGTTTCAGTTTTGCTCATAAATGTATTTCACTAAATTGCTGTAAGTCATAGTTAGCATAAGAGAAAAGAAAGAAAGATTTCCTTAAACATGAGAAAACAAAACAAAACTCAGCAATATTTCAAACAGAAGTCATAAAAAAATTATAATCATCCTCATCAGTTCACACAGTCCTGTATAATCAGTTCTTGAGCTTAATCTTCTGTTAGCAGATCTATGAGCTTAGTTTCTGTTAGAATTCTGTAATTTCTTACCCAGTTCAGTTTTACAATCTGAAAGTTTATCAGAAACCTGTAGTTTAGAACCCTTGTGTCAGAATCTTTTCCAGGAATTTCTCTGGAGATGAAACATATTTGCAAAAGCAAAAAGCATCACAGTAAAACAGCAACTATCTGCAAATGGACAAAAGACTCAAAAGGGCAATTGACACAGAAACTTGGCTATTTCTGTGACATATAACACTTTAAGATAATAACTGGAATTATGACTGATAACCAGAACAGATTAGAATTTTAGGAATGCTATATAATGTTAAGACACATATATTAATAACATTCACCCACGTAATACCACATAAGAAAGTTTATCATCGCTTATTTGACAATGCTTCCCATGTAATTTAATAAACCAAATAAACCTAATTAATTTAGTATTTTCCTCCTTATAGGAAGAGAGCAAATTTCTTTGAGAAGTCTCAGGGGCCCTCTGAAAATCCTCAGAGAAATTCTTCTTCCATCTACCAGGTCAAAAGAAAGCCTTCATTCAGGATTTGAATATTTTTGAGGGAGAAGCTTGTCAAAAATATCAAAAGTTTTTAAAATGCTTGTTCAAATAGGAAACAACGCTCACTGTTAAACAATGCTCAGGCATCCATTCAAAGTGACAACAGAGACAGTCAAGAGCAAACAACACCGTCAAAAAAATTTTAGAAGAGACGTCTTTCTTTCTGAATATAGGAAATTATTTTAACAAAACATAGATTTTCTGTCTATGTTGTTCTAACTCTATTAGAGCAGGCCAAAAGTTCAAGAAAATTATGCTTTGAGAGGAAACCAAATTTTAATTTCTGTACCAGCTTATTTTTGACGTTCACATTCATTTACTTAATTGGATTTACTTTAATCTTAGTCTACTTGACCAGGCATAAAACTCCTTTCAGAATTTCTCCTTCACAAACCTTCTACAACTTTCTTTTTGCCTTCAGAACTTGTCCCAAAGTCTGTCTTTTTTCCTTTCTAGTACTTTAGGACAAACTTATCTTTCTTAACCCATCAAACAAAAATACTTCCATTCTTTATACCCTCTTTACTGAAAACATACATTTTAACCTTCCTTGAATACAGAGTTTTCCTTATTAATTTCCAGTAGCTTTAATTATATAGGTTAATAAGAACTTTTAACCCTTAACAGACCATAGTAAACACTAAAAAGGTAAGCAATTACGAATTGTCTTTTATACCAGCATTCTAAACACTTCATAATTTCTAGAAACACGCTGCTTTACAATAACAGACCCAAAGACTTTTAGCCTCTCTGCAATAAGAAGCCAAAAGTAGATAACTTAGATAAGTTTAGCTGTAATGCTTGTGTGCTATCCAATCCAAAAATGACCCAGATGCTCAGATTTTTATCATTTAACTTAACTTGGCAAAACTCAAGATTGTTATCAAAACAATTTGGAAGCTGTTTTTTTTTTTTTTCAAGTATGCAGACCATAAAACAGTTATTGTACCCACAAAAACTTCATGAGACATTAGACAAAACTGGTCATCATTTAAAGCTATTATTTTGCTGACGAATTTAACAGACAATGTGAACTTATTTGACTAGTAAACCCAGGCTGCATGCCTGCATCATATGCGAATACTGACAACTCTGACAAGAAGACTATTTTCAATCAAACCAACAAACTTAAACAAGCTTTCATTTACCAAAAGTTAATTCACATCAAGTTAACTTGAAAGACATTGGATTAATTTCTACTACATTTAGAATTTATGTAAGCGCTTACTTGAAGCCAATTAAACAGAGCTCTTAATTTTGGTAACACCATCCGGAGGTAAAATATCACACATATAACGTACACATAGACACATGTACACAGAGACTGCACAGCTGTTGTTAGAGCTATTGTTTTTTACCAATATTTGTGGAGAAGATATTCAAGATGCTAGATTTTTTGCAAGGGCACGCTTATGGCCGTTTTGCCTCTCCTCTCCTCTTTCTTTCTTTCTTTCTTTTATTTTTTCCTTCAGTCTTAGGAATTAGTGATGGGCTGGATAGTAGTTCCTGGAGAGGGGAGATGATAATCCTTTTCGTGATAAAGGAACTGGGTGGAATCTGAACTGCCTCTAGAGCTGTATTTCCAGTCTTGCAAGGATTTTCTAAGGACAGTTGCTCTTGATTTCCCAGAAACTGGATTGTAACTCAAATTACATTCCAGGTTGATCTACCTGTCCAACTGCATCACAAAGGCACAGAGAAACCCCTCAAATTTTCTCCCAGATGGAGTTAGAACGCATCCACAGGGTGGGTCTCTGGGGATGCTTAGGAACCTTCCCCGTGGCGGTAAAGCCAGTGTCTGACTGACAGCAGCTGGAGAAAGGGTGCAGAGGCCGATTGCGGGTGTGCAGAGGCCGATTGCGGGTGTTGACATAGTTATAAGATTTAGTCAAGTCCCGCTCAGCCTGGGCACTTTGTCTCTGAGCCAGCAAAGTTGAGGTAGGGAAGCAGGAGGCAAAGGCCTGGAACTGGCTGGAGGCTGGGGCTCCCAGAGCCAGGTTTGAGAGTTAAATCCCTGGCAAAAGGCTTATTTTTCCAATTTTACAGAAGGTCAAGGTTCTGCTCAGGTCTAGCCTGAACTTAACCTCTACTTGGTGACAACAGAAGAGATGGTGAGCAAAACAGACAAAGAAAGGAAAAGAAGAGATCAGACCTCACCCTCATGGCCTCTTCCAGAGGGTTATCAAGATAAGAGTCACACAACAGTTCCTGTACTGGGGCACACTATGCTAGCACGACAGTTCACAGAATAAATCACAGGTCTCCTACCCTCATAACCGACTCAGTAGGTGACTAAAATACTCAATGAGTCAACTGTCAAGAGAGGGCACCCCCACTTAGGGTTGCTGGGGTGATCAGGCCCAGAAACCCAAAGTTGGGGCTCCCAGGGGTGGAGCCTTTTACTCTTTAAAGATTTCTTTGTTTCCCGGTTGCAAAGCTCAAACGGAGACGAAAATGGCCATTGTAACTCCAAGAGAGACAAAAGAAACGGGTCCATTACCATGAAAAATCCCCCCTGAACCTAGGGCAGCGTCCTACCCGTTGTTCCTACTGTGGGGTTCCTATAGCAAGGGGTGATGGAGGCGTCCCCCGGCATTGCATCCCTTGTATACCTTCCCTGTTATGCCTGGCAGTAACAGGTGCCTGGTGCCTATTCTGCCTGACATCATAGGCCTGGTGAATGGTTCCCGAGAGAAAAGGAGAAAGAAAAGGGGCCATTACCTTGAAAATCCCCCCATTGGGGTTCCTGTAGCAAGGGATGATGGGGGCATCCCTTGAACATCTTCCCTATTCTGCCTGGCAGGAATAGGTGCCTGGCGTATGGTCCCAGAGAAAGGGAGCCATTACCTTGAAAATCCCCCCAATGGAGTTCCTGTAGCAAGGGATGATGGGGGCATCCCTTGAACATCTTCCCTATTCTGTCTGACAGTAATAGGTGCCTGGCGTATGGTCCCAGAGAAAGGGAGCCATTACCTTGAAAATCCCCCCAATGGGGTTCCTGTAGCAAGGGATGATGGGGGCATCCCTTGAACATCTTCCCTATTCTGCCTGACAGTAATAGGTGCCTGGCGTATGGTCCCCAGGAGAGAAAAGGAGAAAGAAAAGGAGCCATTACCTTGAAAATCCCCCCATTGGGGTTCCTGTAGCAAGGGATGATGGGGGCATCCCTTGAACATCTTCCCTATTCTGCCTGGCAGGAATAGGTGCCTGGCGTATGGTCCCAGAGAAAGGGAGCCATTACCTTGAAAATCCCCCCAATGGAGTTCCTGTAGCAAGGGATGATGGGGGCATCCCTTGAACATCTTCCCTATTCTGCCTGACAGTAATAGGTGCCTGGCGTATGGTCCCCAGGAGAGAAAAGGAGAAAGAAAAGGAGCCATTACCTTGAAAATCCCCCCATTGGGGTTCCTGTAGCAAGGGATGATGGGGGCATCCCTTGAACATCTTCCCTATTCTGCCTGGCAGGAATAGGTGCCTGGCGTATGGTCCCAGAGAAAGGGAGCCATTACCTTGAAAATCCCCCCATTGGGGTTCCTGTAGCAAGGGATGATGGGGGCATCCCTTGAACATCTTCCCTATTCTGCCTGGCAGGAATAGGTGCCTGGCGTATGGTCCCAGAGAAAGGGAGCCATTACCTTGAAAATCCCCCCAATGGAGTTCCTGTAGCAAGGGATGATGGGGGCATCCCTTGAACATCTTCCCTATTCTGCCTGGCAGGAATAGGTGCCTGGCGTATGGTCCCCAGGAGAGAAAAGGACAAAGACAGTGAGAAAGAGAAAGACAGTGAGGAATTTTCCGCCAGTCTGGGGGACATTCTACCCAATTGCATCCTGGAGCCATTCTCCCAAGAAGGGGTTCCCATACTCCACCAAAGGTTAGAGTTTGGTACTTCCCTTGAACTGGAGTCCCGAGTGGGACTTTCCTCGCAGTTCAGAGCGTGGTCAGGTGCCAGAGGGAGGGATCCCAATCCAGCCTTAGGAAAAGAAACCTTCCACGGGAGTCTTGGAGATTGGCGGCCGTCCTAATGACTTAAGTGGCCGACCCGCGCCCACGTAAAATTTGTCTATTAGAGATAGAGTCAGGAAGGAATGGATTAATTCATTCTCCATCACCCTGAGGCTTAAGGTACTGAATCTCTTCAAGCTGAATGCCACAATTTGCCCCATAGAGTAGCCATGGGCAGCAAACGTGGATTCATACAGCCATCCAAGAAAGTTCCCGATGGAGCAGTGAATCTAGATCCATCCTTGAAAAAGAGAAAGGCATAAGGAAGAAAAGGGCACTTACCAGAACTCGAGCTCACAAGCCGATGAAGCAAGTCCCCGTACGGGCCACCAGAAATGATGCGGGGTCGGTGAGCCGAGGGTCAAAAGAAAGATTTCTTAGACTCTTAAGATCTGGCAGTAGTGCTCTTTTATTTAGAGAATAGTGTGGAATAGCATGGGGACAGGACCCATGGGCAGGCAGAGCTGGTGCGTGGGGACAGGACCCACGGGTGGTCAGAGCTCCTGCTGCTGCCTCTGCATGGGGACAGGACCCATGGGCAGGCAGAGCTGATGTGTGGGGACAAGACCCACAGGCAGTCAGAGCTCCTGCTGCTGCCCTGAGTTGAGGGTTAGGGCTAATTTTATAAGGCATGGGTACGTGACTTATTTTTACTGGAAAAAAAAGAAAAAGAAAAAGATGATGTAAAAAGTCATTAAATGATTTCAGTGCAGATGGGGTCTGGTTATTGTGCGGTCATATAACTTTAGATACGAATCTGGCCATATAGATCGGCATGCAGGTGAGGATGCCCCGGGCTTCTCTCCCTGGGGCAGTCCTAATTCATACCATAAAAAAGTCCACTGGGTCATATAGTTTGGCATGTAGGCCAGGTCACCTTGGGCTTCTCAGCTGGGGCAGCCTTAATCCACATCAGTGGGGACAGGGGAGACAAATTTTCATTTTACATTCTTCTGGACTATAGACCTTTTATTAATAAATATGTTTTAAAAATAATGTTTCCTGGGGCTGGCCCCATGGCCGAGTGGTTGGGTTCGCGCACTCTGCAGCAGGCGGCCCAGTGTTTCGTTGGTTCGAATCCTGGGCGCGGACATGGCACTGTTCATCGGACCACGCTGAGGCGGCGTCCCACATGCCACAACTGGAGGAGCCCACGGCGAAGAGTGCACAGCTGTGTGCCGGGGGGCTTTGGGGAGAAAAAGGAAAAAATAAAATCTTAAAAAAAAAAAATAATGTTTCCTCCTCCCCTCTCCCCAAGGCTACCCTGCCTCCCACAAGACTCATCTGAAGAGCACGAGGAGAAATATTGTATTGGGCGTGGACTACCTGTGCCAGGAAACAAGTACACAAACATATCCTCCCTCATTTTCCAACAAATTCCATTAATTTCTACTTTATGTTTCCATTTCTGCTTAAGATAGAAAAATAATCTACTGAAACACGGGATTTCTCAGGTAGTTCAGGTTTAAAAGGCACCTTCTGCAGTTACCTACATCTCCTCTGCCCTCCAGGCTGCAACGAAGGCAGTTTGCTGCAGACAGTGTGTCTTCCCCCTGCTGGATAGGGCTTGTGTTGGGATGCCTGCTGCTTGCTGGCCTGTGCTGCCTTTGGCAGGGGGCATTCTTGCGTGGACTCCGCAGAGGAAGCAGGTCCCAGCAGGGCAGGGCCCCCGCAGCTGCTGAGGCCCATCTGTGTCACTGCGTGTGGTTGGAGCTGAGGCCCTCTGCTGGCTACAGGCCTTGTCTACTCACTGGAGCTGTCACTCCTGCAGGAGGGCTGAAAACCTTTTACACATCTGCAGGGCCCACTACATCTTTTGTGGGGTCCACTGCAAAATGAAAGTTTGGAACCCCTTATGCTAAAAGCAGGGGAAAATATGCATTTAAAGCCACTAAAATAGAAAGCATTTTCCTTTAAAATATTTTATTACTTATAAAACAGGAGTAAAAAAGACACATAAGTAACAACATACATTTAAACATTACAAAACAATCTTTTCAGTGTCTTACTTTGTATAATACATAGAACACACAACACTTTCTCAATATTATATCTAAATAGATCATAAGATTGTTCTTGCTCACTTATGCAAATTCATTTATTATGTCATGAAAATGCATACTTTTAGCAACTTTTATTTTTAATTGATGTCGTTGAAAGCAATATCAGTTGCTCTTGGCAAATGCAAAATTGCTAATAATGTTAATTTATGAAGATGAGAAGGATCTTTTTCTTGGTGCAAACATCAATGGAGCCATTAAGAATATTTGCTCAGCTATGATAACATTAGATGGATTTCTGATAAATTACTTCAAAGTAAATTTTACTACACCTAGAGCTGATGATTTGTGTGGAATTTCCTAAAAAGATTTACCTCTTCAAACAAATCAACTCCATGTAATCTGAATTTAATTGTAAATGTAAATTTGTACTTTGGTATTTTAATGTTTTCTCTGACACTTCCCATAACCTGCGGAGGTTGTATAAATAAGCAAAAGTGGGCTCTGGATTTGTATGTAATTCAAAATGCCTTTTTATTTATTCTACCACTATATGTTCACTTACATGGAATATTAATTTTAAAATTGTCTTCCTCATCAACACATGGTTCTTCTGAAACTTCATATGAAAAAAGTTCTTTTCTGTCAACTGCAGTAATCTTTAAGTTTACTACCTCTAAGTTTGTAGATACTCACTTTGTAAAGTTGCATCAGTTTTCAAACCAGAGATACTAAACTCTTGGAAGAATCTGAACATTCTTCAATTCACTCTGACAAACAAAAATGGCAAGCAATAGGATATATTGGAGTATATGAGGAAGTCATTTGGTATAAACCTAATTCGGCCTGACTTTGTTTTTCCAAAAGCGCCTGACTGTGGCTATTGAGCACGCATTGTATATCTGCCTTAAAACATTTACTATGGCAAGAACAAATGGCCTTAAGATAAAGGCGCAACTCCCCCTCCCAACAGTGGCATCTCCTTAAAGATAAGCATCTTTCCTTAGGCTAAGAACTGGTTGCAGCGCTCACCTGTGACCACCCAGCTTGAGGCAACACACCTGCCACCCTGCTGTGTTCACTGAGACAGCAGACCTATCTGTCGTTTCCATCAATTGCTGTGCTGACAGAGCAGCCTCGTGACTACTGTAAACGGGACGTTTCGATCATATGTGAAACATACTCTTTGAGGGTATATAACCACCCTGTATACCCCCACTTCTTTGGAGTGCTCTGTTCCTTTGTGGAAAGGCTCTCCCGGGTTATAATCCCCAGATTTCAGCTCAGAATGAACTCACCCAAATTTTCATTTACAGACTGGTTATGGATTATTTTCATTGACAACTCTGATATGATTTATTGCAATGTTCACGTGTCCACTTTTTACTTTGCAGGAATTTACTGATCAAGTTCGCTGCCTGAGCATGCACTTTGTGTCCTGGTGATAAGGATTTTTAGGCTGCTTAGTTTTAAAATGGCTTATGATGAGGATTTTTAGGCTGGTTAGTTTTAAAACTACAGATGAGATTCAGGCTCCAAGGAGTGGAATTTGTTTGCCCCTTTGTTGGGAAACATTTACATTTCTAAGGGAAACCTCTATCTGTGAAGATGCCTCCCTCTCTGTGCCAGGAAGAAGGGGGATGGTCTTATCTCTAGAAACTCTTAATCAATGCCAGAGGCAAGAACTTAAGTTGGTTACTGTCTGGCAACCTCATGTAACTGACTCCCCCCCCCCCCCCAAATCCTCCTTTGTCTTTAGCTGAGGATAAAATTCAAGCGGTGACTTCTGCCATTTACTCAATCGGGTTTGATTCTTATCTAAAAGTTGTGGGACCGCCAAATGGCCAGACCATATGGGCACTGATACCATTTTAACTTTTTTACATATTCTTTGTCTTGTAAAGAGGTAACTCACACACCTATGCCTTAAATTTAGCCTTACTCTCCACCCAACTTTGCAGCAGCAGCAGCAGCAGAGGCAGCAGAAGCGGCAGCAGCAACATGCCGGCAGCAGCTCTGCCTGCCCATGGGTCCTGTCCCCATGCTATTCTACTCTCTAAATAAAAGAGCCCTACTGCCAGATCTTAAGAGTCTAAGAAATCTTTCTTTCGACTCCTCAGCTCACCGACCCGGCATCACTGGCATTCAGGCTGGACATTTGTATTTGTGCAGGTGCCGCAGGACAGGCTCCTGGGCCAGACAGACCGGCCAGCCTACCACCACGGGTCCTGGCACAGAAGCCCTCCTTTCTCCTAAGGCTGTAACTGCTGCTGCCTCTGCTGCCACCATCACTTGGGGCCCTGCTGCCTCTGGAAGCATCCCCATCAGCTGAAAGTCTGGTGAACAGCGGGGCTCAGGAGGAACTTGGGGTTTCTGGGAGGGCATGGGGTTCCGAGAGACAGCGAGTGGGTCGTGGACGGCTGTGCCCATAGGCCAAAGGACAGCTGAGCCACAGCACTCCGGGGTCTGAAAAAGGCTGGGGAGAAGATGAGAGCCGGGGACACCCGGACTGGTGTCCAGGGACTAGGGAACCAGCTCCTCTTTTGGCATCCTCTCTGCGCTCCGTAGATCCCAGAGTTCTGGAAAGCCGCCCAGTCTCCCGAGCTGGGGGCCCGCAGTGCTAGCCCCGGCTGCTCTGAGCACGGGTTGGAGGTGCAGGGTCAGAGTGGAGGGGCCAGGATTGGGTGCTGAACGCTGGGGCGGACCCCTGCAGACTCTGCGGTGGGCGAGGCCGCCCCTGCCTCTCTCTCCAAGGAGCCGCCCGGAAGAGTCTGGGGTCAGCAGAGAGAGGAAACAACAGCAGTGGGGGCTGCCGTGCACACTGCGGTCAGCAGCGACTGCTGGTGGGAAAAAGCGAGCGACTGCTTCTGGGGGCGACGACAGATGGCCATGGAGGGCGGTGGCCGGGGTGGCGGCGGCGGGTCACCGAGGATCAGCACTACGGTCTGCGAGCGCGCCTGAGGCGGCGACAGAGCCCAGGTGCCATCAGTAGCGCCCAGCTGACCCGCACCCGGCAGACGCTCCCCCCAAGCCCCGCCTGCGACCCAGTGCCCGGCAGGCCCCGCCCCGCGACCCCGCGACCCCGCGCCCGTCCGACCCCGCCCCGCGACCCCGTGCGCGCCAGGCCCCGCCCTTGACGCCTGGACTCCATCCCCGGGCTCGTTCTCCCTTTGCGGTTCCCGCGGACCCGGCTGCGACGACACTGGGAGGCCATCGGCTGCGAGGGCGCCAGGTGTGTCTGCACGGTGGCGGGAGGCTTGTCCCTGGGCGCGGTGGACGAGCTGCCTGGACGGGGTAGCCCGGGGGCGGCCGACACGAGGGCTGGCGCGGGGTCCAAGGGTGCGGGCGCCTCCTGCGGGGACCCAGGTGCCCTCTCACCGCCTTCCAACCCAGGTCCCCGCTGCCCTCGGCCTTGCTGGCGCCGGGGTCCGCGGACCGTCCACCTGCGTGGGGGCCCCTCCCTAAGACCCCGGGGTTCAGGGCGCGCGGCGTCGGGGGTGGGGGGGGGCCGGGCTCTGCCCAGAGCAGCCTCGCGGGCGGTGGTGGGCGGGGTTCTGGGCTGGCGCGCCGGGGGCGCCGCGCTCCTGGAGGACGCTGCACAGCCTGAGTTAATCGAGCAGCCTCAACGTTCTCCCAGAGCCAGCAGCACCTGGGCCCCGCTCGGGGTGCGAATGCCGCTAGAGGGAGTGGGGTGAGGCGCGGCCTCAGGATGGGAGACACCCCCCCCCCTCGGCGCTCAGTCGCCCCTAGTGGGGGAGGCCGCAAGGTGCGACTTGGACAACCTCCGGGCCCCCGCCCCCCACCTGCTCCCACCGACCCCGCCAGGCCAGCCAGGGGCGCGTGCCCCCGCCCCTCTTCCCTCTGCACTGCTCCTCGTTAAATTCCCTGAGAGGGAAGAAAAAAAGCAAACAAATGTTCCCAGGAGGAGAAAGCTTGAGTCTAATTAGTGTTTACGCTTACTGAGAAATTGCTTGTCTCATTTTTTCGGGCAAACATTGCTGGAGGGAGAGAAGACCCCTAGTATCTGGGCAGGTGGGATTCAGGGAGCGCAGCGGGGGCAGCTTTGGGGGAGGCCTCCTCTCAGACCGGCAAGGGAAGGGAGGGGATTTAACCCATCTGGCTCAGACCCCCCGGAGGGGAGACAGACTGCCTCTCCTGATGTCCCTGGACCTCCGTAGCTGGGCTCTCTCAAACTCAGACCCTCACTGCTGGTCGGTGTTGCCCGGGGTCAGGCCCTGCACTCAGGCAGCAGCGTGGCCCAGCAGCCCCGCTGCTGCTCCCCTGCGGCCCTGCCGGGGAGGCTGCCTGGCCTGGCTGCCCAGCTGTTCTGTGCAGTGTCTGAAGATGGAATTCATCGCCTGTCTCCTGGGGATGTCCCTGCCCTCCGCATTTCCCTCTTGGTGTCTCAAGGGCCTTGTGTATGTGTGCACGTGCGTGCGTGTGTGCCCTCAGCCCTACCCGATTCTGCTTAGAGGCCAGGACGCTTGGAGAAGTGCCCATAGTCTCAGACCCTGGCCTCCCTTTCCCGTTCTCCGGAGGAGCCCAAATAGGGCATGTTGCCCACCAGTCCTTAACCCCGATCCTGCTGACACCACTTCTTTCAGCCATGACCATCAGTGTTCTTTGGGACTGGCCAGAGCTGGGACTGACTCAGTGTTTCCTTCTGGTCGCCTGGTTCCTTCTGGACTTCACCTCCTGCCTATCATTACAGGTGTCACCTCCCCTTCTGCTCACACCGTTGGCTTCGGGCAGATCAAGGTGGGCTCGCTAGTTGGCAGGAGGGCACCTGCTGGGTAGCAGGACCAAGGCTGGGTCCTGAGATGTGTGGGCCAGCTGACATCCTGCTGTTGCAGAGCTGGAAGCAAGCTGTGCTCGCATGGGTCTCTGTTAACAAGATGACCCCTCAGGGGAGATGTTGGGTGAGGGTCAGATTCTACAACAGTTACTGTGGGGACAGGTAATGACAGCCCTTGCTCTTGGAGGTTTCCTGCCAGTGTGCTTGGTTAGCCCTGCAGAGTGGCTCTGTTCCACTTCCTCGACTGCACGCTCAGCCAGCAGCCTTCATGGGTCACGAGCACACTGCCAAAATCTCCGCAAGCAAATGATTCCCCATGCTCACTGAGCTAGGTGATTTCATTTTTATGGTTTCTTTCCCAGTTTCTGTTGAATATGTTTCAGCTCTGCTTCTTTTTGTCTTTGTTTAAACCTATGTAAGAAGCACTAGAATCAATGATCATTGGTTATCTGAGGACGTCATTTATCTCCTTTCCCTGGTTTGCAGTTCCTGAGTGGCAGGAGCTGTCTTGCTGCTGACAGTGGCCACCCAGCGCTGTGCTTGATATGAAGTAGGTCAGTGCTCAGGTGCGTGTGCAGAGTGGACTCGAGCTGCATTGTACTAATGAAGCCCTGCGGCCCCTGCCTCGTTACCTGGTGTCTCCACCAGGGCCTCTCCAAGGCCTGGTTCCCATGGCCAGCCTCTGCTCCATGCTGGCCTGTGACAGTCTTCCCTGATGGAGGGGCGTGAGAAGATCGAGGACGGGGAGACGTGTGTGAGAATGAGGTAGCTGACACTTCTTCGCTCTTACTATGTGCTGGGGACCAGATTCAGTGCTTTCCCTGTGCTTCATCCTCACCACACTCCGGGGAGGGAGGTTTATTATCATCTTTAGAGAGGAAGAAACGCCTCAGAAAGGTGTGGGTGAATTCGATTTATGTTTTGTGTACACACAGATGACAGGGGAGGGTTGGCAAATGCTGTTTCCTTTATTCTGGAAATAACATCCTTCCTTTTTAGTGTTCCTTGATAGGGTCGTAATGCATGTAGAGAGTAGCTTCTTTATGCATTTGTGCTTGGTGACCCTATGCCCCCCAACGTTGTTAAAACTAGGCAACGACAGCCATCTAGGAGCCCCTGGGCTGGGGTGAGGTGGGGGTCCTTGTAACCCGCCCAAGACAGGAGTGGGGTAGGCTCAGGTTGGAGGTGTCCCCTGGCTGAGCAGCGCCTCAGGCAGCTTGGCCCTGGTGAGCAGTGTGCGCCCAGGGAAGCGTACGAGGTCAGTGATGGTCGTGTGAACTGAAGGTAGTGCAGAGATTGGTATCAGGAACAGGTACGCACCTGTTTAACAAATCCGGGATGTTTTTGTGTTTTGATTTTGATCGCTTATGAAAGGTACATTAAAGCCTGATGCATTTTAGTGGACACCTGTCCTTGAAATCTCACTGTGAGAGTGTTGAATCTTTTCTGATCCTTTGTTCCTTTGCCTGCAGGTTACGATAATTTGCCTTTATGTCTTTTATCTCGTATATATAGTTTAGGATTAGGTTCATGGCTGACACGCAGCCTTTTAAAAATACTATTGGATTCTTCTCAGTTTTATCCTTAAGGCATCTGTCACTTCTGGAATCCACTCCGACCAGGAGGAGGGGAGTTACTCCAAAGCCTATAAAATAGAATCTTCAGAAGTTTTTAGTTATAAAACTGAGAACCTGGAAGATTCAGTTCTTCATGATTGCAAAAAATTTATTTCTCCATTAGCTTTTTACTTTTTTTAATCTTTTTTTTTTTTTGAGGAAGATTACCCCTGAGCTAACATCTGCTGCCAATCCTCCTCTTTTTGCTGAAGAAGACCGGCCCCGAGCTAACATCCGTGCCCATCTTCCTTTACTCTGTATGTGGAACACCTACCACAGCATGGCTCACTAAGCATGCCGTGTCCACACCCAGAATCCCAACTGGCAAACCCCGGGCCGCTGAAGCGGAACGTGCGAACTTAACCACTGCGCCACTGGGCAGGCCCTATTTATGTCTTAATATTTTGCTTTTTCACGAACTGCTGCTTTTGACAAAGTATTGTTAATTGGGCTGTTTGACTTTTGGCATCATCTTTGGGGGCGGGACAGTAATAAATATGGATCCGCTTTCATGTTCAGGGTGTAGATCCGTGTGACTCAAACTCTGGTGCCTCCTTCGCATTGGGTGACTGCCCTGTGCTCCCCTCCCCCTGAGTGATGATGAGGCTTTCCTGACACTGGTGAATATGGTTTTTTAGACTTTAGGTGCCTTTTTAAAAAAATTAAAACACGGAAATCTTTATGAATATTTCAGGATGTCCTAGTACCTGGAATATTAGCTAATAGAATTCCTCTGGGTTTTCATTGCCCTAGTTCAGATCGTTTAAAGTGAGCAAACAAGATTCTGTTCTCCTCTAGGGGTTACTTTCTACGTAGACGATGCTTCAAGCAGTCTTTTCTTTCTTTTTCCCCACTGAGGAATATTTGCCCCAAGCTAACATCTGTTGCTAGTCTTCCTCTAGTTTGTATGTGGGTCGCTGCCACAGCATGGTTCCTGACGAGTGGTGTAGGTCTGTGCCCAGGAACTAAACTTGGGCCGCCGAAGCAAAGCATGCTGAACCCAAGTGCTAGGGCACCGGGGCTGGCCCATCAAGCAGTCTTTTAATCAGCCTCACAGCTTTAGTGAGATGTGGTTCACATACAAGTCACACTCTAAAGTGTGCAATTCAGTGTTTTTTAGTATACTCACAGAATTGTGCAACATCACCACGATCGACTTTAGAAGCTTTCCGTCATCCCTCCAGAAGAAATAGCTTACTCATTAGGTGGCAGTCCTGTTTCCCCTAATTCCTAAGGGCTAGGCAAACAAAAATTCACTTTCTGTTTCTATGGACTGGGCTACTTTGGACATTTCATATAAATGGAATCACATGATGTGTTACCTTTTGTATCTGGCTTCTTTCACTCAGCGTGTTTTCAAGGTCCATCCATGTTGTAGCATGCATCAGTACTTTATTTCTTTTTGATTGCTGAATAATATTTCGTTGTATGGCTGTAGCATGGTGTGTTTATCCATTCTTCAGTTGACGGGCGTTTTGGTTCTTTCAACTTTTTGGCTGTTATGAACATTGCTGCTATGAACATTCATGTACAAGTTTTTGCATGAACATCTGCTTTGTTTCTTTTGAGTGTATACTTAGGAGTGAAATTGCTGGGTCTTATGGTATCTCTCTGTTTCACTATTTGAATACCTGAAGGACTTTTTTCCAAAGCGACTGCACCATTTTACATTCCTCAGTAGTGTGTAAGGGTTCCAGTGTCTCCTCTTGCTCACCAACACTTATCATCTGTCATTTTGATTATAGCCATCCTGTGAGTGTGAAATAATATCTCACCGTGGTTTTGATTTCTATTTCTCTGATGGCTAATGACGTTGCACATCTTTTTATTTGCTTCATGACCATTTGTATATCTTTGGAGAAATGTCTTTTCAGCTCCTTGGCCCATTTTTTAATTGGGTTGTCTTTTTATAACTGGGTTGTCAGGGTTTTTTATATATTCTTGATATATTCTGATATATTATTAGATATATGAGTTGCAAAGTTTTCTCTATATTGTGGATTGTCTTTTCACATTCTTAATTCTGTCCTTGGAATCTCAAAAGTTTTGCATTTTAGTAATGTCTAGTTTATTCATAATAGAGTCTTAATATTTGGAAATTATTTAGACATTAAATCATATCTTCATCAGTATTTTGCCTATAGAAATTAAAAGCCAGATGTGAAAGGGTTAGCGAAAGAGTTGAATTAGTTTATTTCAAGATTTGCTGTAGATCCACAAGAACCCATCAGGGAACGTCATTCCCCTGTTCAGATATCTTGATTATCTTTTGAATGTTCGTGCAATCAGTAGTCATAGCCATTCTCTTATTTCTGATATTAGTAATTTGTGTTTCTCTCTCTTTTCCTTAGCCTGGCTAGAGGTTTATCCATTTTATTTTTTTGGTCTTTTCAAAGACCAAAACTAGTTTTGGTTTTATTGATTTCTCTATTGACTTCCCATTTTTAATGTCATTAATTTCTGCTGTAGTTTATATTATTTTCTTTCTTCTGTTTGTTTTAGGCTTACATTGTTCTTTTTCTATCTTGGATTATTGTTTCGGATCTTTCTTTTCTCAGATCTGTGCATTCACTGCCCCAGGTTTTCCTCTAGGTACTGCTTTCACTGCATTCCACACTTTTTTTTTTTACTTGAGGAAGATTAGACCTGAGGTAACATCTGCCGCCAAGCTTCCTCTTTTTTGTCTGAGGAAGATTGGCCCTGAGCTAACATCTGTGCCCATCTTCCTCTATTTTACATGTGGGACGCCTGCCACAGCATGGCTTGATAAGCAGTGAACCCTGAGTTCATGTTTTTATAAGAGTTTGTCCATCAGACAAATTGTATTAAGTAATTTATAATTCAGGGACCAGCTGAAAATTATGGGCCAATTGGTGCTTTTCATTAGACTTGCTGGCAAATTGCTGGTGGAAATCCATGACTAATTCTGAGGCTCTCTGGAGACAGATGGTAACAGGGCAGGGAATGGGAGAACAGTAATAAAGTACTGAATGGAAGCAAGAGGGAGTCAGGTGGAGGCTTCAAACTGCAGGAGGAAAGTCAATACAGGCAGATACTTGTATTCAACCCCCAAGATAATACTGTGGGGAAGAAAACATCTGCAACTGAGTAAAATCCCATCTAAACCCTTAGAATTCTCCTCCTTTATTCCCCATTAGTCAGAATCTCCATGGGCACTGCATCCAGATTCAAAAGTAACATATTATGCTCTGTATATCTAATTAGCAAGGAGTTAGAAGAATTGCAGTAGTCAAGGTAGTGAGGATGCAGTGAGACCGGCACTCTTTCATGGTACTCTTGGGAACATGTAGATGGTACCATTCTTCTGCAGCATGGTTTGGTAATATGCACTAAGAAACTGTAAAATGTTTATCGCATTTGACCTAGTAATTCTACTTCTCGGAATTTACATGAAGAAAATAATAGGAGTTGCTGGCAAAGATTTATGTACCAAATGTTCACAAAATAAATGGAAAGATATTGTGTCCTTATGGATTAAAATAATTAATATTGGTAAAATGTCCATACCATCCAATGCAATCTCCAGATTCAGTGCAATCCCTATCAAAATTCCCATGGCTGTTTTTTTTCAAAGAAATAGAAAAAACAATCCTAAATTTTGTAAAGAACCACGAAAGATGGTGAATAGTCAAAGCAACCTTGAGAAAGAACAAAGCTGGAGGCATCCTACTTCCTGACTTCAAACTACATTACAAATCTGTTGTAAACAAAATAGTGTGGTTTAGACATGAAAACTGATACATAGATCAATAGAACAGAATCAAGAGCCCAGAAGTAAACCCATGCATGTATGGTCAGTTAATTTATGACAAAAGAGCCAAGAATGTATAATGAAGAAAGGATAGCCTCTTCAATAAACGGTGCGGGACAGTCACATGCAAAAGAATGAAACTGGACCCCTATCTTACATTATACACAAAACTCAACTCAAAATGGATTAAAGGATTAGCAGACACTTGGTCCTGTCCAAAACATCCATGAGTATATTTGGTCCATGCCAAATGGTTTTGAACAGGACCAAATGTCTGATGGACGTTTTGGACAGGACCAAACGGTCCTGCCAATATTAGTTGGACCCAATGTCTCCATGGACATTTTGGACCGGACCAAATATGCCCAGATATCAAGGACCTTTAGGTGTGGACTAAATATGCTCATGGATGTTTTGGACAAGATCAAATGCCAAGGCCGTTCTGACATGAACCAAATATCTTATGGACCAACTGTGTTATGGACATTTGGACAGGACTAAATGTCCTGCAAGGGAATACACATTCTTTTAAAGCACATATGGAATACTCACTATGACAGACAATATTCCTCGGCAAAAGAAAACCTTTAGCAAAATACTTAAATTTTTTTTTTTTTTGCTGAGGAAGATTAGCCCTGTGCTAACATTTGTGCCAATCTTCTTCCACTTTGTATGTGGGTTGCCACCACAGTATGACTGATGAGTGGTGTAGGTCCACACCCAGGATACGAACCTGTGAACTCAGGCTGCCGAAGTGGAGTGCACCAAACTCAACTACTACACCTTGGGGCTGGGCCCGCAAATTTTTAAAAATTGAACTCATACAAAGTATGTTTTGATCATAATGGAATAAAGGATAGATATCTGGAAAACTCTCTAAATGTTTGAAAATAAATATTAAATAAAACATTTAAAGCATGCAAAACTTTTGACAAAACTGACATATTAAACATTTTCTCTATATAAAAATGATGAGATCATATGTAAAATATCATTATAAACATATTGACAGAATTATACTTCAACATGTTCAAGAGATGTACAAAGCCTCTTAGAATGTAAAATCCCAGATTATCCTGCCAAATATATTTTTTCTTAGATTGAAATGTTAATAAAAGAAACTTCTATTCAGTAGTATTCCACCAAGCTAATCAATATAAGCTTATATTGTGCATATGTAACAGTAGTGCTGCAATATTCCATTGGAAGGACTATAAAATCTTTTCTTTAGCTGTGTTTAGAATACTATAAAATTGATGTGTGGATATTTCAACTTTAAAAAACATATAAAAGGACATGTAAATTTATTCAGATAATAAGATTTAAACTTGTTGAGCATAGAATTCATTACACACTCTTTCTCTCTCTCCCCCTCTCCCCCTCTCCCCCGCCCGCCCTCCCTTGCTTTCTCACGCTCTCTCTCTGTCTCTCTCTCTGTCTCTCTCTGTCTCTATCTCTCTCTGCCTCTCTCTGTCTCTCTCTCTGTCTCTCTCTCTGTCTCTCTCTCTCTGTCTCTCTCTCTCGCATAACTAGCTTCCTTAGCTGCCAAAGGACAATAAGATTATTTCACACCAGCAGATGACCAGATGGTGGGTGATATTTAGAGTCACACTCTGACAGGGCTGATATTTAGGGTCACCTCCTGACGGGGGTGATGTTTAGGGTCAGCTCCTGACTGGGGTGATATTTAGCATCACCTCCTGACTGCGGTGGTATTTAGGGTCACCACCTGACGGGGGTGATGTTTAGGGTCACCTCCTGACTGGGGTGATATTTAGGGTCAGCTCCTGACTGCGGTGATATTTAGCGTCACCTCCTGACTGTGGTGGTATTTAGGGTCACACCTTGACTGGGGTGATATTTAGCATCACCTCCTGACTGGGGTGATGTTTAGCGTCACCTCCTGACTGGGGTGATGTTTAGCGTCACCTCCTGACTGGGGTGACATTTAGGGTCGTACCTTGACTGGGGTGATATTGAAACAGCACATAAAACATTGACCAGCTTAAACTAGTTTTGCTTGCTTAACACAGGCTGTCGATTAATCAGACCTGGTGTTCAACAGCAGAGACAGCATTGTGCATGTGCCAGGTGAGAACCCACAGCCCCAGGATGACCCCAGAAGCAAAAGTCTTTGGAAATGTTGCCACCTGAGCCCTTTACAGAGTGAGAAGTCCTTCAGTAAGGCACATCTGGCTTCTAGCCCCCCAAGTGGCTTGATTACCATTTAGGGACTGATTCGAGATGAGCCAATCCACTTAAATGGGTCAAATGCAGTTTAGCAGTCCCTAACTCCTTCAATTTCACCCCGAACCATGGATCAAGGAGACAGATTTGAGAGCCTTGCCTCCTATTTCCTTGCTGGTTGACCTCACAATAAAGCTCTTTCTTTTCTCAAAAGCCAGTGCCACAGTACGGGTTTTATGTGCATCGGGCAGCAGGCTCTTGCTAGTAACAATACTTAGGGTCACCTTCTGACTGGAGTGATAGTAGGTTCAGATTTGGACTCAGGTGATATTGTGGTTCACACCCTGACTGGGGTGATATTTAGGTTTAAATTCTGGCTTTTGCTCCAACTATCCATGTGACCTTGACAAATCAGTCAAAACTCTGTATGTGGTTTTCAATTTGTTCAATAAAGGGATCATAAGACAATCTTAATTTTAAGCATTATTTCGAAAATTTGAAGATTCTAACCACCTAAATTTATTCTCTGATTAAACCTCTTAAGTGATTCTGCCCTGTCTGCGCTTGTAGAACTGCTGCTGGGCTCTCCGTTTGCAGGCAGCACCTGGGTTACCCATTTATTTTACAGAACAATGTGCTTGTGTCTGCTGCATTTTTATATTATTTTCCTTAAGGACTAAGTTAATTTTTATTACCTATCTTCTAATCATCAGCATGCTACCCCAACTAAAGTATACTAAGTAAGTACTCCAAGTTTGGGATCAGCTGTTTCCTAACCAACCAGAGTTACCTCTACAATTAGTATTTATTCTAAACATAGGGCAATATTGAAGAAATAAACCTCAAAGGTAAAACTCATACCATCTTTGCTGGCCGGGCACCAAAATCACCCCGAGCACCTGAAGCCTCTGTGTCCCCTCCCGTCTCACCCCTGCGCCCGGGCTTAAACATGACGACACAAGCAGTGCGGCCCGGCACCAAGCAGAAATAAAGAATGACAAGGAAAGGAGCAGGAAAGGAGAGGAAAGGTGGGCTAACAGAACAAGGGGGATGCTGGCAAGGTCGGGAAGAGGGACAGATGTAGACCACGCAGGCAGGGTGCTTGAGGGAGCTCTGCAGTGCTTCACGCACTGTTTAGATCTTTGATCCTGCCTGGCTCTTAACTCTGAGCGGGCTAGCCAAAGCAGCACGAGATACACGGAGAGGACTAATTTTCAAAAGAACTCTTCCATTGAAGTCTGCCATATTGAAAAGTATATGCAGACACTTCAATTTCCGCATTTCTCTAAGTGGCTTAGTAAAAAACTACTCATCCCACTGAGAACTAAACTCTCTTACTAGCTGTATCTGCTCTGCAATTTTGTCCTGGAGGCTGTCCAGTGGATGGACCACTGCAGTGTAGGCTGTGTCCTGAGCCCTGGGGACTGAGGCCACAGCTAGGCCTGCAGGTCTGGATACTACAGAGACATCAATTTGTTGCTTGCTGGGAGGTGGGGGGTGCTGTCTGTCTGCACAGGACAGATGGATGGGGCGCCACGGCTGGAGGAGACCAAGCAGGCAGTGTGCCACCAGATGCCACTGGGCAGCGTCTGATGATGGCCGTGTTGGTGCCACAGTCTGTCCAGGAAACAGCTAGTTACTCACAAGGCCAGCAGACTCTGCAGCTCAGATAGCTCATTACATTTTCTATTCCACTAGAACCTTTAGCAAGATGTTGTCCTATGACCCTAACCATTTAATTTTAAGTGCTTAATAGTGAAAAACATTTCACAAATGAGAACTACCCCTTTGAATTTACTGGGAATGCACATAAACACAAATCTTTAATAGCACAACCAGAGGACACTCTGGCCTGATGGCATGTGGGGCCTGGCAAGGACTGGTCTGCCCAGGGATGTAGGGAGAGCTCCCACTGAATACCTGGGACACAGCCTGCCCTGGGCCTGGACATGGAGTGCTGGCTGCACAGGTTGCTGGGGCCCTGAGAGCTGGCCCGGCAGCAGGGACTCAAGGGGCATGGCCAGTGGTTGGGTCTTTCCTGGACCTTGGCACTGTGCCAGCAGCCCTGGCATGAGCTGCTGTGGGAGCTGCAGAGACATGGCAGTGGGGAGGGGCAGGAGCAGCCTGCTGGGGAGCTGCAGGAGGAGTGTGCAAGCTGGTGGCTCTGCACCCAGACCCCGTGGAGGGGTCTTACTGCTGCTAGCTTTGCTTCTGTCCAGCAAGCTGAGTGGCCTCAGCAGTGGAGGCATTACTCTTGTAAGCATGAGAAACCAAACCCAAACCCTCAACATTTCAAAGCATGATGGAAACTGACCTGGAGACACTGAAGGACTTTTCTGCTCCCCAAGCTTCGTTACTCCCCAAATGTCCACAGGTGGATGAACAGATGAACCAAATATAGTATATACAAAAACTGGAATATTATTCAGCTTTAAAAAGGAAGGAAATTCTGACACATGCTACAACAGGGTGAACCTTGAGGACACTGTGCTAAATGAAATAAGCCAGACACAAAAGGACAAATATTGTAGGATTCCACTTACATGAGGTCCCTAGAGTCGTCCAACTCATAGAGACAGAAAGCAGAATGGCGGGAGCCAAGGGCTGGAGGGAGGAATGGGGAGTTAGTGTTTTGAGGGTGCAGAGTTTCAGTTTGGGAAGATGAAAGGTCTGGAGATGGATGGTGCTGATGGTTGCACAACAAGGAGAATGTGCTTAATGCCACTGATCTCTACATTTACAAATGGTAAAAAAAAGAAACACCTCGAATTGTTTTGTGTTATAACACATGATCACAGTTTTTTTTTTAAATCACGATTACAGCAGTTGTGCGTGTTCTAAAAGTTCTCAAAGTAGCCAATTTAAAAGTTTTCTTTTACCTTTTAGAACAACAACAACAAAAAGGTAATTTCTAGAATCCAGAGGTGGCTATTCTCTGCCCATGGCCAGGAACCCAGCCCCCGTCGCTTCCCATGGGGTCTGCCCCAAAGCTCTGCCATGTCTGCCCATTCCCCAGCCACCTCCCTCCCTCCCCTGTCAGTCCCTCACCCTCTAAAGGGCAGTCTTCCTCACACGCAGGGACCCACTTGCACTGTTAAGGATCCACAGAAACCGTTCGCTTCGCATTTCTTTTCTCCACCATCATGCTGTCCTTCTTTAGTCCCACTTCAGGTGCTACTCAAACCAGAGGCTCAAACCTGTCTACACCTGCCTGTCTCTTCCCATCTCTGCCTTTGCCTACAGGATCCCCAGCCCTGGAAGGTGCCCCCTCTGCCTCCCATTGCCCAAACCCCACTCTTCTAAAGCCTAGCTCAATCGCCACCTCCTCCAAGAAGCTTTCCTTGTTCCTCTTTCCAGAATCAATCTCTCCTCTTTTTCTCCATTGCAAGGATGGACAAGCTACAGCCTGTGGCCAAATCCAGCTTGCTGCCTGCTTTGATAAATAGTTTTGTTGGGACACAGCCCACCTGCTCATTTATCCATTGTCTACGGCTACAAGTCCTGCAAAGCCTGAAAGATAACAGATGGCTCTGGAATTGAAAGTAAAATTTAAACATCCTTCTGACTACATGCAAGTGCAGTAAGTGTTCAGCACATTTGAGGATGATTTCTAAGCCTGTGCAAACACCATTAGCTTGTACAAATGGCTGAGGAAACAAAATAGGCACAAAGGCACAATCGGCCAAAAAACTATTTACATATGGCAGAGTCTGCAGTGGTCCCCAAATGCCAGGTGGATCCCCAGTGCCACTGCCCGCGCTCCAGGACCAGCACCTGCCAGGTGTCTCGACACAGATGCCTTGTGCTGTCAGCAGCAGCAGCTGGTGAGGGACTCCTGATCACCCCTGGGTGCTGGAAGCCATCCTAGTGTGGCCCACCTCCAGTCGAGGGCTCTTAGGAGAATCTGTGACATCAAACTCCAATCACAGCACAGGACAGTGAGCCAGGCTCCGTCTTCAGAGTTCATGCTGCACTATACCTGCTTTCATCAGAAATGCAGGCTACCGTGATGTCACAGAGTTATAGCTCAAGGGAGCAGAACACATACATTTATATGACAGTCACTAGAGAGGTAACCTCAGTTAAGCTAGACCTTTCAAGGACTGGGTAAACTACATCTTTTGAGATCATCCATCTCACTTTGTTCTGATTCCAAACCTGCTGTTGAATAATTCAACTCCCCAAGGATCCTGATGTTAAACGGGGTGACCTAGTCTTTCATGTGTGGTTAGTGAGTGCACTGACAAACCCTGAGCTGCGAGCCTTGTCCCGGAGCCCCTGGCTGACCCAGGTACCGCCACTCCCTGTGTGCTGATATGACCTCCCACGTGAGAGGACATCCTCACCACACGTCCCACTGCAGTGCACTAACTGGCCAAAATGGCCAACAGCATGTTAAATTAGTTCCTTCTAAATAAGAACAAACAGGTCTGATGATCACTGAAATAAGGTACAGTCACTTTACTGAGCCCATAGAATCCATTGATTACAAACTTGTTGATTGATTAAAATGATAAAAAGTTATGAAATAATGGGCTAAAGGTGCCTGGCAATTTTCATTTTGTTTGTTTGCTTAATGCTGATTAATTGCTGCATATCTCCTGGCTTCAGTGTTTGCAGTCTCTTACATGCTTCCATTTTTATGGAATTTATATTTCTAGGTAGTGGAGTCCCTGTGTGTATGTACTATTAAAAGTCAAACATTTCAGAAGGTAAATGTGCATTAACATATTATATTGATTTTCAAAGAAATATCTCCCCACTGTCTCTTGAGTTTCTACAACAAAAAAAGAACAAAATTTCACAGCTTAGCTCTGTCAGCCAATGATTATAAATTCCAAAAAACTCAGATTAGGGGCCGGCCCGGTGGTGTAGTGGTTAAATTTGCACACTCCGCTTCAGCAGCCTGGGGTTTGGGTTCAGATCCTGGGTGCAGATTTATGCACCACTCATCAAGCCATGCTGTGGCAGTGTCCCACATACAAAATAGAAGACGACTGTCACAGATGTTAGCTCAGGGACAATCTTCCTCACCAAACAACAACAACAACAACTAAAAACTCCAGACTAGCCTTTGAACTTGACAAAAAGGAAAAAAAAAACTATTATCATTTGCTTCATACTTTTCTGTTTATCACAAGCTAAAGATAGTGCAATAGAACTAGGCTTCAGAAGCAGCATCTGGGTAAGAAATGCACTTAGCACATTAACAAAAAGTGTAAGTTAGAATAAAAATATCAAAGATGTTAATGTTAAAGTCTAGGGGCCGGCCCAGTGGCGCAGCAGTTAAGTGCACACGTTCCACTTCAGCTGCCCAGGGTTGGCTGGTTCGAATCCAGGGTGCGACATGGCACTGCTTGGGAAGCCATGCTGTGGCAGGCGTCCCACATATAAGATAGAGAAAGATGGGCACGGATATAGCTCAGGGCCAGTCTTCCTCAGCAAAAATAGGAGGATTGGCAACAGATGTTAGCTCAGGGCTAGTCTTCCTCAAAAAAACCAACAACAGCAACAACAAAAAATAACAAAGTCTAGTGCTTAGAAAAACAGTTGCGTAAACTAAAGTAAAAAATGATAATGTTAATAATGTTTTTGGAAAAAATCTGTAGTCTTTAACATGCTTTAACAAAAAACTTAAAGTGTGGGTGGATCTTATGGCAAAGCAAGAACTTCACATGCAAACAAAATCATAATAATCAGTGAATAATACAAGAAGGAAAATCATGAGTCTAAACATTTACTGAGTAGAAAGTACAGAGATTTGGGTTTTATAAATCTACCATATATAAAAATATCTTTTGTAAGACCAACTCAACTAAAATAAGGACAAAATCATGTAGAACACTACAAGGGGGTACAGCATAGGAGAATCTGAAATGTACTAAAAGTATTTGGCTTTATTTTTATATTTTTATACTTGGGATAAGGCACAATGAACCTTTGTCTTCCAAGTGCACACCCTCAGTCTTTGCCTCCTTTGAGGGCGGGCTGCATTCTGTATGCTCCCACAGTCACTCCTGGCGCACTTCTCCCTGACTCCCTACACAGAGACTTCTTCATCTTCAACTGCATCAAAGTGATCTAGGGCACCTTCATAAATATATAGGTGACTATTTCTGAGATATGAAGTGTATATGTATTGATCCTAGGGCATTATTGTAATATAAAATAACATTTGGGGCTGGCCCCGTGGCCGAATGGGTAAGTTTGCGCACTCTGCTTCGGCCGCCCAGGGTTTCGCCGGTTCAGATCCTGGGCGTGGATGTGGTGCCGCTCATCAAGCCATGTTAGGTGGCGTCCCACATGCCACAACCAAAAGGACCTACAACTAGAATACACAACTAGATAGTGGGGGGCTTTGGGAAGAAGAAAAAAAAGATTGGCAACAGATGTTAGCTCAGGCGCCAATGTTTAAAAAAAAAAATTTGTTTTAATCTCCCAATTGAGATCCTTCCTCAAGCAGAAAGTTCAGTTTCGGAGAGCAATCTAGAATGGAGATTTATGCAGGTTTATGATGAAAACCAGCGTGCAGGACCATGTCACATATACCCCAGAATGCTGCAACCAGCTGAGCTTTAGAAATGCTAACAAAGCTCAAAAAGATACTTTAAAAAATACTTTGCCTGTAAAATTAAATACTTGTGCTTTTTGGACTCAGTTAAAGTGTTAAAAAAATTGTTCTCGTGTGAGTCCAAAGAGAATTCGAAAATGTGTCAATATATACTATGCTGTGTAAGGCAAGCTGGAGGGGCCAAATTCACCCCAGCAAAGAACGGAAGGACAAACCACAGCCACCCCTGTAGCCCTCAGGTGCCGGGGCAGGCATCCCAGCCCACCGAGTCTTCCCCCTGCTCAGGCAGCCTCTTGAGAAAGCTCAATGCTTGATGTCGAGTTCCTACTGCTGGCTTTCGTCCAGGAAAGGGCTCTGATGGGGGTCGACAGCAAGACAGAGGACCTTAGGAAGAGGAATTCTGAATAGAAGGAGCAAGGAGTTATAAAGAAATGGACAACTGCTAAGCCGTGGGTTTGAGGCCAAGCCCCAGCTAGTAAAAGAGAGCACGCCTCCTCAAGGGATCCCAGCAGACAGTGCAAGGACATGAGCCACATGCCAGCACTGGCCAGCTGGAGCACCAATCCAGCAGCGTTCCAGCACCACCCAGCCAGCCGGCATCTGCATCTCCAGGGGCCCGCAAGTCTGCCTCTCCTTGACAATCCACCAGCCTAGATTTTAAAGTAATGTTTGTGCAACCATCGTGTATACAATAGTCTTGGCAAAAGTGTTTAACCTTAACCTAATATTGAGGAAACTCAGAAAAATCCAACTTGTGGCAACTCTAAGAGTGACTGCCCTGGGCTCTTCAAAATTGTAAGTGTTGTGAGAAAGAAGGAAAAAACAAACACCGTTCTAGATGAGGGTAGACTAGGCAGACATGGCAGCTAAAGGCATCACACGGCCCTCATCTGAATCCTGGGCCAAAAACAACCTGGCTACAGAGGATATTCTCAGACAAAGGGGAAGTTTTGACTATAGTTGCATCAGAGTTAATGGGTGTGACATAGCATTATGGTTATGCAGGAAAACGACCTTATTAGGAGATACATGATAAAGTATTCAGGAAAGAACCACTATGATCTAACTTTAAGACGATTTGGAAAAAATATGTTATTATAGATAGAAAATAAACAGTTGATGATAGATAGATAATAGACAATTGATAGATAATAGAAAGACATGATAAATAGATGATGGATAGATAATAGATACATAGATGATAGATAGATGGAAAGAGAGATAATGGATAGAAAGAGTCAAGCAGACAGACACACAGAGAACACATAAATGTGGCAAATGTGAGTCCAGGTGAAAGGTCTATTAGTATTCATTGAACGAATAGTACATTCTTTCTACATTTTCTGTGTTTGAAATTTTTCAAAATAATTTGGGGAAAATGTTCATAGCGCTCTAGCATATGAAATGAAACAGTTATAGAAAGTTTGACTACACAATAATATCAATTTAAAGTTGAAATAAAAATTTTAGAAGTGCTGTCTACAAAAATTGTGTATACATGTAGATATATGTAAATAAGTCAAATTGTTTCACACAAGCCTATAATATTTTAGCTACAGTCCATAAAGAGATCATCACAAACATGAGTTATATTTCATACTCCTGGCCAATGTCAGCACCTAATGAATATTCCACACATTTTGGCACTTTGCTGAAAGCAGTTTCACGCATCACTATGCAATGTCCTGTACTGTTTCCAGTATTTTCTAAATTATATTCCAAGAAGACTCAAGGGCAGAAACTTTGGAATCTTAGTTCTTTTGTATGCTACAATGTAGATCCCTAAAGAGGTGGTGACAAAATATTTGTTAAGGCGAAAACTGGGGCTTCCTAAATGCTTCCAGAGATAATTACTGATTTACAAAAATTAAAGAAAATTCACATTCTCCACAGGCAGTGGGTTTGAGACACACTGAACTCAGTTTCAGTTGTTAAGAACATGGGTGTGAGAAGGGAGCTGAGCAACTCTCAGTCCATGTGTGGTCCCAGCGCCCCCAGGCACAGATGGAGAGCACCTTTCCATCCAGATAGCCCCACCTCTGCTCACAAGAGCCCCCTGTCCTTCTGATTCCTCCAGGGGGACCCTTCCTCTGGGATTCTGCCTGTGCTGCCACTACCACATCTGTCACTTTAAAGTAAAGCTGTGTTGTAAATGTGCCCTCCCTCACTAGTCAGTTCTGTATCTTCAATGGTGCTAGCTGATGGAATATTAAAACTGTGAATGTCTTCAGCTTTATGTACATATTTTTCTATTACACTATAAAAGTATACAGCACACCCATTAAGATGGTTACTATTTAAAAAAAAAGAAAAGAAAGTGTTGGCAAAGATGTGGAGAAATTGGAACCCCTGTAATTGTTGGTGGGAATGAAAAATGGTATAGCCACTCTGGAAGATAGTATGGTGGTTACTCACAAAATTAAACAAAGAATCACCATATGATCCAATAATTCCACTTCTGCATATGTATCCCAAAGAACTGAAAACAGGATCTAGAAGAGATATTTGTACACTCATGTTCACAGCAGCATTAGTCACAATAGCTAAAATGTGGAAGCATCCCAAGTGTCTACTGACAGATAAATGGATTACCAAGATGTGAGATATGCATGGGTGGAATATTATTCAGCCTGTGCAAGGAAGGAAATTCTCACACATACTACAGTATGGATGAAGCTTGAGGACATTGTGCTGAGTGAAATCAGCCAGTCACAAAAAACAAATACTGTATGATTTCACTTCTGGGTGGTCCCTGGAGAACGGTGGGTGCCAGGAGCTGGGGGAAGTGGGGAATGGGGAGTTAGTGTTTAATGGAGACAGAGTTTCAGTTTGGGGAAGATGAAAAAGTCCTGGAGATGGATGGTGGTGATGGATTTACAACAATGTGAATGTACTTAATACCTCTGAATGTATGCTTAAAAATCGATAAGATGGTAAGTTTTAGGTTATGTGTTTTTACCACAGTTAAAAAAAATTTAAGTATACAGGAACATAGTAATGGAGTTGTAGTTTCCAGGCACTTTGTTATATTGAGAAATCTAGAATCATTGTTCTTTGCTACTCATCACCTGAAATATGTCTAAAGAACAAAATAAACTTACCCTAGGAAAGAAGTAATTTGGAAATTTTACTTCTTTTGTAAAAAGCAGACAAAGAAAGGGTGAAGAGAGAGGAGAAAAATCTATCACAAAGAGGCCACAAACATACAAAAAGCATAAAAAAGCAGATGTATCAGAAAAGCAAATAAAAATAAAAAAGTTTCAAGCTGTAAAGTTAATAGATGTAAGCCAGTGAACCAGAGACAAACACTTCTTCATTTCAACAACAGGAGGAAAAAATAATGTAATTCATGCATTAAAACTTTGATTCTTCATAAAGTCACAATATGTATCTTTTAACTACAAAGGATGGACTTTTAGAAAATATCTGGATTCTGCTAGAAAACACCAGATCTCTTTGTTGAGTGAAAGTTTTTTACACACACCCATACATGTGTACGTATGTTATATATGTACACATATATGTAGTCAAACAGGATAATTTATGTTAATTTGTGTGCATCACATGTTCTATATCCTTATAATTATTTTATTTCCTGATTATTTCCTGAGAGAAATGTTAAAATCTCATCATATAATTGTGGATTTCAGAATTTCTCCCTTAAATTCTGTCAATTGTGCCTTACATATTTTGATCTAAGTTAGACCTATAACTTACACAGAGACTCTAACACCAAGACGTGCATGTTCAGGATTCTCAGCTTCAGATACTGGCCAGTCCTGCTGGCTGGGCACGGCAGGGGGGCTGCGGGCACCACCACTCTGAGCAGCACAGCCTGGAACAGCGATGGGAAGGCCTGGAGGGACTCTTGCAGGGGTAAGCGGCTGACAGGCAGGTGCTAGCAGACTCAGCTATGTGCAGGGTCCCCAAACCATCCTTCATGAACGGGGAGGCCTCAGCACATCTCTGAGACAGCTGTCAAGTCACTATAACAGTGTTTTGGTGTAAAAGTAAAATGTCTAGAACACCTGCTCTAAGATGCTGTAGCTCTGAATTTGACTTGTGGTGGTATAAGCCATGATATCCATTTCCATGACAAGTAATTAAACATGAGCGTTTTTAGCTCATTGTTAATAACTTAAGAGTGCTCCTCCTCCTCCTCTTCCTTAAGGTCCAAATCATTCTAAGATGAGCTTGTGATAGGACATAATGTTCCTTCTTAGAAGCTAAGAAACCCATCATGTTCCCCTGAAGTTGTTGCAAGAAAACCAGTTTAATGAAACACTCCTTGAAGGTCTCCTTCAGTGCCTCCATCTCTCTTAGTGATGGTCCAGGCACTACCTGCTCATTCCAGCCAGCTCCTGGGAGGCCGGAGGATCTCCTCCAACTTCTTGGGAGCCTTTCTCACCTCCACACTCCCTGCAGACATGAGAGGAAGACTGGAGAGGCCCAGGGGCACCATGGTCCTGAAAGGGCTGGTGGGGGGATGGGCATGTCATCCAAAAAGCTGAAGTCCCCCCAACCTTGACCCTGACCCCAGGTTACAGAAGTCTAGTCAGCAGTGGCCCCTGCAGCGCCTGCTTCTGCTGGATCGCCAGCCCCTGGATGCTGTTGATCTGCGGTGGTGAACTCATGGTGGTGATGTGGCAGGGCTGGCCAGGGGCTACAGGATGCCCTGTGTATGGCCTCAGGGCTCTGGGGTCTCAGGTGCTGGATAGTCTTCCTGGACCATGTGTCGGGCTGTACAGTCTCCATTTTCTGGCCGCGGTGGGAGTCCCTGTGTGCTGCAGCTGAACCAGGGCCCCCAAGCCATCTGGGCAAGGCTGTAGCCTTCCTGAAACAGATTATCCCCACTGGATGGGCTCCAGCTGATCTGCCTCACCAGGTGGGACTGCTGCTGCTGCAAAGGCCCAGGCCAGGGTCAGGGTCACCCGCCCGCATGCTCCGCAGGCCCAGCTCCAGCCCAGGGCTGGGCTGGGTGGGGCTCTGGATCTGCACTTGTTGGGACAGCGATGAGGTAATAACCTGGATGTATGACACAGATCCAAGCTCAAACTGCCTTTGCTGGGCACTGAACTGAAAACCTGGAGAAGTGGGGCTGGGGAGTGACATAGCGGTGAGAGTGATCCATGGGCTTCCTCCCACCCCTGGTCCAACGTTCTGAAGGGTGGTGCTCACATTCTGCCCAGCCGCGGGACTCCTGTTCACCAGCTGCTGAACTTGGGAACTGGGTGACTAGGGTGTGAATGGGCTCAC
The DNA here is from genome assembly GCF_037783145.1 of Equus przewalskii. NCBI lineage: Eukaryota > Metazoa > Chordata > Mammalia > Perissodactyla > Equidae > Equus > Equus przewalskii. The sequence goes on from NC_091858.1 coordinate 234,997, forward strand.
TGATGACGTGAAGGACGTGGTGGGAGACTGGGGTGGATTTGCATGGGCCTGCTGCTCCCCTCCTTCGCTGCCTGTGAAGGCTCTCAACCTCTGCAGCTGGTGCTGGACATCCTGAGGGCTGCTGGCATGGTGCATTATCACTTCTTTGTGAAATAACTCCTAAACAAATGCAGAAAAGATGAGATTCAGTGAGGCAAATTTTATTTCTAGTCCTCTGAGTGCTGCACATAGGCATTTAGAAAGTCTGATTACTGCATCAAAACACATACCCTTATTACCTGCTTTAAGAATACGTGGGCCGGCTGCCATGGTTAATAACAGGCACAAACTGATTACTTTAGGTGGGAAAACCCCTTACAGTGGCGTAATTTCAGACTAAAAGAGCTGCTCAGCAGGAGATGTTAACACTTTCTTACATCCCATTTTTCAGGAACCAAAGGGTCTACTTAATTCAGTTCTACCAGCTAGTGGCTTCTGAGCTGATGGTCCTGAGGACAGTGACACGGAGGAGCGAGAGGAGACTAAGGGCAGTGGTCAACACTTACTGAGAGAAGCCCTCTGTGCTCCAGGCAGGTGCTAAAGGCTTTCCATCCCTCACCTCACTGACTGCTCACGAGAAAGCCACCAGGCTAATTCCACCATCATCCCATTTTACACAGAGGAAACTGAGGCCACGAAAGGGGAACACCTGCCCAAGCTGAGAGGCAGTAGGCGTCTTCAGCCCCAGGCTCTCCAGCTGGAGGCCACGTGCCCACCACTGAGCCGAGCACTTGGATAGGTCCGACCCAAACTTGGCCTTGGCCTGAATCTGGATTTGGATATTGCTCATTAACCCCAGTGCTGGAGCACCAGGTCTTTGGATTTGAGCCTGTGTGAAGACTGAACACTCAGCTGACAGTTTTTCACATCTACCCTATAGAAACTAAGTCCTAGGGGGACTCAGTGATTACTGCTTAGTGACTAGCTATCTTGGTGGAAAACAGTGAATGGAAGTAGACAGACAGTTTCCAAAGTAGCCATTCCTGAGACAGGCTGGACACATGGCACAGAGGGGACCTGAAGCTCCTTGTGGGCCGACCTCCAGGTCCTGCACTGTCATGACCTGGGACTAAAGCCCAGGACACGGGAGATTCCCCACTGCCGAATATTTTTGAATAAAGTATATGTATTATAGACAAATACATTTTATAAGACAGCTCAGATCTCATTTTTTCCCATCATAATACAACATAATTTCAGGGGAAACATTTAAAAGTTGCAATAATACCACCAACTTTTGCAGCTGCCTTTCCCAAGGCTTGATGCTCTAAGATGTTTATGACAGCATTTCATATAAAAAATGGATGTAAACTAAACACCAAATAGAAGGGAATGTTGGGTCAGTCATAGGATGACACAGTACATAGTTAATAAAATTACTATAAAGAAAGTTTAAGAAATAAAAATTTTTTAAAGATTTTATTTTTCCTTTTTCTCCCCAAAGCCCCCCAGTACATAGTTGCATATTTTATTTGTGAGTCCTTCTAGTTGTGGCATGTGGGATGCCACCTCAGTATGGCCTGATGAGTGGTGCCATGTCTGCACCCGGGATCCAAACTGGAGAAACCCCGGGCCGCTGAAGTGGAGCATGCGAACTTAACCACTCGGCAACAGGGCTGGCCCCAAGAAATAAAAATTTTATGTTATATTTCAAACGGAAAAATTCAAGACACAAAATTATGGAATTTTTAAAGATTTAATAAAAAGATTCAAATGTGTCAACAGGTGGTTGTTGCTGTGTTAGGTGGATTATAATGATTCTTTTTACACTTTTATGCACTTTCTAAATGTTCTATAATTGGTATTTTTTTAATATTCAGGAAAGAAAATGTTTCTTTTTAAAACTTTCTTTTTCTTAGTAAGTAAACTACCACATAGGCAAAATTTTGCACTACTCTGAACTTGGTAAAATAACTTCTTAAAAGATGCAAAGAAGATAAAATTCAAAATTTTATTTGTATGTTATTTCTAACTCAGAACACCTTTCCCTGTGGAAATATGACAAGTATAGTCTCTTCCTAAGATAAATAGATCAGCGGTTCTCAACTGCGGGTGAGTACGTCCCTAGGGGACATTAGGCAATGTTTAGTGACAATTGGTTGTCTGCAGAGGGGATGGGCTGCTATTGGCATCTGGTGGGTAGAGGCCTGGCTGGTGCTAACCACCCTACAATGCATAGGACAGCCTCACAATACAGAATCATCTGGCCCCAAATGTGAACCAGATAGGTTCATAGGGTTGAGAACCCCTGACATAGATCAAGAGGCCCTTGGTGTTCACCCCTGCTGCAACCATCTAAACCATTTCTACCACAGGACTTGCCCCTCCCGCCCCAACTGTCACCAGCACACATAAGCACATGTGGGATCATGGGAAAGCCCTACAACAGCCAGATTAGACCTGTGATTCTTAACCCTGTTGATGCTTCTTAGAATCTGGTGAAAGCTAGAGACTTTTCCTACCAGATTTAAGATGGAAATCTGGTTCTACACAGAAATCTAGGACTAGAAGAAAACTCCCTCAACCTGATAAAGGGCATCTACGGATAACCTACAGCTAACTCATACTCAATGGTAAAAGACTGAATGCTTTCCCTCTAAACTCAGAAAGAAGGCAAGGATGTCCACTCTCACCACTAGCCAGTGCCATCAGTCAAGAAAAATAGATAAAAGGCATATAGATTGTAAAGGAAGAATTAAAATCCTTCATACTCAGGCAAAATAACTATCTATATAGAAAATCCTATGAATCCACAAAAAGACTCCTAGAACTAATAAGTGAATTTAGCAAGATGTAAGCTCAATATACAAAAGTTATATTTCTATAAATTGACAAGAATCAGAAATTAAAATTTTAAAAGTTATGATAACATCAAAACATATTAAATAATCAGTAATAAACCTGATAACAGATGTGTAAGACCTGTACACTAAAATGACAAGACATTGCCAAGAGATATTTTAAAAGATGTAAATAAATGTTCATGGATCAGAAGACTCAATATTGCTAATTCTCCCAAAACTGATCTAAAAATTTAAAGCAATGTCAATCAAAATCCCAGTAGGCTCCTTATAGAAACTGAGAAGCAGATTCTAAAATCTCCAAGGAAATGCAAAGGACCGGGAAGAGCCAAAATTTTGAAAAAGACACTGGAAAACTTAGATTACCCGACTTTAGCACTTAATATAAAGCTACAGCAATCAAGACAGCATGGAAATAGATCAACGGTGCAGAATAGAGAGACCAGAATAGATTCATACATTTACGGTTAATCAGTTTTTAACAAAGGTGCAAAGACAATTTGAAAAGGATAGTGTTTTAAAAAATGATGCTGAAACAACTGGATATCCATATGCAAAAAAACGAACTTTGATCTATTCGTTGTACGGTAGACACAAAAATTTTCAGTGGATCATAGACATAAATATAAAACCTAAAACTAAAAATTCCCAGAAGAAAACACAGAAGAAAACATATACATATAATGCAATTCCAAGGAGAATTACAAATTACAATGAGTTTGCTTTTGTTTTGCTTTAGAAATAGAAAAAAAGAGTTTAAATCTCATATGAAAAAGCACATGCCTGAAAAGAGGCAACACTCTTTTGAGAAGAATAAAGAATAAAGAAGCGGTTCTTGACTTACAAAATATTAATATTTATTCTAGAGCTTCCATAATAAAAAATCAGTGTTGTCCTGGCACAGAAATAGACCGACCCCCCCCCCCCAAAAAAAATAGAGGAAAGGGAAAGAATACAGAGTCCTAACCAAAAATGTAAAGACAGTGGTGTTTACTTTGAATGAAAAAGAATCCTTTAGTGAAGAAATGGTAGTGGCATCTAGAAAAAGGAAACACTAGTTCCTTACCCACACCACTTCAGATGGAAGAGTTCAACGTTATCTTCCTCAAAAGAAAGAAAAAGAAGGAGAGGAGGGTTAGAGAAACTTTATTAGAATAAAATTGAGAATATTTCTACAATCCTGAGAAGGTGAAAACTCTCTTAATAAACATGGCAGGAAACCCAGATGTCTTAAATGAAAAAATAACTACATAAAGATGTTCTAACAAAAAGACAATAAATAATCAAGGGGGAAATATATGCAACATTTTGTTTATGGCTGCAAAGGATAAATATCCCTAATATACACACAGTTCCTATAAATTAGTAAAAAAAAAAAAAAAAATTCACCAAAGAGATGGCGAAGAATACAAGAGCCCTTTACGGAAGAGGCCACCCCACCGGCAACAGCCAAGCGCGGAAAAGCAGCATAAATTCATGGCAGGATGCCGCTGCACCCGTTCAACCGGCAGTAACTTCAGACAGGAAGTCAAGGGCCTCCCTTGCCCTTATGGAGTGTAAACTGCCATAATATTCTATGCAATACTGTGTGAATACCGATGAAAATTAAGATTTTAGATACGCGTATCCTTTGGCCCACTATCCCAATTTAGTTTCCACCAATGGGAATCAAGACAGTGGAGGTGAAGGAGCAGAACCCATGTACCAGAGCGCTCTTCTCAGTACGACTTGTGGGAAAACCCATCGATGGGGAACGACTGAGCAAGTATGGCACGTCCTCATTACGGACAATTACGCAGCCATGAAAGGAATAATTATCTATTTCCGGACTTGAATAGATGTTGGAGACATATTGCTAAGTGAAGAAAAAGGGGGAGGGGCGTCAATAGGACTAAGGAGGGCAGAGGACAGAAGAATTCTTTTTCTACATTGTTCGAATTCTTATGAAGGTGGATTTTGTTATATTTAAATAACTTTACTCCTCATTCCAAGAAACAAAAAAAACTACTTTGGGAAATCAAGGTTTCCCAGAGTACCTTGAGATTCAAGGCAGTGACACGCTCGACCTCGGAGCGCTCCCAGGCCCGCTCACGCGGCGGGCCAGCTCTCCGTGAGGAAGGACGGGACTCGGCTCTGGGCGCAGACGGCCGTCATGATCTTACTTCTGTTTCTTCATAGTGCTTATCCCCTTTTGAATTATTTTATCATCCCTCTGGCCTGCTGGAATGTAACTTCCCTTCCATTTTGCTCACAACGATAGCTCCAGGGCCTAAACAATGAACTGCTACATACTATGCACTCCATGAACATCAACTGAACAAACCAATAATTTATATCTCTCTCATTAGCTTTGAATCTCTTGAAGGAAAGAGCCTGGTGTTGATTTTTTTTAAATTTCTGCCACTAGTGATAAAAGTTGGCATAGAATATGCTTTAATAAATGCTCATTAAATAGGGATAAACTAAAACGGCATTGCAGCTGGGGAAATGAGAAATGCTACTGTCTAATATAAGATACTACTGGAAAACAACATTATGGAGAGAATGGATGAATGAGTGCACGCTTTGCTATGTGGGCTGGTCCTCAGAGAAGGAGGAAAGGAGAAATAGTTTGCAACAGAGAAGAACAGAAAAAAACACAGCATTGAAAGTCGGGGAGAGAATGAAGGCTATCCAGGGAGCAGAATGATAGGCTGAAAGCTCTTGAGAGTCAAGGTAGCTACAAGGGATCAGTAAAGGAAGCTGGAACCTGCCCCCATAAACAATTAAGTTTCCTGAGCTGGGGAGCCTCTGATGAACAGGCTATTTTTAGGGTTGTATTTAAAAAATAAATAATTCATGCACACGGCAAAATTATTCAAACAATAAGAGACTATGCCAAATAGTACGAGGTAAGCACCCTTTATCCCTGAGCATGCCCTCATCTCCCTCCAAGAGGCAGCCGCTGTTAACACAGCATGTTTCCAGGTTACTCTACGTGCAGGCATACAAGTAGTTCCTCTCTGGTAGCACACTCCGTGCACAATTCTGCACATTTTTACTTACTACACCTTAGAGAGACCTTTCCATTCCAGAATATGTAACTCTAACTTTGTTCTTAATAGCTGCAGTCTGTTCCACTGAATGTACGTACAAAATTTATCCAGTAAAATGGAAACTTTGAAAGATTAGTTTACCTTAGGGTGTGGATGATGCGGGCCAAGGTCAGAGCAGGGAAGAACTGCCTGAGCCTGTGGCAGGGGGTCCCCCTTCTCTCCCGAGGGCCCCTGGGTGATGGGGGCCGAGGGCAGAGCAGGGGAGAATTGCTGCCCAGAGTCTGTGGCAGGGGCTCCCCCATCTCTCCCGAGGGCCCCTGAATCATAGCTGCCAGAGTGGAGAGGGCGCTGACACGGGATCTGAACATCTGAGAGGAAGATAGGTTAGAGTCAAGAGAAAGACCTAAGTGAGACCTCTACAGCTGGCATAGTTGGGTGGCCTGTGGGGTAGCCTACAGGGTGTGTTTTATGTTAACCTGAATTTAGGTACTCGTACGTATTGGAGGTGGTGGCAAAAGACTCATGGGTTCAGAGGTGCTACCTGATGCGGGGTCGGTGAGCTGAGGAGTCGAAAGAAAGATTTCTTGGACTCTCAAGGTCTGGCAGTAGTGCTCTTTTATTTAGCGAATAGTATGGAATAGCATGGGGACAGGACCCATGGGCAGTCAGAGCTCCTGCTGCTGCCCTGAGTTGAGGGTTAGGGCTAATTTTATAAGGCATGGGTACGTGACTTATTTTTACTGGAAAAAGAAAAAATGATGTAAAAAGTCATTAAATGATTTCAGTGCAGATGGGGTCTGGTTATTGTGCGGTCATATAACTTTTAGATACGAACCTGGCCATATAGATCGGCATGTAGGTGAGGATGCCCTCGGCTTCTCTCCCTGGGGCAGCCCTAATTCATACCATAAAATAACTCACTGGGTCATATAGTTTGACATGTAGGCCAGGTCGCCTTGGGCTTCTCTAGCTGGGGCAGCCTTAATCCACATCACTACCCACTGTGGCTAGATGCAGAATCACTTCACCTGAGTGAGCCCAGCCCCCACTAGATACACACAGAAAGACAGCCTCATGTCCAGATCAGCCCACCCTGGGCCTGCTGCGATCTGTACCATTGGCTGAGATGACATTGTAGGGTCACAGTGATGGAGTGATGGCTCTGAAAGCACACAGTTTTTTCCACTGAAAATAATCACAGCAAAAGAATCAATGACTGCACGCAGGCGCCAGAGGTTGAGTGCTTTCTGAATGTCACAACTGCCTTGGGGGGGGGGATACATAGGAGGAAACTGAGGCACTGAGGGGTGAAGTCACTGGCCCCCATTACGTGGCTAGGCAGGCTCCTGAGTCCTGACCCACTGATCCGTGGAGCACCGGGGTCCCAAGCACCCTGTCTTCCCAACACAAAGCGCCTGGTGGGCGCTTGGCAAAGGGTCCTAAGTGAGGCCCCTGCACCTGCCCCCAGCCAGGTCTCCAGGTGCAGCTGGTGCTCACAAGAGCCCGAGCACTTGGCTCAGGGTGGGGAGGATATGAAAGGGGAGCCTGAAGCTGCAGGCCCATGTGGCCCCTGTGCCTCCATTTCTGTGGTGAAAGAGAAGATACCAAAACTAACCACAGATTTTTTTAGAGCACTTCTTAACTTTGTATAAAGTATACATTTTTAATAAAAAGTAGGTAATTTTCTCTGTAATCAGAAACTTTTGTTTTACAAAAGGAAAAGGAGTCTGAAAGTGAAAGAGAAGATAAAGGAAGAAGCACCTGTGGGCCGCCTGGTTAGTGGAGTGTCGGGTGGAGCGTCTGAGAGCAGGAAGGTTCCAGGTCTGAAACTGCCCTGGGTCGACCCAGCCTCCAGGAGACCAGGTGCTGTGTGCAGCAGGTCACCAGAGACAGGGCAGCAGCCTTCCCTCCACTTGTGGCTTTGGGGTGCAGCGGCCCCTGCAGAGGTAAACGGTGATTTTCACTCATGACCTCTGCGCAGGCTCCGTTCCTTCTAGTTCCTCCCACAGCCTGGGGGAGAGGGAGAGAAGAAAACTCTGCCTCCATCACCGCTTGTTCCTCTTTTGTTTTGTTTAGTTTTTTTCTTCATACAAGTGAAATAAACACAATTAGCATCTTATTTAACTTGAATACTAGTTTTCTATAAAAGACAAAACAAGCATATAAAAAGATCATTTATTATACTTTTTGTTTGGTGAGATATCAGTGCCCTTTAAAACACTACTATTCAAGTACAAACGGTTATGTTTACAAAGTATTTACAATTCCAATCTTCTTCCTTTATGTTTTAAAACACAACAGCTCTTTGGTTACAACAGTTAACAAAAAATCACAAACACTGCAAAGAGGAAAGCCTCTGCCTCACTAGGCAGCAAATCTGAAGGAGGGCTCAGATCTGACCTCCTGCTTCCTGGGGGAGGCTTGAGAAAGAGCCTGGCCTTAACAGAACAGATTGAAAGGACAACTGCTTTCCGTGGTGGCCAATTGGAGTTTAACAGTGTTCTGGCTGCTGTCTCTATCACTTATGTTCTAAGATTTCCTTCAGTCATTACATATTGTGCTGGTAGGACCCCTGGTTCACAAAGTCATGCAGGATTCTGCTAACAATGACAATCTGAGAAAGCCTAGCTGACAATTACCTACACACATTTTAATTCTCAAATATGGAAAGTTTAACCTTTAAAACAGAAGGCTGAAAAACACTATCCCTGAAGGAGAATTTTTACTTAAATGACTTTTAAAGACTGTAGGTCTGGTGACAACTAGATGTTGCTAAATCGAGTGATACAAGTAAAACTCTTTTCTGTTCCATATTGTGCATTAGGGACTCGCTGAAGAAAACGCACTTCAGGGATGAGAGACACTGTCACTCACATAATAAGATAGGGCAGGATTTCCACACAGCAAATATTCAGAACCCCAGTTCTGTTCCCCTAGAAAGCTTCTGAGAGATGTTTCTAAATTCTCTTCCAGTCTCTAGATTAATGGGAACTTCTATTCTGGCAGCTATGTCTGGGATACTCTAAAGTATGTGCACTCAACATTTTATCATCATCTAAAAAGAGGCCGCCAACCCCCCTTGAAGGACAAGTGGAAAATGAACAGGATGCAGAAATTAAAATAAGCTGAACAAAGGGATTCCTATCTCTGCTGGTTCTGCATGCTTCAGGATAAACAGAGCAGGCACTTTCCTCAGGAACCAGACACCAGGCGTGCACAGAGAGCTGTGCTGCACACCCGCCGTGCGTGTTCACGGCAGCACGTGCCAAGCCAGAATGAGCAAGTTTGGTTATAAGAAAATAGATTATAGGGCTCTGTTTTGATATGTTCAATTAACTAAAATGTTAAATCTCTCCCCTTTTTTCAACATTTGATTTCTACTTTTTCCAAATTTCCAATCAAGAGGTCAGCAATGAGCTGCCCAGTTGGCTGCACTAACTGTCACCATCTTGTTGTCCACGTAAGTTGATGGGAAACAAAAAACTACATGACAGAAGGCTTTCCTTTGTGTGAAACTGATACCATGGAGAGGGAACAGGTTAAATAAAAATAAAATTAAAAATCTCTCAGTAGGCCCTAACTGATCCTTAGTACACACAGACCTAATTCAACCTGATTTCCTGAACTGAGTAATGTAAGAGCGGCATGGAGCCAGAGTGGAGAGGGTGTCATGGGGCATGTACCTCTTGCTTGGGGGAAAACTTCTGGGTAAGGAGACATCATCAGCCAATCAAGCTCACTGCAGTCACTCTATTATTTTGCTGCAGTGAAAAAATAAAAACTAGCAAACATGCAGCCTCCTCTTTGCCACTCAACTGTGCCTCCCCAAACAGCTTGGAGAGTTCCCGGCTTTAGGCAGAATCATGAGTGAGCGCTTCTGCTCATGTATGAGACCCCGGCTCAGAAATTCGGCATTACAGGTCTGCAATGAAGAGTTCACCATGCCCATTTCTGTGGGTAATACTTGTAGGTTCATAAATAAACCACCCTGTACAAGGAGGTCTCTCATCTCTACAGATCACCCTGGGGAGGGCATGAGAACAAGGGAGGAATGACAAGCCTCTGCCCTAATTCCTTCCCTCACCCTGCACTCAGCAGTGACGTCTACAACAGAACAACATTTGTGTGGTGCTCTGGGCCCCACACCACCCGAGACGGGAGCCTCACAAGTTCACCGGAGCTGCTTCAGTACGCTGAGTCCAAACACGAGCTTCATCCAAAAGCTGGGAAATACCGCGGGTGTGCTGGGATGAGGAGCAGTCCCGAAGGCTGTGTTTGCATGGAAGCAAGTCACACGCCCTGGCTGCTCTTTGGGATGAAAATTCAATCAGAGATCGTTTCCCTACAGCACAAGCTGGAACGTGTCACAAATGTGCTTCAATGGGAGTCAGTACTAAACATTCTCTTTCACAGTTCAAACAAGTCACATTTTAGGAGGGAAAGAAAAAACACATTGGCTTCCTCTGATCTGAAATGACCCACCTTAGTCAGTCTCTCTCCCCTCTCAGGGCCGTGATGCCTTTCCAGTCAGGTATAAAGAGCCAAGCAGACGCAGGCTCCGTCAAAGGCCTCTTATGTTCTAGCTTCACAAAGCCTGTTTTATGACTCACTGCACCTTCCAGAGGGCTCCTGTGAAGTGCAACACACTGTACACTAACAGCGGGATTCGACATGGCTTTCAAGACCCAGCACTGTTGCTCTGGAAGAGAAATTAAAAGGTAACGTTATTGAGAAAACAATTGCCACTGTCAATTTTTCAGTCAGTCAGTCAGAAAAGGGGGTGTTCAATGAGAATCACTGCTCCCACAGTGTAGGATGCATTGTAATAGGATGATTATGTTCACGCCGCCTAAATAGCTAAGTACAGCCAATGGTTAATACAGGTTAGCATAAGGTAAGCCATCTTATAGAAGGGAATTATGTTGGGACTATAACAAGACACCCCCTTTCCCTTGTTAGTAATGCTCTAGATTGCGCAGCGTAGAGAAGTACACATCTGCTTGCTCTGCTATTTTTGTAGCCTCGGCTTGTACCTAGACCTTATTATTCCGATAAGGCAATAACGTTGTTCTTTCAGCATTTCCAGGGATGTAACAACCTTCAGGAATAAACCTCTGCTGATAACTGTTGCCAGTGAAGAGAGAAAGGGACACTGTAGTCTCAAGGACTACAACTCCAGATGGTCAACATCCCAAGACCCCCCTTTTTAGCCCATTTGCCTTACATAACTGCTTCAAAATTTTGGAGTTTTAAGATGGTTCTTTACGACATGAGTCCACCATCCTCCCCCTTGCTGGCAAGCTGTAATAAAAAGACCCTTTCTGTCTACCACCTTGCCTCCTGACTATTGGCTTGTCTTGTGGTCAGTAGAAGACCCCCTTTGGCAGTTACACTTATACTACTTTGTTTCAATTATAGCTTTCCAAGTGATGAACATCTCACATAACTCTGTACCAAGGTTCAACAATAAATAAAATCTACCCGATTTTGGCTAGATGGTGGAATGAATGGATGGCCCATGCTGAGGCCATCCCACTTCCCTGACTAGGCACAGGGAGGTTTAGTGGGCATCGTTAACCTGACATCAGGGACTCTCATTTGTAAGTTAGGCTGCTGGTTTGGACTATCAGAGCTGGCTGGCACCTGCGCTGGTTGGGAACAGCAGGGGTCTGCAGCTGGGCCACTGTTGTCATCACAAGTTGCTGCTGCATGAGCTTCTGCTGGACCACCCACACTGTCATGGTCCCTGTGGGGATCATCTGGACGAGCTACCTGGCTGCTGTCACCTGAGTGAGGGTCACAGGCTGTGGAGAAGCCTGAACCAAAACAGCTAGAAAATACACATTGCCTAGAAAACACAGATCAAGTGACATGGCAAATTAAACATCCTTGGGGATAAGGAGGGGGGTTTAGAAACTTAATTAGCAGGAATGCTTTTGTGAAAATATGACGTATCAAAATATAACTTCTGGTTTCTAACCAAACAAAAGTAGAAAACTAAACCATTGTTGCTTTTAGGCTAAAACTGGATGTCTCTGGGAAAAAGGCCAGGGTTGACAACTAGGGACTGGTGGTGGTGGCAGTGTTCAGCTTTTGATACTATTTGGTTTCTTGAAATCTACATGCCAGTGTGATTTTGAACAAAATAAAATATTTTAAAGCGCTGCTTTTATATGGCCACATTTTGTAGTGGTAAATAAAATGGTAAGAGCCTGATGTTTCCTCTGTTAGGAAGGTCAGTCATCGCTGTCCCCAGGAGGACTTACACCGCTGGACCCAAGGTCACTACAAGTGGATTCTGTTTTATGTCTGCATTTCCCACCACATATCCACAGTGTGGTGGCTTCAGCTTGTAGGACACACCTAAGATTATTGGCTAAAGGAATGATGCTAGAAATGAGCTCCTTCAGTGTATTTGACACGGAGATTGAAGAAGTCTTTTTCCTGCTAGTCTAAGGATATCAAAGCTTTTCCCCAAAGTTAATTATTTTCTGGATTATGAAAATCAAAAGAGATTCTCTAGTAATTAAAATTCTACTTTCTCAAGATGAAAACCAAGAGCACTCAACCTGGGAAATGTGAAGTTCACTGAAAAGTCTATGTGGGAACTTCCCAGATGGTGGCATGTCTACAGGTCCTAGCTGTTGGGAAGCAGAGGTGACCTGCTGGATGCTGGCCACAGCCGTTTGCTATTGGAAACTTGAGGGAGTTTTGCAACCTTTGACAAAACAAAGAAAGTCAAATATAGGATTCAAAAGAATGTGTGCACAAAGAGATTTTTCTCCTTTTCTTTACTTACCAGTTCTTAATGCAAAAAACAACAACAACAACAAAAAAACCCCCAACAATAATGAGTCTGCTTCATTTCTTCAATTATCTTAGAGTGTAGAAAAGTGCCTGCATGGAGTAGGTGTTTAATATATATTTTTGAATGAATGAACCCTAATAAGATCCTTCAGTTACCTGAGTCGGGCTGGGGCTTCTCTCCTGCCCCCAGAGATCCCTGATTTGGCTACACAAAGGACAAGGACAGGACCAGATGAATGGAATCTCAAAACTCCTTTTCAAAAGGGAAAACAGGTTGCTTTTCATGTGCTTTTTCAAAGTAAGAAAGGTAACAGGCTAGTTTGAGGTGAGACAGAACTTCTTCCTGGGGAAGAGAGAATTAATAAACATGAAGACATACAGCATGTCCAGCAGCCCTTTCTGCAGAACCAGGCTCCACACGAGCACTTGCCATGGCTGATCCCATGATTTCCTGCAATAGTCCTATGAAGTTCATTCTCTTACCACTCCACTTCTCAGGACAGCAAAGTGAAGCTCAAAGAGGTGAGTTGACATTCCCTAGACACACAGCTGGTAGGCCAGAGACTCACCACTGTGCTGTGAAGGGGGCAGCACTCACCTATGGAACAGGTGGTCCCAAATCTGTTGGGTGGTATTGAAGACCTACATGCTCTACAGAAAGTTGATGATGTTGGTGATAAAGAAGATGCTTCTACCTGTGAAGGCTGGTGCCAGGGACTCTATTTACCAGCTTCTCTGTTGTGCCTGTGTTGGGAGTCAGGATTGTGCAGTCCTCATCCAGGGACAGGGTTGACTTCTTTTCACACTGGGTGGACAAGGAGGGACATATAGTCAGAGGCATCACATGAGCCACCAGGAGGATAAAGGTCTGGAGCTCAGACTAAAGACTCCCATCACCTCAGGAACTTGGGCAAGAGAAGGGACGTGTGTGCCTACACAGAAAAAGGTTCTAGGTTTTGAAAGTATAATTTAATTTTGGCGGGAATGATAAGCAACTAGTACCTTCAAGGCATTTTGTTAGCTAAGAAACAATAGCACTTCCTGTATTAATAGCCTGTGTTAAGAGCATTATTCCAGTGAGTCATCAACAAACTCCCTCACTGTAGATATTGGGAAATAGAGGGTTAGGGATTTCAAGTGCTTGCTCAAGATCACACAGGTCAGAACTGAGAACTGTCCATAGCATGGGCTGTATGACATTCCTGCTAAAGTACCTGAGGCTTGTTCCGCTCCTGACGTGGAGGGGAAGGCTCTGAGGAAACTATATTCCTGGGAACACCCAAGGGAAGTCACCAGATTCCAATCTGGGTTCTGGGTCTGCTCTAGTCATCTTGGGGTTCTGGGTGTGGAGACCAAGATGTGCCCACCCTTACCCCAGACCAGTGTTGGCCATTGTTGGTAGTCAGATGCATCTGCCCCTTGTCTAGGGAGATGGAGCAGTTGAACCCGTCAGCCAGCTCAGTGATGTCCTGGGTGGAGCTCTACAAATGCAGAGACCGGTACTGGGCCAGTAAGCATCAGGGGCCATCCACCCAATTGGTGGTCCTATGTTATGGCAGACCCAGCAAACAAACACAGTCTATGAGGACACACGATGTTCCCTGCAGCACTGCTGAAGTGGCAACAGAGTTGAATCACATCAAGGTCCAACAACATTGAAAGGCTGAATTGCTGTGGCAAATGACTTCCTTTATGGGATATTAAGAAGTCACATAAGGCCACAGCTCCTGACTTGGCAGGCCTACAATGATTTGATGGGTTCTGTGAGATGACAAGTTGCAGAGAAGCGCATAGACTCAAGTAATCCCACACCCCTCCTTTATGTATAAATCACCCTATTAAGTGCAATGATGTATAAGGCTTGGAGAAAGTCTGCAAGGACAGTTGAACTGACTGCTCCATGGGATACCTGGGGTGGGTCCGTTAAAACAATTGAAACAGTGACAAAATGCTAAGATACACATGGCCTCATGAAAAGTGAAAATGACATTAAACATTTCTCTACTATTGCAACAAATATGTGAAGAATGTCTTTCTACCCTACCACACAACAGGTGGGTTACATGTGGACGCCCAGATTTCTTTGGGAACCCGCCTGTGGGACACTCACGTGGGAAAGTCCTGGGAGGGCCCCAGGGGCATCCCCAGATTTGAATCTGGGTTCTAGTCCCACCCCAGTTATCTAGACGTCCTAAGTGCGAAGACCCTGCTCTCACCTCAGACCAGCACTGGATGGCGTGCACGGCCTGGTGCACTTGCCTCTTGTCTAGAGAAGTGGAGTAGCTGAACCCATCGGCCAGCTCCTCAGTGATCTCTTGAATGGAGTTCTGCAAAGATATACTCAGGAACCAGTCCAGGAGGCATCAGGGGCCTGCCTGGACATTATCATAAGGGGACACTCCCGTGAGAAATTCTGTCCTCAGTTCAGGCACAGAGGGGCATCTGCAAAGAACTCTAGTCAGGGAGGGAAGAAGAAAACCCTAGGGCTCAGGCAACATATGAGTAGAGGAGCTCACCTTCTCATGCTGCCAGCCATGACCTGGGGTATGAACATGACAGGCCCACCAGGCTTCTGACACCTAACAACCTGCTCCTGTCCAAGAAGAGCATGCCCCTCATCCCCTGCCTTCCCCTCTCAATACATACACACACACACACACACGAGGAGGGGAACGGGTGGGGCTGCTCAGGTGGAATCACAGCTGTGTCCTGGCCTGCACTGGTCTGCTCTGAACTGCCCCATGTTGCCTTTGGGTTCCTTCTGCCAAATGGCCTTAGGCATCTGGGATGAAGGCTGAGCTAATGTCTACAGCAATAGAAAAGATTCTCTCTCTGGGCGTTCCTGAACCCAGAGCCTCTGAAAGTCAGGATGCAGCAGGAAAGCATCTCGTTCTTTTCAGCATCTCCAGTGAAGTGAGCTGGACGGGACTGTGGGTACCTGGTGACCAGAGTTCTAAGACCCATTGTGGCCTAGCACCAAGGAAGTGAAGTCATATTTTTAAGATTGGGCAGCTTCCTTCAGTCAGACTTATCTAGAGGTCTCCTGTCCCGCTGGCTGTTACAGCTCACCGTCCTCTCCCATGTCATCTTCTTAACTGTACACAATGAGAAAACACAACCCTAGCTACAGCTCCCTGGAAATGCAACTAGGGTCCTAGCTTTGAGGAGACGGAGTTGAATTCAGATCTGCTTTCTCTTACCAGTTGTGTGTCCTGGGAATGTCATTACGCCTCTCAGGTCCTTCTCAGTCTCCAAACCTACACAATGGGGATCAGGCTAGAATCTACTTTCTAAGGACACCACCAGGTGTATATGAAATAATATCTATAATACCAGAGGGATGATGTCATGTGTATCTAAGGCACAAACTTAGAGATGGAAGAATTACAAGAAGAGGTGGGATGTATCATGGGACATCACTCGAAAAGGGCTTGGGTTCCAGCAATGTGATATTGAAAGAGTCACTTCCAACTTGGCCTCATTTTCATGTCAGCATCACGAGGGGGTTGAAATTAATGGAAATTCAGATGTTATCATCCTCTGCCCTAAAACCATTCAATTGTTTACTGTTATATTTAGAATGAGACTCAAGTACATCCTCTCAGTCTATGATATGGGAAGCCTCCATAGTGGTCCCCAGTGGTCCCCACTCATCATACATACATCTCCGTGTAACCACTAAGTGGTTAGAAACTAGCTTCTGACCAGAATACAGCTAAAGTGATGGGATGCATTGTCTAAATTTTAATTACAAAAAGTCGTCTACTTCCTTCTTATTCCTTCTCTGGTATTCTACCTCTCTGTGTCTCTCTCTCTGTCCCTGTCTCTGTCTCTGTCTCTCTAGGTCATATTCCTTGAACTGGGGAATCAAGTGCAGATGCTAGGAGCTGCCCTATGTAGAGGCCCAGATAGCAGAGAGTGGAGGCAGTCCCCAGGCCAACAGATGGAGTGGGAATCAGGCTTTCAGTCCAGACTGAATCCTGAAAGCTGGGAGTGAACTTGGAGCAAATCCTCTGCGAGTTGAGCCTCAGTTGAGGCCTCAGCCCCAACCTGTTAAACACATTGAGGAAGAGGCACCCAGCAAAAATGTGCCTGATTGCTCATCCACACAACTTGAGATATTAAATGTTTATAGTTTAAAATGCAAAGTTTTGGGGCAATGTAGTTAGAGAGGAAAAGATAACTAACACAGCCTACCAGGCCGCAGGCCCTGGCCCTGCATTCGACCCCATCTCCCGTTCTCTCCTCCCAGGCTTCCTCCAGCCACACCACCACCTTTGTAACCTCCCGCGGCCAAACTCACTTCTGCCTGCGAGACCCTGCCCCTGTGGTGCCTTCTCCCTGACACACTGCTCCTGACTCGTGCAGGGCTGGCTCCCTCTTGTCATCCTGGTCCCAGCAAATGTCACTCCAGTGAGGCCTTGCAGACCCTCCCTCCCAGTGACACCCAGCCCTCCCGCACAGTCCCCTGCTGTGTTTACTGCAGCACCTGCTCTTTTCTTTCTCATGTCTTTGCTGTTGTCCATTTTCCCTGCAGAGCTCCTGGCAGGCAGGGACCACTTGGCCATTTTCTGCCCACACTGAGGCCCCCTGGGCACCTGACACAGGGGGAGTGCTCGGTACACAGCTGCTGAGTGAAGCAATGGGAAGATCTTGCACCCCTCATCCTGCTTCTGACCCACTTTGATTGTGGAGATGAGCGCTAGTAATCGGAGGTGCAAGTTGTTTCTGAGGCAGAAAGACTGTTGCATAACTCTTTGCTGCCCCAGGAGCCCAAGCAAAGTTCAGTGGGCACTGTGGAAATTTTAGGTTTACAGCATGATGATTTGATATACATAAATTACGTAATGATTGATGAGGATTTTTAGGCTGCTTAATTTTAAAATGGTTTATGACGAGGATTTTTAGGCTGGTTACTTTTAAAACTACAGATAAGAAGCAGGCTCCGAGGAGTGGAATTTGTTTGCCCTTTGATCAGAGACAGTTGCATTTGTGAAGGAAATCTCCATGCCTCCCTCTCTGCGCCAGGAGGAAGGGGGGATGGCCTTATCTCTGGAAACTCTTAATGGGGAAGGCAAGAACTTAAGTTGTTTACTGTCTGGCAACCTCATGTAACTGACCCCCCACCCCAAAATCCTCCTTTGTCTTTAGCTGAAGATAATATTTGAGCGGCGACTTCTGCCATTTACTCAATCCGGTTTGATTCTTATCTAAAAGTTGTGGGACCGCCCAATGGGACCCTACCAGCACTGGTACCATTTTAACTTTTTTTCCTTTGTCTTGTAAAGAGATGACTCACATACCCATGCCTTAAATTTAGCCCTAACCCTCAACTCGGGGCAGCAGCAGGAGCTCTGACTGCCCGTGGGTCCTGTCCCCACGCACCAGCTCTGCCTGCCCATGGGACCTGTCCCTATGCCAGCGGGGGCAGCAGAAGCAGTGGCAGCAGAAGCTCTGACTGCCCATGGGTCCTGTCCCCATGCTATTCTATACTATTCTCTAAATAAAAGAGCACTACTGCCAGATCTTGAGAGTCTAAGAAATCTTTCTTTCGACTCCTCGGCTCACCCACCCCGCATCAGTGATTACAATAAGTTTAGTTAACATCCATCACCAAAAAGAAAAAAAAAAGTTTTTTCCTTGTGATGAAGTGTTAGAATCTACTCTCTAAGCAACTTTCAAATATAATTTTTCATTGTTTATTTATATACTGTGCTGTATATCAATTATATTTCAATAAAACAAAACAAAAACCAAAACAATCTCAGTGGGCACCACTGACACGGAGGCTGTCTGCCCCCTGGTTGCCAGCACTAGGGCTGCAGCCCAGGCAGGAAGTGCACCAAGCAGAAAGGAGCCTTTCTTTGGGTGTCCTCAAGGTAGAGGCTCTCCGGAGTCCCAGGGGTAAAGGAGCCAGACCCACAGGCTTCAGGGCGTGTAAGGAACCTCAGGAGCATACATTTACCCCCTTTTTATCTCCACCCCCGAGGGTTCCTCTTCACTCATTAGGCATCCTAAGCTCAGCCGGGACAGTAATTCCCCATTACTTCCAGATAAGTGTCAAATAAAAATGGCAAGCAATAGGATATATTGGAGAATATGAGGAAGCCATTTGATATAAACCTAATTCAGCCTGACCTTGTCTTTCCAAAAGGGCCTGACTGGGGCCCTTGAGCATGCATTGTATATCTGCTTTAGATTTTCCCTATGGCAAGAACAAAGGCCCTTCAGGTAAAGGTGCAACTTCCCTCCCCCTCCCAACGTTGGCGTCCCAATGTTGGCGTCTCCTTAAGGATTAAGTATCTTTCCTTAGGCTAGAAGCTGATTGCTGTGCTCACCTGTGACCGCCCAGCTGGAGACAATAGACTTGCCTCCTGCTACGCCCACCAAGATAGCAGACCCACTACCTGCTGTGTCCATCAAGTGCTGTGCCGACAGGGCAATCTTGTGACTATTGTGGGAGGGACATTTCAATCATATGTGAAACACCCTCTTTGAGGGTATATAACTGCCCTATGTACCCCCACTTCTTTGGAGTGCTCTGTTCCTTTGTGGAAAGACTCTTCCGGGTTATAATCCTCAGATTTCAGCTCAGAATAAACTCACCCAAATTTTCATTTACAGATTGGTTATGGATTATTTTCGTCAACATAAGGACCCCGAGGGTCCAACAAGGATTGTTCTTGTCCCTGGACTCTAAGTTAGTGTCCAGTGCTCTGGCGTGTTCTTCCCTATCCCAAATTCTCATCCACAAGGGGAGGATGGGTGGGCTCATCACTGTCCCAGGTGTCCACGGTGACGGACTGCAGGACTCCAGTCCTGTCCTCTCCAGGCTAGGCCAGGGATGGATCTGCAACAGGTAGAGACCTGGGAATGTTGGGGATCCCTCTGCCCATCTCTGGGCCCCAGTGCACATATCTAGGAGAACGGATTCCACTGCCCCGTGGGAGAGCTGTCTCCAGCCTCCCTCTCTCCTGCCTTGTCACTTCCCCGGTCTCTGCTCTTTCTTGACTGTTCCTCCGTGATCCCCACATGAGAAGTCAGTGTGAGTGGGTGTGCCTGTGAACATGTGAGGATGCAGAGAGGAAAATGACCCCATATGGGGAGGGGGTGGGCAGGGCTCCCCTAGAATCTGAAGGCCTCTCATTTCCAGAAGAAACCTGAAGGGAAGGGGCAGAGCCTTGGCCGAGGAAGCTGGAGCTCTCTCTAATCTTCTGGACTCTGACTACCTCCTGTGGTCTGGGCCACTGCCTGCCTCTTTCTGGACCACAGTTTCCCAACTGCACAGTGAGGGGTAAGATGTGCAACAGTGTAAGCATGTGTTCAGCAAGACAAGCCATTAAGCTCCAGCAATACTGAAGGGGAGAGAAAGTGGGAGGAGGAGAAGCAGGGGAAGCACTAGGAGGAGAGCAAGGCTGGGATGTGGAAACTTAGCTGTCTGCCTCCCACCCAGTCCCCAAAGGTATGTATCTCTTCACTACTGCTTTCTTCACTGGAGTCACAGAATTTCATACAGATGTCTATTTAAAAGCTAAATATGAGCTTATGTTCAAACTGGAAATGTTGCTTATCTCATAATGGTTATAAACTGAATAAAATGAGGTAGTGGATAGTAAATTTCTACTCTTTGAAAATTACTAAGAGAAGGAAGAGACCAACCCAAGACTGTGAGAAATACTTGCAAGACACATATCTGAGGAAGGGCTTGTATTAAAATGTACAAAGGACCCATACATTTAACGATAAGAAAAATATCCCTTAACTTGCTCAAACGCATAGTTTGCAAACTCATCACTGGAGCAGATCTGGGCTTCTCTGTGCACATTGCCCTCCCTCATGCCTACTGTATTTTGGCAAGCCTGCCATCACCACAAGATGCAGCCTAGACATGTTTCCTGGTATCTGGATTTGGAATATTTATAAGAAGAGAAGGGAAATTAAAAACAAAGATAAATCCTTCAGACACATTGAGTCCCCAGCTTTTATGGTCTGTGTCATTCCTGGATCATCCACAGACCCTATTGTTGCCCGCAACGGCAAAGGGCAAGGAATGACAGGTACCGCCAAGGCTACTTGGTGGTTTAAGCAATCAAAGTTTATTGATAGAGGGAAACAGAACAAGGAGCAGGGATAAAAGGCGAACAGCAAATCGGTAGAACAACAAACCGGGGAAGTCCCAATGGTTTGTGTGGCAGGTGGGAGTGCCAATTGTCCGGGTCTGAGGCAAAGCGTCCTTTCCTCAGCGAGACTTCCCGGGCTGATTGTGGTGTGGATATTCTAAGTACCGATTTGTTGTTCCCCCTTTATCCCTGCTCCTTGTTCTGTTTCCCTTTATCAATAAACTGTGATTGCTTAAACCATAAAGTAGCCTTGGTGGTACCTGTCATTCCTTGCCCTTGTGGCTGCGGGCACCAATTTTGGCACTCTGAGCAGGATCTGCATCTATGGCCTTCTTGTTTAAGAAATCAAAGACCACTGAAGCTCCTATTGAGATCCCAGGATGGGAGCACCCTCAGTTTTCTGTGTTGGCCCAGGAATGGAGTTGTAGATCAGGATTGTGTGAGGCATGGAATAATAAGCTCCCTATGTGGGAGCCCATTCATGTAATGAATGCATTGCAGACAGTAAAAGGAAAAGATGATGTTGCCTTCTTGGCTAGAAGAGGATGGTGTTTGTTACATGCTTACCAGAAGGCCATAGAAGACCGGGATCACATGTTAAAGGAGAAGGTGTTATTAGAGAAGGAACTGTCTGATTGCCAGTCTCCGCTAGCTATGGTGCAGTGCCAGAATTATGTGTTGGGAGATCAGGCTAGGACCTACCAGCATGTTGCTGAAAAGGCGGCTGTGTGTGTGGCAAAATATAAATACCGCCACCACTGGGGGCAGGTGAATGTATAAAGGTTCATATGGCAATTGCATAGACTGGTCCTGATTGGGATCCTGATACACTGGTGTTTGGTATGCTGTGATTGATGTGGCTAATGCTTTCTTCTCTATACCCATTGTTAAAACAGTTCAATCCCGGGGCTGGCCCCGTGGCCGAGTGGTTAAGTTCGCGCGCTCCGCTGCAGGCGGCCCAGTGTTTCGTTGGTTCGAATCTTGAGCGTGGACATGGCACTGCTCGTCTAAACCACGCTGAGGCAGCGTCCCACATGCCACAACTAGAAGGACCCACAACGAAGAATATACAACCATGTATGGGGGGGCTTTGGGGAGAAAAAGGAAATAAAATAAGATCTTTAAAAAAAACAAACAGTTCAATCCCAATTTGCTTTCACCTGGCTGGGAGACAGTATACTTTCATTAGATTGCCACATAGATATATACATAGTCCAACTATCTGTCATAGAGAGGTGGTGGAAATGTTATCTCATGCTTTTGTGAGTTCTAGTACACAGCCAATCCATTACATGGATGACATCTTAATTCAGGGATTAAATCAGGAAGAGGTAAATTGTGCTTTACAAGCAGTTTTAGAAACCTTACAGGATGAAGGATAAAAATAAATCCCACCAAAATCCAGGAGCCAGCACAAACTGTCACATTATTAGGCGTAATTTGGAATAAAGGACAATGAGAAATCTTGCCAAAAGCAAAACAAAAGATTTTGAGTTTTGCCCCTCCTCGAAATAAAAAGGAGGCACAAAAATTTATTGTCTTTGGATTCTTGCGGCAACACATTCCACATTTAAGTCAAATCCTGGCCCCCTTATATCGAGCCACTCAGAAAAAGTATCAGTTTCAGTGGGGTAAACCAGAGAAAAATGCTTTTGAAAATGCTAAACAGGCTATACAAACAGCCCTGCACCTGTGGCCCCTAAGGGATGGGCCAATTGAGTTGCAGATTCGTGTGGCAAATGGATATGCAAATTGGAGCACTTGGCAAAAACAGGATGGGAAGAAAGTGCCTCTCTGGTGGAAGCTCCCAGAGGCTGCCGGTAATTACACTCCCTTTGAACAACAGTTATTATCGTGTTATTGGGCTCTCTTAGAAAGTGAGGCTTCAAGTGTGGGGCACGAGGTTATACTACATCCCCATATACCTATTTTAACCTGGGTACAGGGGACACCTGTGTCTCACGGAATTGGACATGCTCAAGAAGCCAGTATAATTAAATGGAAATAGTATATTCAGGACAGAATGAAGCCAGGGTCCAAAGGGCAAGCATTGTTGCATGAACAAGTATTTGATCCCACACTTCCAGGTTCTTTAGAAATTAATAAAGAAAACCAGCATGAGCAAAAATCTCCCATACGGTGGGGACTGCCTTTTTAGCAGCTAATGGCAGAACAAAAACAGCCTGCTTGGTTCACAGATGGCTCAGCTGGGGTGATAGCCAGAGCCCGTTGCAGGAAGGCGGTCACCTATAACCCTATATCTCAAAAAACCTTGGAGACCCAGGGGAAAGGAATGAGTAGCCAGTATGAAGAATTGTATGTGGTTTATCAGGCCATCAAACAGTTAGGAGGACAATGTTATCTATACACTGACTCATGGTCAGTAGCTAATGGGTTAGCAGTCTGGATGCCAAAATGGGCTAAACATGAATGGATGCTTGGTAACCGAGAAATTTCGGGAAAGCCATTATGGCAAGACATCTGGCTGTGGAGTTCCTCGATGATTATTACTGTATTCCATGTTGATGCTCATGTGTTGCCTACCTCTACAGAACACCTATATAATTAGCACGTGGATCATCTGGCTAAGACTGCATCAGTACTTACAACAGCTGCTTCTTCAGAACTAGCCCGATGGGTTCACCAGAAAAGCAGTCACTTGGGAGCCAAAATCACTTCCAGGTGGGCACAGCAGCGTGGGTTACCTGTAACGCGTGATCAGCTCCAGAGTGTCTCAAATCAATTTGCCAAATTTTGAATAAGCAAGCAATTCCCCATCCCACAATGGGGCAAATCAAGTGTGGGCTTTATCCTGCTCACAGGACCAAAATTGTTGCCCGCAGCCGCAAAGGGCAAGGAATGACAGGTACCACCAAGGCTACTTGGTGGTTTAAGCAATCACAGTTTATTGATAAAGGGAAACAGAACAAGGAGCAGGGATAAAGGGGGAACAACAAATCGGTACTTACAACATCCACACCACAATCAGCCCGGGAAGTCTCGCTGAGGAAAGGACGCTTTGCCTCAGACCCGGACAATTGGCACTCCCACCTGCCACACAAACCATTGGGACTTCCCCGGTTTGTTGTTCTACCGATTTGCTGTTCCCCTTTTATCCCTGCTCCTTGTTCTGTTTCCCTCTATCAATAAACTTTGATTGCTTAAACCACCAAGTAGCCTTGGCGGTACCTGTCATTCCTTGCCCTTTGCGGCTGGCTGCGGGCAACACATATATATCTCATTTTCTGGACTTGGCTTTCCATGGGCCACCCCCCTTTACAGCAGGGTGGGAGGAATTTCACTGTTCCCATGTCAGCATATTTTTGTTACTGAAACACTGCACTTTGGACTCCTGGGCTTGCTCCCTCCTGCAGCTTTCTCTTTGCTCAGTGCTTTCCTCTTGGAGCAAGCCAACACTGTGCCTGGCCCTCCAACTGCTCTTCCCAAGGCTCTGGGTTAGGGCTGCGTCTGTTTGGGATTTACTCAATCTGAAAAATAGTAGCACTCCTCAAGAACACCTAATTACCTTTGCCCTGAAAGCAATGAAGTTGGATGCTTTGGCAGCCCACTGAGGACAGCCTGGGCTCCAGACATGGCCTTCAAATTCAATCCCAATTACCAAAAACAAAACACCAATCACCCCAAGCAGAACATGGTAATTGAACCTTGCTTTATATCCTCTCCGCACAACTCTACCTGCCTCTCAATCCCAGAATCTTACCACCTTCTCCAGGAAGGAAGGCTTAACAAGGTACAAGCAAAAGTTAGTGTAGCTTACATAGCTGACAGCTATAAGATACAAGACAAAATCAGTCTGATTTTATGCCCACTATAGTAGTCCAAGTTTAACGATGAGAGTTTATTGAATTTGTTTTTTCCTCTTTGTAGGTAAAGATGAATTCAGTGAAGCAAACATAATTACCCCATTTAGTTCCTAGTTCCTGACCAATAATTGAGAATTTATGAACTAAAGAGTTCAATATTTTATGAAACTTCTATATAATGGCAACTCTTTCTGCCTATATTCTTCATTTCTTCTCCCCATGCACACACATGCGTGCACACATGTGCATACACTTACATACATGGAAACAGGAGAGAAGAGATGAGGGCAGGCAGTAATTTTGCTGTAGATTAGAAGGAGCACTGGACAGGATTGGCCCATGAGGACAAGCCTCTGTACCAGGATCGTTACCAACTGCCTGAGTGATAGGCACATTCACTTTCACTTTCTGTCATCAATATTTTCATCTGTAAAATGATTCACTGGTTTCTAGACTGAAAGTTGAAGGAAAGAAGTGAAGAAAAGAAAATTGGCAAGGACAAAGGCATGGCCACACTGAGAGCAGGAAGGGGATGAAAAGAGGGAGAGAACTTTCTCCAAGAAGGATGCTTCTGTTTTGCTTTCTCTGAGCCATCACACCAATCTCTCCTGTAATTTCCTGAAAAATCCCCTTTCCTCTCATCATGTTCTGATTTCTTCTTTATAGGAAAATATACTGATACTATAAGAAAAAACAAAAAAGTAGTGGTAAATTTTGCCTAGTATTAAACTATTTAGTTAGAGTACAAAGTTAGATCAATTAGTTATTGCTTGACATAATCAATCAACTCCACAGCTCCCTAATTTCCACCCACAATTTCTTCTTGGTGCTAATTTTGCATTTCTTTGGCATAAATTAAGGTTAACTGCCTTTGATTATCTAAGGAGAGTTGCTCTGCATGGAGAAAAGAATAACATATCTTTTATGATGTTCATCCAGTTGCTGGTTCTCAATACCAGTGCATGCATGAATGCCTAGTTACTGGTTATCACCTTTTATTTTCTTGCCCTGTTCCTAAATAGCACTCCAAAACTATTTGATATGAAAGTTCCAAACCTCATGTATGTTTCCTCATCTCTAGCTACTTCATCCCTTATCTCCTTCAAGCAGCTTCTCCTATCCTTACTTTTAAACTATCGGCTCCCTTTCCCAGTTATTTCTTCCATTTCCGAGGTCTATGTAAAGGTATATGATGGCTCTGTTTCCTTTTAGTTCATCCTTTCCTGACTTCAAGTACTTGAAGCACTTATTTTACTGGCATAGCTCTTGAAATAGTTTTTCATCTTTTAAAATGTAGGATTAAGTTTCCCCTTCATTGCTGATAGACAGTGCTTTACCTGTGATCTGTCCATCCATGTTGTAGCAGCAACAGTCCTTTAGTTCAGGCTTCATCTTATAAGGATATCCATACTCCATAAAGATGCAAAGAAGGCAACAAAAATCTGAGTTTTGGGTTGTTGTTCTGGTGGGGAGAGGAGTGAAGAGAAAAAGCTGGGCTGTTGATCTACCTAATCTGCAGAGGCCTCTTTTAAAGGGAGAGAATAAAGAAGGAGTCCAGAGTCCCAGAAACAAAGGAAACTTGCTATTTATTAAGCACATACAATATGGCAGGCACTGTGTTAGGCTAAGAGGTTATATGTATATTTCTACCTGGGGACAGAAAGCTGAACCAGAAATCTAAAGAGAACATATAGTGTTTATTAGAATTAGAGATTTAGCCAAGAACCAAGAGTTGCTCCCTACTGCATCATGGAGCCTGTCTAAACTTTTTATCCTGGCATTCAAATCCCTTCACAATTTACCTCCATAAGACCCATCCAAATTTATGGCCCATTATCATGCATAATGTACCTTCCCCTCAAGCCACCTCATCACAACATATTTATTTCTGTGCTTATGCTCTTTTATGGTGGAAAATATAGTCTTTGGAGCTGACTGGATCTGTGTTTGAGTCCTGGTTCTGTCATTAGCTAGCTGTGCTAATCGGGTGCTTCATCTTTAAAGTGGGGATAATGATTCTTTGCATGTTTAATGTAATGCAACGTTGAGGCTTGAAAACATACATGAAGAACTTGGCCTTCTAGCTGGCATGCAGGAGACGCTCAATAATCTGTTATTATGTCATCTTTATAATTAGTATTCAATGTCTTCTCCACTCTCATCATCTTTTAAATCTTACTCATCAATCAACAGTTTCGTACTCAAGTTTGCTTTGAAAACTTTTCACTCCCAGTTCAAATCTGTAGATTTATTTTCTTCATGTTTTTCATATGTGATCATATACTATTTTGCATGGCACAAACATGATCTTAAATTCCTTGAATAAAAAAGCCAAACCTTATGGGTTTCTGTAGGTGTTAGCCTTCAATAAACGAGCAGTAAATATTTGTTGAATTTGAACCTGTTCAGAGAGTTTGCACTTCTTGAGCTTCTTAGGCTCTAGGACCATATTTTATAATTTTCAGTCAGTCAGCATGCTACAAGCTCTTAATTTTGAATAAGTTAAAATTCTCTAATACAGTTACCATAGAAAATATAACATTGCAATATAATGGCTCTAATAAACTACTTTTTAAAATACCTGATATATGGGTTCACATGTTCTAAGAACTTTCTAGACCTGGAATTAAAGTGTGCTGGAAACACACTTCAGTGTTTGTTTTAACAAAGCCAAAAGCCCTGTGATTAACATAGAAAATATTCCTTATACATGTTTTCCTCTTAACTTGTCACTGAAATGAAATAAATCAACTGAACATTCTGGAAGCTGGCCCTCTATATAAATAACCTGAGGTTTGCTTTTGGTTCAGTAAACTGATTTACGCAGCACATGCAAGATTATAAATTACCTTCGGTAAGATATTGCTGAATAATTTGAAGTGATAACTACATTACACAGTTTGAAGAAGGATCTAGAAACTTCATTTGCACTGTGGAGATCTTGGGAAAGTTAAGGGGCAGTGACATATAAAGTCCAGAATGTAGATCACCTTCCACCCACCTGCTTAGAAATTAGCAAACCTTCTTCCCTGAACTTTACGGTTTGTTCCACACCCAAGAAGTCCTGCCTCTGTGATCCGCCCAAACCAGCTTTCTTACCCAGGACAGGCTGTAAGAGGCTTTTTTCAGAAGTTGCTTTAATAGGTTATTTTTTAAAAAAAATTGTAAGAAAGTTGGAAGTTGCTGGTAGTTACTGAATTATCTACAAAGCTCAGAGTAAAAAGCTAAAGTGTAAAATTTACCTCTGAAGTCAGTCAATTTTCTAATCTATAGAACCAAATTTCTATTTTTTTTTTTTGAGGAAGATTAACCCTGAGCTAACATCTGCTGCCACTCCTCCTCTTTTTCCTGACGAAGACTGGCCCTAAGCTAACATCCACACCCATCTTTCTCCACTTTATATGTGGGACACCTACCACACCATGGCTTGCCAAGTGGTGCCATGTCCACACCTGGGATCCGAACCAGCGAACCCCGGGCCACTGAAGCTGAACGTGCAAACTTAACCACTGCACCACCAGGCCAGACTCCCAAATTTTTATTAATCATTGAGGCTATTTCTTTTTTTTCCAGGATATTTTGAGTTTCCTCAAGTCCTTTGCTAACTGTTCTATCTACATATCCTTTGCCACAGGTAAAATTTGGAGGAGATTGGTTGATAGGGAGAGTTGGAAACTCTCAAATTTCTCTGAACTATAAAGACATTTATGTAAAAAATCTATTGCAGCCATAAGAGAACCCCCAAAATAAATTAATCTGAATAACTAGTGGATTTCAAATAATTAATGTTTGGGTAGCAAGTTTTGTTTAGCACCCTCATTCAAGAGTGTTAAGTAATTAGGAAAGTCTCAAGAAAACCCTCATATGATTGGTTTGTCTTGTCTGATTGGCATGATGTCCATTTAGAGTATTTTGCAAATGATATAAGTGCCTAAGGCATCCTCTAAATCAGGAGGTTTCTGTGTCACCATATCTATTATGGGTGAAAAGAAAGAGCAATGGACCGAATCAACCTTTCAATCAACAAGTATTATTCACCACCTACTGTTCTGTGCATGCAAAGTAGTGCATGCTTGGTTACCTGGGGAACATCCAGAGCAACGTAACACCCTGTGCCCACAGAAGCCATTGCAATTAGAAAGGTAAGACACATCTAAACTGTTGTCGTGCACAAGAGAAATGCATGGGGATGCTGCACAGTCAGCTTCTGGTCTCAGGTCCATCTTCTTAGGAAAGACATTTAACTTCTTTAGATCTCAATGTCCTTCCTTGTAAAAATTAACAACCCAATGAGGAAATATTTCAAATTTTCTTGAGATATGAAATTCTATGATTTGTGAAGCAGAATATAAGATGTATATAATAAATGCTAAAGTTTTGTGGTAGTTAAAACTAGAGCATTAGAGTAAGGAATTGCAATCCTGGTTTACTTTTAATCAACCAAGGTCAGAAACCCCAAAGCCTGAATGTCCTCATGCTCCCATAGCAGTATCAGATCTTTGGGATGTCCAGTTAGCTAGTGAGTATGGTAAGGACATCTTTACCACCACTGGGAGGTCAGAACTGGGCCTCACTCCCTCACTTCTATTTCACTCCTCCAATCCTACCAGCCTGGTTCTGTCTGTACCTAGAACACAGAAGGGCTCCTTCCCACCACAGTAGACAGAGGAATGGCTCCTCAAAGATGTCCACATCCTCAGAACCTGTGAATATGTTATCTTACATGGCAAAACATCCTTTGCAGATGTGACTAACTTAAGGATCTTAGATGGGCAGATTATTCTGGATTATCTGGATGGGCCAAATATGTAATCACAAGGGTTCTGAGAAGTGAAAGAGGGAGGCAGGGGAGTCAATTTCAGAGAGATTCGAGGATGTTACTTTGCTGGCTTGAAGACAGAAGAGGGGACCAACCGTGAGCTGAGGAATGCGGGTGGCCTCTAGAAGCTGGAAAAGGCAAGGGAAGAGGTTCTTCCCTATAGCTTCTGAAAGAAAAGCAGAAGTGACGACAACTTAATCTTATTCCAGTGGAATTCATGTTGGGCTTCTGACCTCTAGAACTATAAGGCGATAAACTTGTGTGGTTTTAAGCCACTAGGTTTGTGGTAATTTGTTACAGCAGCCATAGGAAACTAATACACTCACCTGAGGGCCTTTCCACCAGCTGTTCCCAGTACCTGGAGTGCCCCATCCCTGGAATCTTTCCAGGGCTGGCTCCTCTTGGTCACTCTTGTCTTAACCTGTGTGTCATCTTCTTTGATCATATAATCTAAGGAGACATCCAGGCCTTCAGCTAATACTCTGCATGCTATATATGTCATTTTTCTGGTTTCTTTGTTTATTGACTGTCTCCCACTCTTTAATGTCAGCTCCATGAGAACAGAGACCTTGTCTGTCTCGGTTACCACCTTGTTTACAGTATTTAGAACAGCGTCTGGATTTCATCAATGTCTGTTGAATGTAGGATTTTGCGAACCCAATAAGGGTTCAGTGGATCTGAATCTTACAGGAAGTTTCTGGGACATACACAAAGGAGCCACAACGCATATACTTTCATCGTCTTTTATTCATTGCAAAAGCCATCTGTTACCACCGAAAAAGCCCCAGTTCCTTCCCTCCATTTTGATTCTCTCTCCCTATTTCCATCTGTCTAACAAAGCAAAGCTGAGAAAAAAGGAAAGTGGTCTGGACATTCCCAAAAAGTAAACTTTGGGTTAAGGATAGTGCGTAATATGTGTGAAGGTTTCTGGAATAAATGGCACTAGGAATAAATGACACTATATAAATGTTAAAATACTCAAGTTTCCTTACATTGAAAATTTCATTATTTATCTGTTTTAAATCTATGCAACATTGCCACTCCAGCAAAATTCTATTGTGCCAAAAGGAAGAAGAGCGCTTCTCTCCCCTCCCTTGAAATGTGTTAAAATGGCATTTCCCGTGTGTTGCATTTCCTTAGACTTGTGCAAAAACATCTCCTCCCAAGAGACAAAGCAATGCACTGCTGTAGCCCTGGGAAGCATAACGCTGTGCTCAGAATAGCGGATTTTTAAATCTACCAAATTTGGAAAAGAGATTAAGAGTTAAGGCTGGAAGTCCACCTTTAATGTGCTCTTATCATGCACCAGGCGTTACAGTTAATATTTCCCTTCATATTTTGATGACCTACTATTCTGAGCTTACAGATGCTGCAGTATACATTAAGGACAGCAGTTCAGCAAAGATTGTGAATATCCTTGCTTCCACTGATTGACCTCACACTGCTAATATTATGGTGATGTCTTGCGTGTAAGGAGGAAAGAGATAGGTGGTGAGGAGATGATGAGAGGGAGAGAGTGAAAGAAATAATTTTGTATTTATACGATCACCATAAATAATACATCAGAAAGTGGAAGAGAGGATAGACTTTTAAATAATTGTCCACTATGTCCCAAGCATACATCCATTTCGTTTTGTCTTTCAATATTTTAGCAGTAGTTTCTCTTTAATTGCATTTGAAGTTTCCAGTGGACGTCTTGAAGCCTTTGACTTTATTTTTCCCTTGACCAGAATTTTCAAACTAGCAGTTATTGGCCAATTGATGATTGTAAGCATGTTTTGTTTGGCAGTACCTTGCTTAATTTTCTTTTTAATAGAAACAGCTTTAGGTGGATACATCTACTCTAGTTCCCAGTAGATTCCAGCACTAACTAGTCTCTTATATCTGGCTGTTTGACATGTTTATTTTCCAGATCTTCCTGTCCGCAATGCAAGAGACCTT
Source organism: Equus przewalskii (assembly GCF_037783145.1). NCBI lineage: Eukaryota > Metazoa > Chordata > Mammalia > Perissodactyla > Equidae > Equus > Equus przewalskii. The sequence continues at coordinate 266,383 of NC_091858.1, forward strand.
GTTCTGGTCTGTATCTGGCTCATATGTGCATCTTAGATCATCCAACTTTGGATGCCTTCATATATGAGTGCCAGGCTCTTTACACTGTTGTTCCTATTAAGTGAGAATATGGTTCATAGATATGGCAACCTTATTTTCACTACAATCAAGGTCTCTTCTGATGTGTGAATTTAGGTAGTAGAAAAATGTTATAAATTTAAAGTTCAAATCATAATTAGATTTATTAACACCTTGCCTTTTTTTCCAGAAAGGATTTAAAATAGCTATTAGATGCAGTTGTAAGATCCATGGTGAATTGTTTTTCTCTAACAGCATCAAATAGCATAAAATCTGGATAATCTTAGAAAATCCTGGCCATACTGATACTGCATGCTAGGCAGAAGTCAGGTATGAGAGACTGCTGTTTTGTGGAATTTGTTAGAAATGCAGTTTTGAGGTAGGAGACAGATGTTCCATTTTCAAAGCACTTGACATGATTAATACACATAAGATTTCACACTGGGCCAGTGGGGGACTCTGGAAATTCATATAGCAATGATCAGCATACATCTGCTTCTAGAATGAGTCCAGCTGGGCAGAGGAGCCCATAAGAGAAAATTCTCAGTAGAACATGCAGAGCGAAAGTAGAAAAGCAGGTTGAGAAGGGATCAGGTGCTGAGGCCTGTGTGGTAACTATCAACCCGGTCAGAGTCATAGTTGATGAGGATTTTTAGGCTGCTTAATTTTAAAATGGCTTATGATGAGGATTTTTAGGCTGGTTAGTTTTAAAACTACAGATGAGATTCAGGCTCCAAGGAGTGGAATTTGTTTGCCCCTTTGTTGGGAAACATTTACATTTCTAAGGGAAACCTCTATCTGTGAAGATGCCTCCCTCTCTGTGCCAGGAAGAAGGGGGAATGGTCTTATCTCTAGAAGCTCTTAATGGGGAAGGCAAGAACTTAAGTTGGTTGCTGTCTGGCAATCTCATGTAACTGGTTTAGGGTGGTGGCTTCTGACCTTTACTTAGTCCGATTTGATTCTTGTCTAAAAGTCATGGGATCACCCACTGACCAGACCCCACCTGCACTGATACCATTTTAACTTTTTTTCATGTTCTTTCCTTTGTCTTGTAAAGAGATGACTCACATACCCATGCCTTATAAAATTAGCCCTAACCCTCAACTCGGGGCAGCAGCAGGAGCTCTGACTGCCCGTGGGTCCTGTCCCCATGCCAGCGGGGGCAGCAGAAGCGGCAGCAGAAGCTCTGACTGCCCATGGGTCCTGTCCCCATGCTATTCCACACTATTCTCTAAATAAAAGAGCACTACTGCCAGATCTTAAGAGTCTAAGAAATCTTTCTTTCGACTCCTCAGCTCACCGACCCCGCATCAATAGTGACTTGTGTGTACTAGGAAGGAAAAGAGAAGGTGTTATTTTAAGAGCCAGAAAACCCTGAAGAAAAGCATGGCTCCTTTTCTCTGGAGCGCAGTTGTTTTCTCTGCTACTTCTCCACATCTAGTTACTTCACGTCCTAGTTCAAAGATTAGAAAATGTTGGGATATACATTTTAAGACAAGCCAGGTCCAAACCACCATCATCTCCCATCTGACTTTTGCAAAGGTGTATCAGCTGCTTTTCCCCGACAGCAGCCAGAGATAGCTTTTAAGAAAGCAAACATGATCATATCACACCTTTTTGTAAAACCCTCCAATGAATTCATTCCCCTTATTCTTTCTTTCTTCCTTCCCTCCTGCATTTCTTCCTTCTTTCCTTCCTTCATTTCTTCCTTTCTTATTGCAGTAACATTGGTTTATAATGACAAATAAAAATGGCAAGCAATAGGCTATATTAGAGTATATGAGGAAGCCATTTGGTATAAACCTAATTTGGCCTGACTTTGTTTTTCCAAAAGGGCCTGACTGTGGCCATTGAGCATGCACTGCATATCTGCTTAGACATTTCCTATGGCCAGAACAAAGGCCCTTGAGATAAAGGTGCAACTTCCCCCCACATTAGCATTTCCTTAGGGATAAGCATTTTTCCTTTGGCTAGGAACTGATTGCTGCACTCACCTTTGACCACCCAGCTCACCTGTGACCACTCAGCTGGAGACAACAGACTGCCACCCTGCTGTGTTCACTGAGACAGAAGACCTACCTGCTATTTCCATCAATCGCTGACAGAGCAGTCTCCAGACTATTGTAAAAGGGACATTTCAATCCTATGTGAAACATCCTCTCTGGGGGTATATAACCAGTCTGTGCGCCCCACTTCTTTGGTGCCCTTTCTTCCTTCAGGAAGAAAGGCCCCGGCTTATAATCCTCAGATTTAAGCTCAGAATAAACTCACCCAAATTTTCATTTATAGATTGCTTATGGATTATTTTCGTCGACAATAACATATAAATGTCAGGTGTGCATCATTATATTTCGATTTCTGTGTGGTTTACGTCCACCACCTAAAGACTAATTACAATCTGTCACCACACACATGTGCCTAATCACCCCTTTCGCCCTCCTCCATCCCCTCTTCCCCCCTGGTAACCACCAATCTCTGTTTCTATGTGATTGTTTGTTGGTGTTTTTATCTTCTACTTATGAGTGAGGTCCTTTGGTATTTGACTTTCTCCCTCTGACTTATTTTGCTTAGCATAATACCCTCAAGGTCCATCCATGTTGTCACAAATGGCCTGATTTCATAATTTCTTATGGCTGAGTAGTATTCCATTGTGTATATATACCGCATCTTTATCCATTCATCCCTTCATGGGCACCTGGGTTGCTTCTGAGTCTTGGCTATTGTGAACAATGCTGCAGTGGGTGCATATATCTTTACGCATTTGTGTTTTCATGTTCTTTGGATAAATACCCAGCAGTGGAATAGCTGGGTCATTCTATTCTTAATTTTTTGAGGAATCTCCATACTGTTTTCCATAGTGGTTGCACCAGTTTGCACTCACACCAGCAGTGTATGAGAGTTCCCTTTTCTCCACATGCACTCCAACACTTGTTTCCTGTCTTGTTAATTAGAGTCATTCTGATGGGAGTGAGATGATATCTCATTGTAGCTTTGATTTGTGTTTCCCTGAAAGTTAGTGATGTTGAACATCTTTTCATGTGCCTGTTGGCCATCTGTATATCTTCTTTGGAAAAATGTCTGTTCAGATCTTTTGCTCAATTTTTACTTGGGTTGTTAGTTTTTTGTTGTTGAGATGTATGAATTTTTTATATAATTTGAATATTAACCCCTTATCTGATATACGGTTTGCAAATATCTTCTCCCAATTGTTAGATTGTCTTTTCGTTTTGTTGATGCTTTCCTTTGCTGTGCAGAAGGTTTCTGATGATGTAGTCCTATTTTTTTATTTTTTCTATTGTTTCCCTTGCCCAGTCAGACATGGTACTTGAAAATATGCTGCTAAGGCCAATGTCAAAGAGCGTACTGCCTATGTTTTCTTCCAGAAGTTTCATGGTTTCAGGTCATACTTTCAAGTCTTTATTCCATTTTGAGTTAATATTTATGTATGGTGTAAGGTAATGGTCTACTTTCATTCTTTTGCATGTGGCTGTCTGGTTTTCCCAACACTGGTTATTGAAGAGACTCTCCTTTCTCCATGGTATGTTCTTGGCTCCCGTGTTGAAAATGAGCTGACCATACATGTGTGGGTTTATTTCTGCACTCTCGATTCTGTTCCTTTGATCTGTTTGTTTGTTTTTGTGCCAGTATTATGCTGTTTTGCTTACTGTAGCTTTGTAGTATATTTTGAAATTGGGAAATGTGATACTTCCAGCTTTGTTCTTTTTTTTCTGAGGATTCCTTTGGCTATTTGGGGTCTTTTGTTGTTCCATATAAATTTTAGGATTCTTTGTTCTATTTCTGTGAAAAATGTGGTTGGAACTTCCATAGGGATTACATTGAATCTGTAGATTGCTTTAGGAAGTAGAGACATTTTAACTATGTTAATTCTTCCAATCCAAGAGCACGGAATATCTTTTCTTTTCCTCATGTCTTCAATTTCTTCCAACAATGTTTTCTAGTTTTCAGTGTACAGATCTTTCACCTCTTTGGTTAAGTTTATTCCTAGGTATTTTATTCTTTTTCTTACAATTGTAAATGGGATTGTATTCTTTATTTCTCTTTATGCTACTTTGTTGTTAGTGTATGGACACACAACTAATTTTTGTATGTTGATTTTGTATCCTGCAACCTTGCCATATTCATTTATTATTTCTAAAAGTTTTTGGATAGATTCTTTAGGGTTTTCTATATATAAAATCATGACATCTGCAAATAGTGACAGTTTCACTTCTTCCTTTCCCATTTGGATCCCTTTTATTTCTTTTTCTTGCCTGATTGCTCTGGCTAAGACTTCCAATACTATGTTAAATAAGATTGGTGACAGTGGGCATCCTTGTCTGGTTCCTGTTCTTACAGGGATAGCTCTCAGTTTTTAACCATTTAGAATGATATTTGCTGCGGGTTTGTCATATATGGCGTTTACCATGTTGAGGTATTTTCCTTCTATACCTGTTTTATTTAGAATTTTTATCATAAATGGATGCTGTATGTTGTCAAATGCTTTCTCTGTATCTATAGAGATTATCCTGTGATTTTTATTCTTCATTTTGTTAATGTGGTGTATCACGTTGATTGATTTTTGGATGTTGAACCATCCCTGCATCCCTGGAATAAATCCCACTTGATCATGGTGTACATCTTTTTGATGTATTGTTGTTTTCCATTTGCTAGTATTTTGTTGAGGATTTTTGCATCAATGTTCATCAGTGATATTGGCAGTTAATTTTCTTTTTTTTGTGTTGTCCTCGTCTGTTTTTATTTATTTATTTTTAAAATCTTGTTTAAATTAATTTTTATTGAGTTAACGATAGGTTACAATCTTGTGGAATTTCAGTTGTACATTATTGTTTGTCAGTCTTGTAGGTGCACCCCTTCACCCTTTGTGCCCACTCCTGACCCCACCTTTACCCTGGTAGCCACTAATCTGTTCTCTTTGTCTACATTTTTAAATTCCTCATATGAGTGGAGTCATACAGAGATTGTCTTTCTCTATCTGGCTTATTTCACTTAACATAATTCCCTCAAGGTGCATCCATGTTGTTGCAAATGGGATGATTTTGTTCTTTTTTACAGCTGAGTAGTATTCCATTGTATATATATACCACATCTTCTTTATCCAATCATCAGTTGATGGGCACTTAGGTTGCTTCCACAACTTGGCTGTTGTAAATAATGCTGCAAGAAACATTGGGGTGCATAGGACTTTTGGAATTGCTGACCCCAAGCTCTTTGGATAGATACCCAGTAGTAGGGTAGCTGGGTCGTATGGTAGCTCTATTTTTAATTTTTTGAGGAATCTCCATACTGTTTTCCATAGTGACTACACCAGTTTGCATTCCCACCAGCAGTGTATGAGGGTTCCTTTTTCTCCACAACCTCTCCAACATTTGTTACTATTAGTTTTAGATATTTTTGTCATTCTAATGGGTGTAAGGTGATATCTTAGTGTAGTTTTGACTTGCATTTCCCTGATGATCAGCGATGATGAACATCTTTTCATGTGCCTATTGGCCATCCATATATCTTCCTGGGAGAAATGTCTTTTCATGTCTCCTGCCCATTTTTGGATCAGGTTGTTTGATTTTTTGTTGTTGAGTTGTGTGAGTTCTTTATATATTATGGATATTAAGCCTTTGTCAGATGTATGACTTGCAATTATTTTTTCCCAGTTAGTGGGTTGTTTGTTTTTTTGTTTCAATCCTGTTTTCATTTGCCTTGAAGAAGCTCTTTAGTCTGATGAAGTCCCATTTGTTTATTCTTTCTATTGCTTCCCTTCTCTGAGAAGACATGGTGTCTGAAAAGATCCTTTTAATACTGATGTCAAAGAATGTACTGCCTACATTTTCTTCTAGAAGCCTTATGGTTTCAGGTCTCACCTTTAGGTCTTTGATCCATTTTGAGTTTATTTTGGTGAATGGTGAGAAAGAATGGTCAATTTTCATTCTTTTCCATGTGGCTGTCCAGTTTTCCCAGCACCATTTGTTGAAGAGACTTTCTTTTCTCCATTGTATGCCCTCAGCTCCTTTGTCAAAGATAAGCTGTCCATAGATGTGTGGTTTTATTTCTGGGCTTTCAGTTCTGTTCCCTTGATCTGTGCACCTGTTTTGTACCAGTACCATGCTGTTTTGATTACTGTAGCTTTGTAGTATGTTTTGAAATCAGAGATTGTGATGCCTCCAGTTTTGTTCTATTTTCTCAGGATTGCTTTAGCAATTCAGGGTCATTTGTTGCCCCATGTGAATTTTAGGATTCTTTGTTCTAATTCTGTAAAGAATGTCATGGGGATTCTGATTGAGATAGCGTTGAATCTGTAGATTGCTTTAGATAGTATGGACATTTTAACTATGTTTATTCTTCCAATCCATGTACATGGAATGTCTTTCCATCTTTTTATGTCATCATCCATTTCTTCCAGAAAGGCCTTGTAATTTTCATTGTATAGGTCTTTCTCTTCCTTGGTTAAATTCACCCCAAGGTATTTTATTCTTTTTGTAGCGATTGTGAATGGTATTGTGTTCTTGAGTTTTTTTCTGTTAGTTTGCTATTAGAATATAGAAATGCTACTGATTTATGCAAATTGATTTTATACCCTACAACTTTGCTGTAGTTGTTGGTTACTTCTAAAAATTTTCTGATGGATTCTTTGAGGTTTTCTATATACAAGATCATGTCATCTGCAAACAGCAAGAGTTTCACTTCTTCCCTCCCTATTTGGATTCCTTTTTCTTGCCTGATTGCTCTGACCAGGACCTCCAGTACTATGTTAAATAAGAGTGGTGATAGAAGGTATCCTTGTGTCATTCCTGTTTTCAGGGGGATGACGCTCACTTTTTGCCCATGGAGTATGATGTTGGCTGTGGGTTTGTCATATATGGCCTTTATAATGTTAAGGTAGTTCCCTTCTATGCCCATTTTGTTCAGAGTTTTTATCATAAATGGCTGTTGGATCTTGTCAAATGCTTTTTCTGCATCTATTGAGATGATCATGTGGTTTTTATTCCTCAGTTTGTTGATGTGGTGTATCATGTTGATTGATTTGCAGATGTTGAACCATCCCTGTGTTCCTGGTATGAATCCCGCTTGATCATGGTGTGTGATCCCTTTGATGAATTGCTGAATTCTGGTTGCCAAAATTTGGTTTAGAATTTTTGCATCTATGTTCATCAGCGATATTGGCCTGTAGTTCTCTTTTTTCATGCTGTCCTTGTCAGGCTTTGGTATCAGCATGATGTTGGCCTCATAGAATGTGTTAGGAAGTGTTCCGTCTTCCCTAATTTTGTGGAATAGCTTGAAAAGGATAGGTATTAAATCCTCTCTGAAAGTTTGGTAGAATTCCCCAGGAAAGCCATCTGGTCCCGGGGTTTTATTCTTTGGGATGTATTTGATTGCTGTTTCAATCTCTTTCCTTGTGATTGGTCTGTTCAAATTCTCTGATTCTTCTTGAGTGAGCTTTGGGAGATTGTAGGAGCCCAGGAATTTATCCATTTCCTCTAGGTTATCCATTTTGTTGGCATATAGTTTTTCATAGTATTCTCTTATAATCCGTTGTACTTCTGCAGAGTCTGTTGTTATTTCTCCTCTTTCATTTCTGATTTTATTTATTTGAGCTTTCTCCATTTTTTTCTTTGTAATTCTGCCTAGGGGTTTGTCAATTTTATTTATCTTCTCAAAGAACCAGCTCTTTGTTTCATTGATCCTTTCCACTGCCTTTTTCATTTCAATAGCTTTAATTCTGCTCTGATTTTTATTATTTCTCTCCTTCTGCTGACTCTGAGATTTGTTTGTTTTTCTTTGTCTAATTCACTTAGGTCTAGTTTAAGATTGCTTATTTGGGATTTTTCTTGTTTGTTAAGATGTGTCTGTATTGCGATGAATTTTCCTCTTAATACAGCTTTTGCTGTATCCCATATGAGTTGGTATGGCATGTTATCCTTTTCATTTGTCTCCAGGTATTTTTTGATTTCTTCTTTAATTTCTTCAATGATCCATTGCTTGTTCAACAGCATATTGTTTAGTCTCCACATCCTTGTGCCTTTCTCAGCTTTTTTCTTGTAATTAATTTGTTGTAATTAATTGTTGGATCTTGTTCTTTAATCCATTTTGCCACTCTGTGTCTTTTTATTCAAGACTTCAATCCGTTTACATGGGGGTGATTATTGATGTATGAGGACTTAATGCTGTCATTCTGTTGCTCATTATCTGGTTTTCCTGTGTTACCTTTGTTTCTCATCCTGTGGGTTTTAGCCTACCCATTGACTTCTGCAATTTCTTATGCTGGGTTTCTTACATTTTTCCTTATTTGTGTTTTGTGTCTCAGTTCTGTTTTTTAGTTTAGTGGCTACCCTGAAGTTTGTATTTAGAATCTCATGTATAATGTAGTCCATTTTCTGGTGGTCTCTTACTTACTTGGCCTAGACTGATTTAGTCCCTTTCCTCCTCCCCTCCTAAATTATTATTTTCATCTCTTATTCCAACTCGTATTATGAGTTTGTGGTTAGAGTGATAAGATTCTCTTTACTTTGGTGGTGTCCTTCCTTTTATACTAATGCTATAGTTGAATATTTGCTATCCTAGTCTGATTCTGTCTATTTGTCTCCCTACTCTGTGGTTTGTGACCCCTTTCTCCCTTTTTTTCTTTTTTCAGGGATGAAAGCCTTCTTGAGGATTTCTTGTAGTGGAGGACTTTTGGTTACAAATTCCCTTAACTTGTTTGTATGGAAAAGATTTAATTTCTTCCTCATATCTGAAGGATTTTTTTCTGGATAGAGTATTATCTTAAGATAATTTTATCTTTCAAAGTTTTGAATATGTCATTCCATTCTCTCCTAGCTTGTAAGGTTTCTGTAGAGAAATCACTGAAAGTCTGATAGGAGTTCCTTTGTAGGTTATTTTCTTCTGCCTTACTGCCCTGAGTATTCTTTCTTTGTCATTCATTTTTGCCATTTTTACTACTATATGCCTTGCAGTAGGTCTTTTTACATCGACAAATCTAGGAGATCTGAAAGCGTCCTCCACACACATTTCTCTCTCAATCCCTAGATTTGGGAAGTTCTCTTCTATAGTTTTGTTAAGCACACTTTCTGCTCCATTTTCCTTTTCCACGCTCTCAGGGATTCTGATAATCTTAAATTGGATTTCCTCATTGAATCTGCTAATTCTTGGAGATTTTCTTCAGTTTTTTAAATTCTTAATTCTCTTTCTTCCTCTGTCTGGGGCCATTCAACCTGTCTGTCTTTGATTATGCTAATTTACTCCTCTATGGTGTCTACATGGGCATTCAGGGAATCCATATTCTGTTTTATCTGATCCATTGTATTTTTCATCTCTAGTATTTCTGATTGATTCTTCTTTATAATTTCAATCTCTTTTGTGAAGTAACTCCAGAACTCGTTGACTTGTTTCTCCATATTTCCCTTTACCTCACTGAGTTTTTTGATGATAGCTACTCTGAACTCATTTTCACTTAGTTTACCTATTTCCAAGTCCTCAGGACTTAATTCTGTGTTTTTATTGTTTTCCTTCTGGTCTAGAGCTTTCATAAATTGCTGGATGGTAGAGGAGTGGTTTTTGCACATGATGGTATTATTCGGTTGCAGTTACAGCCTGTCGCCACTAGATGGGGGGGGTCAAGAGCCGAGAGCCATGTGTTCTGAGCCCTCTGCCTTCAGCCACGATGGTGGCGTGCAATGCAGGTTGGGTGATGAGGGGCACTTTCTCTCGCATGCCGGCCTGGATTCCGATCAGCTCTCGCTCTCTGGTTTCCCCAGGGCCCTGGCTTGATGGGGTCCCTGCATGAGAAAGCTTTCCCCTGTTAGTGGGTTTTCGCTGCATGGGCAGTGGGAGTCCTGGATGATCCCGTGGCCATGTGGCCCCTCCCCTGCTCCTTCGCTCACCTGCAGCAGTGATCCCAGTCTCTAGGGGAGGGAGTGGAAGTTCTCTCTTACCCCATTCCAGTGCCTCTGAGGGGGGCTCCAGCCTCCACCCTCCATCGTTGTTTTGCTGCTGTGGGTCTCTGATGATCTCTGTATTAGTTGAAATTCAGTTGTTCCCTTTTGGTTGTAGTTTGGAGGGGAGAGAGTCCCAGGTGAGCTCACACTGCCATGTCGCTGACGTCACCCGATTAGAATTCCTGTCCTTGTCTGGTTTTGGTATCAGAGTAATGTTGGCTTCATAGAATGAGTTGGGAAGCTTCCTCTCCTCTTCAACTTTTTGGAAGCATTTGAGAAGGATAGGCATTAAGTCATGTTGAATACTTGATAGAATTCACCAGGGAAGCCGTCTGGTCCTGGACTTTTATTTTTGGGGAGGTTTTTGATGACCAAGTTTGATTGGTCTATTCAAATTCTCTATTTCTTCTTGATTCAGTTTTGGAAGGTTTATGATTCTGAGGATTTGCCCATTTCTTCTAGATTATCCAATTTTTTGACATATAGCTTTCCATAGTATTCTCTTATAATCTTTTGTATTTCTGAGGTGTCCAGTGTAATTTCTCCTCTTTCGTTTTGATATTATTATTTGAGCCTTCTTTCTTTTTTTCCTGGGTGAGTCTAGCTAAAGTTTTTTTCAATTTTGTTTATCTTTTCAAAGAACCAACTCTTGGTTTCATTGGTTTTTTCTATTTTTTTTTACTCTCTATTTCATTTATTTCTGCTTTGATTTTTATTATTTCCTTCCTTTTGCTGATCTGGGGCTTTGTTTGTTCTTATTTTTCTGGTTCCTTTAGGTTCACTGTTAGATTGTATATTTGAGATTTTTCTTGTTTGTTGAGGTAGGCCTGTAATGCTATAAACTTCCCTATTAGTAGTGCTTTTACTGCATCCCATAAATTTTGGCATGTCATGTTTTCATTTTCATTTGTCTCCAGGTATTTTTTGACTCCTCCTTTGATTTCTTCTTTGACCCAGTTGTTGTTCAGTAGCATTTTGTTTAATCTGCACATATTTGTGGCTTTTCTGATTTTCTTCCTCTAGTTGATTTCTAGTTTCATACTGTCGTGGTCAGAAAAGATGCTTGGCATTATTTCAATCTTCTTAAGTTTACTGAGACTTATTTTGTGGCTCAATCTGTGATAATCCTGGAGAATGTTCCATGTATGTTTGAAAAGAATGTGTATTCTGTGGTTTTGGATAGAATGTTCTGTGTGTATCTACTAAGTCCATGTGGTCTAATGTGTCATTTAAGGCCAACGTTTCCTTATTGATCTTCTGTTTGGATGATCTATCCATTGGTGTAAATGGAGCCTTAAAGTCCCCTACTATTATTGTGTTACTGTCTGTTTCTCCTTTTATGCCTGTTAATAATTGCTTTATATATTTAGGTGCTCCTGTGTTGGGTGCATAGATATTTACAAGTGTTATATCCTCTTGTTGGCTTGTTCCCTTAATGGTTATGTAGTGCCCTTCTTTGTCTCTTGTTACAGTTTTTGTTTTAAAGTCTATCCCCCTTATTCTTATAATAAGACACAATACTTTTAACCTGCCCTTCAAGATCCTACATGATGATGGATCTGTCCCAGGGTTTCTCAGTCTTGGCTCTGTTGATATTTTTAGTTGAATAATTCCTTAGTGAGGGGCTGTCTTCTGCATTGTAGGATGTTTAGCAGCATTCTTGGCCTCTACCTACTAGATGCCAGTAGAATTCCCTACCCCTAGTTGTGACAGCCAAAAATATCTCCAATATCTGCCCCTGACTGGCAACAACTGATCTATCCAGACCCTGCCTTGAGTACATCCTAATTCTGTATCACTCCCTCCATGCCTCCCAACCACCACCACTACTCTCCTCTTCCCCAGCCATACTGATTTCTTACATCTTTTTAAATGCATTCTTCCACCATGTCTTGGTCTGCTGAGGCTGCCATAACAAAATAGCATAGACTGGGATGTTTCAATACAGACATTTATTTATCACAGTTCTAGAGGCTGTGAAGTCCAAGATCAAGGTGCTAGTTAATTCAGTTCTTGGTGACAGCCTTCTTCCTGGCTTGTAGATGGTCACATTCTCACTGTGCCCTCACAGGTTGGAGACAGAGGTAGCACTGGTTTCTCTTCATCTTCTTTTAAGGACACTAATGCCATCACTGGGGCCCCACTCTCATGATCTCATTTAATCTTAATCATCTCCCAGAGGCCCTGCCTCTTAATACCATCACATTGAGAGTCAGGGCTTCAACATAGGAATTTTGGGGGGTACACAAACATTTATTACATAACACACCATTTTCTCATTATTTATTTTCTTCTCCCCTACCCCCTACTTGGGTCTATCTAAGTCCTGCTCATCCTTTAAGATGGATTCTTTCCTGATCCTGGTAGTTAGCTTCTTCACCACCAAACCTTACATACTTTTATAACACTTTTTTTTGCACAGGGCTTATCATCATTAAAATCGCTTCTGTAATCAGTTCTCCCTGTTATGAAATGAAAGCTTCATCAGGATAGCAGACATATCTGTACAGCTCACTGCAGTTTCCAGCTCCTAGCACAGTGCATGATGCACAATATTTCAAAATAAATAACTGAAGGCAGAATAATTAGATGAAATTCTAAAAGCCAAGATGCCCAGAGAGGTATGTAACCACAGGTAACCCTGAAGCTTCCTACCTGAGGATTCTCTGTTAGATGGTGTTATAGTGTATAATAATGGTGTGTCTGTGGTAATAATAATAGCTTACATTGACTGAGAACTTAGTTTACGCCAGGTACTGCACTATATACTTATTGTATCAATGAATCCTTAAAATCCTCTGATGAGATAATAGCTATTAGTATCCCCATTTACAAAGAGGTTAAGTAAATTGACTAGGATCACAGAGCTACTAAGTGGCAGAGCCAGAATTCACACAACCAAAGCTGAACCCAAGGGCTGTTCTTCTGCACTCCTAAACTGCATCACCCATCATGTTAGGGAGCAGGGAGTTGGGTTCTTGGCACTTCCTCTAACTGTATGATAGGAAATTGTTTTAAGTTTGCCTGAGGTCTACAGGGACTGTGTCAAGGTTTATATTTTCTAGAATAAGGATAAAGAAATCATTCAGAAGCAGAACACCAATTGCCAACTAATTCTTCTCAGTATTGTTTGGAAGATGGGAGTTGGGCATGGGTACATTAAGGCATAAAGAAGGGAATGAGGAAGCTAAAGACTATCTCCCTAGCATATCACATCCATTTAAAGGTTCATTGCAATTAAACTTCTCTTAAAATTCATAGACATATTAATCATTCATACCTTAGTAGGAATGATCTTGAGCCCATAACAAGAAAGCTTTCTTCTGATATTGTCTGTGTATGTGTGTGCATGATGCATATGAATGTGACAGCTATGGACCTTGGGGCCCTTCAGTGCAGGGTAGAGATGAATTATACACAGACTCTTCAGAGAAGAGTCTGTAAATCCATAAGCTTCGATAGGGCATCTAAATACTTGGTTCCAGAAAAGTAGGTGGGAGAAGAGCACTAGATATGGAGTGGGAAGACACCAAAACTAATTGTTACCCACTTTGTAATTACTCCCAGGGCCTACAGGCTGAGAAAAATCATCCTGAGGGCTACATTTGGCACTGTTATCCTGCAATAGAGTTTTTATGATTAATTCACTTTGCCAAAGTTGAAGTAACCATGGTTTGTAGTTCACTTTCCTTTCATTAATTTAATCTATGAATTTCATTTTGTCTATCTGTAAAAACAAAAGGAATACTGATATTTAGCTGTGAGCCAGGAATTGATTTATTAGGCAAAATTTATAAATGATTATTTACGGCAGACTAAGAGTTTAGCAAAAGTCTTTTAAAAATAGGGTTTTTACTGAGAACCGGTTAAGGATAAAAATAAGCATTCTACACGTAGTCAACTGAATTTTATCTCTTCTACAGTTAAAATTTCATTTACCCAATTTCGATGCATGTACTCAACTGCCAGAGAAGGTTACAAGTATAAAGTCCATCTGTATAGTGGAGGTTTGGCCTAGCAATCAAATTTGTCATCACTTGCATTAAGTTTTTGAGATGATCAGCCTTTTGGAAGATCTGGAAGGTGGAAATGCCATAACAAACTATGGTGAATTATAGGAATTTGGGGCAAATGACCCTATACCAGTAGAAATGCAAGATCTTGTTACTTGGTCTCCCTTCAGGATTGGTAGAAAGAAAATATTCTCACAAAGGTGGTGCCTTCATCCCTTTGGCATCCTCCTGAGGCACCTGCCCTGGTCATCATGACCAGCTCCAAGTTCAGGGCTTGATGATATCGATCAAATTCCACCACATGGACACAGGCTATTTTTGGGAAAAGCATACTCCAGTGTCTCACTCCCTATAGTGGGAACAGGAGTTGACCTTGGCTGACCCTGGGTGGCCTGGACATCATGGCTTCTCTTGGGAAGTTAACCATGCAGTTCAGAAAACAATGAGGAGTGTAGTCTGCAAATGTCGTGGTGCCAGACAGCCAAAATAAATTAAGAACCTCTCAGCGTACGTATTTTCATATCACCCTTGGAGCAAAACTCCCTATTTCTTTTCCTGTTCTTTTCTTCATCTCTCAGAAGAATGGAAGAGGGTGGTGAGATAAGCGAAATGGCAAGTTTGGTCCAAAGCTTATGCATGATGTAAATAATGTACTGATCTATTTACAAATGTTTAATTGTTTATGTAGTTCTCTGGGAAAGCCACTATGTGTCCCTGTTGAGTCATCATTTCCACGACTGAGAGCATCTTGAAGGGAAGGGAGTTACATAATTAACTGTGTATGTATATCTCCCTGACTCGGTCAGTATTTAATATGCAAATATAAATTATTTTATAACCTATGAGTGAATGGAAAATTTAGTTTAATTTAGGAAAATTCTGCATAAACACATAATATCAGATGTTCATGCAAAGGATGGCCTGTTTTTCTATGAGAGAAAAAGTATGGGAGGAAAGAAATGAAGAAAGAGGGTAGTAAACTATCACTCAATTATTTTCCCTCCTTTCATTTGATGACATGGAAATGACCAGTTATCCTGCAGTTCTATCCCAGACCACTAACCGAGCTTACTCCAGGGACACAGAGGCAGCTGCATTTTCTACTAACATGCTGTGTGGGGAAGAAATTAAGCAGAATACTAGCTGTCCTTCCAAATACATTCTGGAACTCCTGGGTCCTTTTGTCTTTTAGTTTCTCCTCTCTCTCCTTATCCCTGCTACAGAAAGGGGGTAGGGGCTGCAGAGATAACAAAGAAATCCTGCAGATAGGATGATAACGCAAGTTTCTCCCTTTATTTTTTATATCATCTGTTTATTGAGGAAAGCATGACTAAGTTATGTTCATATGCTTTTGAAGAACAGTGAAAAGTAATGGTAAATAACTTTTCAACTTTAACTAATTTGTAAATCCTATCAAGGCAGTAAAAGAATATTAGGACTGGAGTGACGATTTCCCGATTTTTTTGAGCCTAATGGATTTTAATTATGAATGAAAACATGCTCAACAATTGTGTTGCACATATTGTCCTTGTGATATAGTCAATTGTCTATATTTTTCAATGATTACATCACTGTGTTATTCAACAAATGTTGTGGAGTCCTTACTTTGTGTCCTGGACAATGTGAAGCATGAAATGAAATTTAATGTAAAATAAAACACGGTTTCTACTTTTGATGAGCTTAAAGTCTGATACCGAAGAGAAGGCATGACATTATATATGCCTTTTACAAATATTACAAGAAACACAGTTCTAGGAGTGCCACAGAAGTTAAAAAAAGATTACTTATCCATAGTGTGATCAGAGAAAGCTCTTCAGAGAAGGCAGCATTTAATGCTGTCTTTATACTAAATACTTAATACTTTATACTGAAATATAAAATAACATTTTGTTCACGAATTGCTTTGTGTATATGTTTTATCTCTTCATCTACACCATAATATTCTTGTGGCTAGACACTGGATATACTTTAAAAAAATTCTCCTCTATTCTCTTAGCAAAAATCAGCTGCCTAGGAGGACCTTCATAAATAATTGTTTTTAATACCTGCTAAATGGTAAGACAAAAGTCAGAACAAACACCAAAATTTCCATCTGTACCTTTTAGCTGACTAGATTCAAAAGAGAGAGTTTTGATGGATGCCATGAGATAGTAGATACTCCGGATCCTTTCTTCTGTATTGTAAATTGGGAAGACTTGATTCTAATTCTCACTTTTCTAATGGATCAGTATATGAAGTGGATCAGCCTTCAATTATCTCACCTGAAAATGAGACTGCTAGCATCTTGAAGATTTAATAAGTATCATGTTATGTTACTAAAGAGCTTTATGGTTATGGGAAAGACATTACACAAACGCGAGATGTCATTTTTACTACCACAACTTGTGTGTGATAATTTCATTCTTGACAATAATGCAGAGATTTCTTTAGAAGCATGTCATCATTTTAATTTTTTATTTCACTTTTGTGTTTTGTCTGGCTCATCTTTTTGAAATCATTTTCCTTGTTTAAATAGTTTTGTATTGTACCTTTTCCCTCAAACTGGTTTTATTTTGATGGATTTAGCTTCCCTGGAGGAAGCTGCATATGGAAAAACCTAAGAACCACCGAGCTGCTAATAATAATTATACTTTATCCTCTTTGAGCCTCTTTTATCTGAGGATATCAGAGTACTTTTCAAACTCTTATCTATAATTACCTCCATCATACAAAAGAATAACTGCCAGTGAGGATGAATGACTTACAGGAAGTTGACCAAGGCAAAAAGCAAAACCCCAAAGTCCCTTCCCCCTTCCTTCTTCCCTGTCTCCCAGACTTCAGGACTCTTTGGAGAAGAACGAGAACCTGGCTTAGGCTGTGAGGAGATTGAGAGAAAAGGGGAGTTGTTTTTCATTATCTGGAGCTCTAATGGAGACCTAAAGGTGCTACTCTCTGATGGCTCATAACCTGAGGATGTGTGAACACAAATGATGAGACACTAATGAAACAGAACCAGTGGAGGGAGAAGGTACTTTGGGGTAGAGAGGCTAAAAAAGCCTTTTCAAGTAGAATGTCAGTCAACTTACCCCAGTATGTGGCTGGTCCTCCACACTGCTCTGCCTTTGCAGTTTTCTTTCTCATCTAGAAAAATAGAGTTTATGTTTGGTAAAGGGCAGGAGTCCACTTTTTCCTCAGCAGGCCAAATTGAGGGCTAGCAGATAAATTTCTGGGTTCTCCTAAGGATATAATTTAGGCCCAGTGTTCACTGAGACTCAAAGTGCTTTAGCAATTGACCATTCATTTTTTATAATTTCCAGATTTTCTTTCTGGATTCTATTTGAAGACAGGTCAAATTGGCAAAATTCCCCTAAGGATGGGAAAAATGAGTAATGTGAACAGGGGTTGATGAGCCAGGACATTTCAATTAATCATGGAGTCTGAGAACTGGCAGGAGGTCTGGATCTGACTGATGGCAGAGAGGGCTCTAGGCCTCCACACTAAATGGCCAACTAGGGACCATAAGAGGGAGAATATAGCAAAGAGCTTCAGCCCTCAAGTTCTTCTAAAAGTGGAGTAGGGAATTTTCCATGTGGAGAGAAGGGCACTAATTATCTGAATATTGCTAATATGTCCCAGAGAAACTACTTGTAATCATTTTTTACTATTAATTTGAGCAAGAGCACGGAGACTCTTTACATGTATAATAAAAGCTAATTTCTACACTTAATAGAGATGATTTTATTTTTTAATGGTGTTAAAATCAGGATCTTAATTTTAGAAATGAATGAAGCTTTTATAACTGTGGGATTTCTTTCTTGGTTCTATTTTTGGTGACTAAAATGCTCTCATTTCAATTCCCTTAGATTAGGTTGAATTTTATGGTGCTATTTTTCTCTTAAACATATCTTGATTATTTTTAAAATGTAACATTTTTCATGACAAGCTGTTTCACATATTCATTTTCATAGTTCCTCTTATATTTTTAAATGAATGATAATGGTTTGTATTTTCCTGATCAACAAAGAATTGAGGATGCTTGATTTGAGGGAAATAATTGCTATTATTTATGAAGCATTTACTATATAACTAGTTTTGGGTTAAGCTGCATGCACTGTGTCATTTAATCCTTAAAACAGCAATATGTAGTTGGTACTGGTATTATTTGCATTTTATAGATGAGGAAATAGAGGCTTAGAAATTTGTCATTTGATTGATGTCCCACAGCTAATAAATGACACAGCTGTCATTAAAACCCAGGTCCTATGGACTCTAAACCCACTCTCTTATAGCCTGCAAGTTTAACCTGTTTTGTCATTGATTCTTAAATGTCTAGTTCTATGACTATCACTGTGTCTGGCTAAGCCATCACAGACTATATGCCATTATTATCTGCTGAAACATCTTTGGTCAGCATGTTGGCATATACATAATTGGTTGAGTTGGAAACACCAGAGATCAGTACCCTGCACTTCATGCCTTATTTGGGCTTAAGGCCCTTCTGGATGCATTGTTCAACTAGAATGATTGTAATGTCCTCTCAAAAAGAGATGACTTTACTAAGTGTTATTTTTTGGTAAATAAAGCTGTGCTGCTGTTGACTTTTGGTTTGTCATCACACTGATATTTCATGTCAGTCCAGTATGCTGGATGAGGCAGCAGTCTTGAGCTCTTGTAAAGGGAAACAGGTGGCTGGTCACAATGGACATATTCCCTTTGGCAGAGGTGGGGAAACTGCAACTAGAATTTAGTGTTTTAATTGGGGTTGGCATTTGCAGAACCACTTCTCTCTTTAAAATTCTTTTCAAATAAGAGGAAACTAAAACAGAAAGTATTATAACTTCTTCCTGTGTCATGTACATTTAATTCCTTCAGAAGATGAGATTTCCCTTTTCTTTGACTGAAATATAGCATTTGCATGGTCCCAAGCTAATATTCAGTCATCAAAACTAATACACTCAGGTGTTCAGAATATCAGAGAGAGTAAATGTATTTGTCAACTTTTTAAACAACTTCTCCGACAATCACCAATGTCCTCCAAATGGGACCTGCTGACTTTAATGGCAGAGTCAGTGTTAGAGTGACTCATGGCCAGATAAAACAAGCAAGCTCAACGAAACCTACTTTAAGATGTAAATGCTGCTTCCTCTCTGCTAGCGAAAGCTGGATTTTTCACAAGATAAACTAAAAGGCCTGTGTTTGGGAGTTTCTGATGTCTCAGGTATTCCTGGGCCTCAAGAAATACACTCAGCCTGTAACAACTCTTTCCTCCTCTTTTCCCTCCCAGTTCCTAGAGTGCACCAGATACATTTGGTCCCTCAGTGAAAATACTCCTGAACCTGACCCAGTCCAGCTCTAATCCATATCACTTCACAGAAGCTAGCCTTGCCAAGGTCTCCAGTCATATACTCACTGCCAAAAGGAAATGGCACTTCTGCATCTTGATGCTCCTTAACCTACGTACAGAATTTGACACCACTGATAAGCAGTTATACGACTTTCTCTTTTTGGCTTCTGAGCCTCTTTCCTCATTTAGTCTGCTTCTCACCTCATCTGCTTTACAGCCTCTTCACCCGCATCCCGTCGCTTCCACTTTCCATGGGGTTACCCCTATTGCTTTGCAAATGAGCTATTTCTTGTTGCTTCAGTGATTTCAGGTTGCCTCAGTGATGGCAGAGGCCATGCTTTATTTGTGATGGAACCCCAGTGCCTAGACAGTGCCTACAAAATAACATAGGCTCAAAAATTATATTTGTTGAATGAACGCACATATCTAATAAATCAATTTCTATATTTACTTCTGTCCTCCACATTGAATCTGGCTGCAAGACAAGTTGCATGACCAATTAATATTAAACAGAAATTCATCATCCATCTTTAACCTTTCCAACTCCCGACATCCATGTATCAGTAAAGAACACTGATAAATAGCAAAGCTTCCAAATGAAACTCTTCACTGACTCTTAATTGTATTTCAATTTCTATTTCCAGTTCCTAATTAAATCTGCCTTTTCAGTCATGACATTTTCTGAATCTGATTTGCCTTCTTTTCAAACTCTTCCAATGGATTTTTTACAGAATAAATAAAAAAGTACTCTGTGTTCAATTGATATTTTGTATATTAACTACTTGCTCTAAGGTACCAATTAGTATTTGTTGAGTGATGGCCACAAAACAACTGGATTATGTGTACCGTTTCTCAACTTGATCAAGGTGGTCCAGACAAGTGAATTAGCTGTTCCATTGTCTGTTTATTTTAATCATTTTAATGACCAAGTCTTATTATCTCAGAGGTGATATAATCACAGGGAAGTAATTTGTATTTCAATGAAAAATAAGAATTTGACTCTGTGAACTGTTAATTTTGTCTTGTGGTTTATATGTAATCCTTCATCTCCTGTTTGAATAACCATAGACTTGTCTCCCCAGAATCCCAAGTTACAATATTTCTCTCCTGTAAGTCTTCAGTTCTTTTGCCAAAAGGATCTTTTCCACCTGTCATTTTGTGCATGCCAGACTTTTCCAAGGCAACATAATTTTTAAAATTTGTCCTGTAAATCATATCTAAAATCTTGCTCAACTGCAAAGTCTTTCATTCTAATTTTTATGAATGAGTTACTAGCCATTTTCTCTCTTCTTGTATACCCTGTGATTGAGACATATCTTATGTCTGCTTACTACCCTCTTTCTATGATCATTTCACTTTACATCTCCTCCCAATGGATGGATAGAGAGGTCGATTAACAAATTCACTTCTTACAGACGTTAAAGAATTGTTCAGTATAATTCTACTACCACCAAGAACTTACTTCCTAATAACAGATATTTTGTTTTTTCCCTCTCATTGTAAGCATGTCTCTTCCCCTTTTCTAATGGATGAAAGATACTCATATTTGAACATTGTTGGTTTACAAAGTGATCCCTCCTTTTATGTATTTCTCTGTTTTATCATCACTCTCTGATTATAACCTCATAAAAGGAAGAACTGATATTTATTAAACGTGTCCTGAACAGGTTTCAGCACTGAAATTTGACGATATAGGCAATTAAAACATTATTTATGTCTATTAACAAATTATCATGTATGGTTATGAAACTATAAAAATCAACTATTGCTTCCATCTTTCACCAGTTTATTCATTCAAACTTGCTAGAGGGAATATGTAATAAAAATAGACCCCTTCCATTATTTAATGGATCTTGTTAGATCAATAGTATTTCCCACTTAGTAGAATGTGATGTCTCATGATTTTTCATAGCAATCTGTTTAATTGGAAGGGATTCACTTTGATTAACATAGAAGAGTGGTAAGTCATATGAGGCCTCACAGTAAGATACAAGAGAAGTCTATGTTGATATTTCTAACCCATCTGAATTTCCAAAATAAATAATTTTAGGAAAATAAAGAGACTTTCTTTTCAATTTTTCTCATGCTTATCATTTCTTCTAGTTGATTCTTTTAGTTGTAAACCATGCACATTCGAAGTTTCTTTTTCTGTTTGTTAGGGTGACATTCTTTTGCCCAACATTTTAAATCTTCAATAAAATATAAATGAGCAACAGTTCTTCGCTAACCACAAATTCCCTTCCTTGTTTTGTTTTGTCAGAATGTTCTTATTGAATGCCCAAAGGATTTTTTCTTCTGGCTTGGCACAATCCTAAATTAGTTTGAATCACATTATTCTTATATCTAGTATACCTGCATTATGAATCCAAGGGTAATTTGTGTCCTTTAACTATAAAGTGCTTATCATCAGTGCTTCAAGGGACTACAACCTGGCCTTCATCTCGCTTAGTTCATCAAGGCTGCTTGGGGATGGAGCTACTCACTGGCACAATATTGATTTCATTCCTATGACAATTCAGAAGTCCATTTCTCGACCAAGCCAGTGATTTCTAACAGTCGTTGTTTTTTTTAAAATCACATTACAAGATGGTGCTGATACAAAAGTTTTCGTCCATCTTTTTCCCACTAAGTTCAAAGCAAGCAATTCCTTTTACCATCTCTCCTTGAACTGCAATTCTGACTTAAATATTCAGCTCTTGAACATCACCTTAAAATCTCATTTGCCTCTGTGTGAGCGTATTTTTTAAGTGTGTCTGTTTCCTTTTCAATGTCTCATTAAAAGATTAGGACCTACTTTTATTAGTTGAAATAAGTGGGTAGACTGCTTTGCTTATTGCTCATTAATGCTTTTGTCTTCTCCTGGCTAGATTATCCTAATGCTGGGTCAGTTGGTCTGCCAAAAATACTGATTATAAGCCATTTTTTTGGTGCAAATTCCCCATTGTCTACAGGGTATGGTGCAGAGACACTCAAACATTCTTGAACTGTCATAACATTGTTTTACTGTTTTGTGATGAACAGATCTACTTTAAGAGATTTATGATGTACAAATTTCTTTTTGTAGCCAACTGTTTTCCACGTTTATGTCTGGGCACTAACCTAGTAACTATCTTCTCAGCTCAAAGTCATTGCCATAAGTACACTGAAGATAGTTAACAGTCTCCTGAATTCTTTGAAATTCCTTGTTGATAGTATCTTGCCTTGAGTTAAGTCTATGTAAACCTCAAGCAACTAAAGACAATGTGAAAAAAGTTGTCAAAGCCTTAATTTTACAAAATGTTTTTATGAATTCTACTTTTTATATACTAAATTCAGTCAATTCAGTTTTGGTATCATGACAACACTTCAGAAATGGAGATATTTTAATCCAGAATCTGTAAGTGACTAAGTTGCAGTCACATGAGAACTGAAGGCAGGGATTTTCTCCAGACACTAATTGTAGCTTAGATCCCAAAAGCCTTGAGCTCTAGATCAAGCGTGGCCATTGTCTAACCAGCTGGATGACACAAGGCAAGTCAGCTAACCTCTTTGTATCTCAGTTCCTTCCTGTAAAATTGGAGGAGTGGACTGGAGTGACAACTGTCAGTTCCATCTGGCATGTCTCAAATCAGAGTATGGAGTTCCAGCTTGGGCACCAGAAACAGCAGGGCCAAACCCCTAGCCTACATCTTCTGCCATGAGCTGCTGCACCCAGAGGGAGTGTGTGGCACAAAAGTGTTAGCCTTCAGGTGTGTTATGGGAGATAGAGAGGTTGACAACTCCGGAAGCAGATAATCTTCAGGTTACCTTCAAGGATATAAGTTCTTCCATTGAAAGTGAATCATTGGAACAAAGAAATTTTAACAATTCTTTTTCAAGAGACTGAGATTCTGGAAATTAAGCCTGGGGCTATACTACATAAAAAATAACAATACAACTTTGAGGGGATTAGATGATCTGTGAATGAAATATGTAAGAAATATTGTCACATCGATTACTTTCACTTGGAGGAAGTAGAACAATAGAATACCAAGACTGTTCTGCTTTTCCAGAACATAGCCTCTAACTAGTGAAATATCACTTTTTCTAGTGAAGGAGGCAGACATATTTTCAAACAACAAAACATCATGTGCTGCGTGAGGTTGAGATTAACTTTACATGGGGGCTAGGAGAATCACCTGAGAAAGACCTTGAAGCATGAGTACAAGTCTATTAAGTAAAGAGTGGTGGCATGGGCCATCTAGGAAAAAGAAATAGGTTGCACAAAGAGTCTATTGTGTTTGAATAAATGTGAGAAGTTCCCTGAACCTGGAGAATTAGAAGGGTGGGAGTACCATCAAAAGAAAGACTGACAACGTGAGTAGATAGTAGGTTGTTTGGGGACAAACTAAGGAATCTGGATTTTATCTGATAGGAAATAGGAATCCTTGATGATGCTTGTTTTTATAGTATTTGTTTTTTAAATTCACCTATTTTCTTTTTTTATGACTGTAACTGCCTTCTAAGGAGAGGGGATCAAATCAAATGGAGGGCCATTTTGTCTGGGCATTGATGGGCTTCATTGAACAAGGCTGATGGGCTTTAATGTCCATGAGGCTGGGAGGTGGTTAGCTGAATTACTCTGACAAATGGAAGGAGGAGAATTTGGAATTCTTAGATAAGAAGGAGATCAGGAATAGAGAAATGAGGGAAAGGGAGAATCCAATAAGATAGAGAAAAGCAAAAAAACCCCAACTTCATAAATATGTTAGTAAATATCTGCCACATAGGGTGAAATGAAGGATATTTTAAGAACAATGATTGCTCTGCTCCATTTGAAATTATTTGTATTGCTACTGTTTCATCCAGTCGTCAGCTTTTCTCCAAAATCTCCAAGTCCATTTAACTTGTATTTATGTGGTAATTACTTTAATGCATGTGAAAATCCAGGGATGGGCTGAGGTAGTGATATATGATACAGGAAGGAGGCAGGACACCAGAGGCTGAGGGGACTTAAAAATTTAGCTCCCACAAGCATATGTAAAACTCTTGGGGAGAGTTTTTGTCAACAAGTCATGGAATTGGGGGAGAGGAAGAGTTTTTGCCAATTTTATCTAGAAATTAAGTGCAGGTGTAGAGGTGGTGATACCTAATCTCTGCTTATAGTAGATTTTTCCGTAAGAGAGTGGCATGGCCAGATTCACTGTTAGAAGATAATTTAGCAGAATGGGAATGGACAGAGACTATGAAATTTGAGACGGTGTGATAGTACATCAAGAGGCAGTTCTGACATACAAGCAATAGAAAGTAGCATTTGAAGCAAAAGTAGGGTCAATAAATGCACCAATGTATCTAGCTTGATTGATCTAGGAAATGATACTTGCAATAGAGAATATAGAGGGGAAGGGTGTGGGGGATAGATGATGAATTAGATTTAGAATATACTGACTTTAAAGTCATTATGATAGAATTAAGTAGAAATGCCCATTAGGAGATTGTGTATGTGCCTAAAGAGAGTTTGGATTCAGTAGTATCTGATTTAGTAAGAGTGAAACATAGTGCACTTATTCCCTCTAATTGAGTTATGTGGTTCTTTTCCTCTTTCCCTCCTTCTTCCTACCTTACATCCTTCCTTCTTTGCTCCCTCTTTTCCTACTTCCTTCCCTATCCTTTCAGAAAATTTATGTATTTATTTTTATTATTTTCTTGAGGTTATATCAATTTATAACGTGTAAATTTCAGATGTACATCATTATATTTTGACTTCTGTATAGACTGGATAGTGTTCACCACCAAAAATTTAGTTTCCATCCGTCACCATAATTATGTATTCCTTTACCCTTCTTACCCTCCCACAACTCCTTTCCCTCTGGTAACCACCAATCTGTTCTCCTTATCTATGTGTTTATCTTCCACATATGAGTGAAATCATACGATATTTGTCTTTCTCTGCCAAACTTATTTTGCTTTAGCATAATACCTTCAAGGACCATCCATGTTGTTGTAAATGGCACGATCTTGTCTTTTTAATGGTTGAATAGTAGTCCGTTGTGTGAGTGTGTATGTATATATATATACCACATCTTCTTTATCCATTCATCCATAGATGGGCACTTAGGTTGCTTCCAAATCTTGGTTATTGTGAATAATGATGCAGTGAACATAGGGGTGCATATGTGTTTTTGAATTAGTGTTTTCATTTTCTTTGCATAAATACCTGGAAGTGGAATAGCTGGATCATATGGTATTTCTATTTCTAATTTTTTGTTCTCCATAGTGGCTGCACCAGTTTGCATTCCCACTAGCAGTTTATGAGTGTTCTCTTTTCTCTACATCTTCTCCAACACTTGTTATTTCTTGTCCTTTGAATAGTAGCCATTATGATAGGTGTGAGATAATATTTCATCATGGTTTTGATTGCATTTCCCTAATAATTAGTGCTGTTGAACATCTTTTCATGTGCCTGTTGGTCATCTGTAAATCTTATCTGGAAAAATGTCTGTTCATATCCTCTGCCCACTTTTTGATTGGGTTGTTTGTTTTTTGTTGTTGAGTCGTGTGAGTTTTTTATGTATTTTGGAAATTAACCTCTTATCGGATACATGATTTGCAAATATCTTCTTTCAGTTGGTGGGTTGTTTTTCTGTTTTGTTGATGGTTTCCTTTGCCTTGCAGAAGCTTTTTAGTTTGCCGTAGTCCCATTTGTTTATTTTTTTCTTTTGTTTCCCTTGCCTGAGGATAACATGGTGTTCAAAAAGATACTGCCAAGACAGAAATAGAAAAGCTTATTGCCTGTGTTTTCTTCTAGAAATTCAGATCTTATGTTCAAGTATTCAATCTATTTTGAGTAAATATTTTTGTATAGTGTAAGATAATGGTCTACTTTCATTCTTTTGCATGTGGCTGTCCAGTTGTCCTAACACTATTTATTGAAGAGAATTTCCTGTTTCCATTTTATGTTCTTGTCTTCTTTGTCAAAAGTTGGCTGTCCATAAATGTGTGGGTTTATTTCTGGGCTCTTGATTCTGTTCCATTGGTCTCTGTGTCTGTTTTTCTGCCAGTACCATACTGTTTGATTACTATAGCTTCGTAGTATAATTTGAAATCAGGGAGTGCAATACCTCCAGCTTTGTTTTTTTTTCTCTCAGAATTGCTTCGGCTATTTGGTTTCTTTTGTTTTTCCCATATACATTTTAGGATTCTTTGCTCTATTTCCATGAAAACTGTCATTGGGATTCTGATTGGGATTGCATTACATCTGTGGATTGCTTTATGTAATATGGACATTTTCACTATGTTTGTTCTTCCAATCCATGAACACGGAATATCTTTCCTTTTCTTTATGTCTTCTTCAATTTCTTTCAATAATGTGTTGTAGTTTTTGGTGTATAGGTCTTTCACCTCTTTGTTTAATTTTGTTCCTAGTTATTTTAGTCTTTTTGTTATGATTGTAAGTGAGATTGTATTCTTGATTTCTCTTTTTGCCAGTTCATTATTAGTGTATAAAAATGCAACTGATTTTTGTATGTTGATTTTGTATCCTGTACTTTACTGTATTTGTTAATTATTTCTAATAGTTTTTTGGTGGATTCTTTTATGTTTTCTACATTTAAAATCATGTCATCTGCAAATAGTGACAGTTTTACTTCTTCCTTTCCAAATAGATGCCTTTAATTTCTTTTTCTTGCCTAATTACTCGAATACCATGTTGAATATGAGTGGCAAGAGTGGGCATCATTGTCTGGTTTCTGTTCTTAGAGGAATAGCTTTCAGTGTTTCACCATTGAACATGATGTTGGCTGTGGGTTTGTCATGTATGGCCTTTATTATCATTAGGTACTTTCCTTCGGTACCCATTTTATTCAGAGATTTTATTGTAAATGAATGTTGAATCTTGGCAAATGCTTTCTCCACATCTATCAAGGTGATCATGTGATTTTTATCCTTCATTTTGTTAATGTGATATATTACATTGTTTTGCAGATGTTGGACCATTCTTGCATCCTTGGAATAAATCTCACTTGGTTGTCATGTATGATCCTTTCAGTGTTTTATTGTATTTAACTTTCTAGTACTTTGTTGAGGATGTTTCATCTATATTCATCAATGATATTGGCTTATAATTTTCCTTTTTTTGTGTTGTCTTTATCTGGTTTTGGTATCAGCATAAAGTTGACCTCATAAAATGAGTTAGGAAGTGTCCTGTCCTCTTGAACTTTTTGGAATATTTTGAGAAGGAGAGGTATTAAGTCTTCTTTGAAAGTTTGGTAGAATTCACCAGAAAAGCCATTTGGTCCTGGATCTTTGTTTTGGGGAAGTTTTTTGTTTGTTTGTGTGTTTAAATTAGTCTTTTCTCTGTGTGTACTTTTTTTTCTTTTTTGCAGAATGAGATTTTCCCTAAGCTAATATCTGTTGCCGATCTTCCTCCTTTTTCCTTCCTTTCCCCCACCCAAAGTCCCAGTACCTAGCTTGTAAAGTTGTAAGTTATTCTGGTTCTTCTATGTGAGCCACTCCCACAGCATAGCTACTGACAGACAAGTAGTGTGGTTCCAAACCTGGGAACCAAACCCAGGCCACCGAAGCAGAGTACACTGAACTTTAACTGCTAGGCCATCAGGGCTGGCTCAGGAGGTTTTTGATTACTGTTTCAATCTCTTTACTTGTGATTTTTCTATTCAGATTCTCTATTTCTTCTTGATTCACTTTTGGTAGGTTGTATGATTATAACAATTTATCCTTTTCTTCTAGGTTATCCAATTAGCTTTTCATAGTATTCTCTTATAATCTTTTGCATTTCTGTGGTATCCCTTATAATTTCTCTTCTTTCATTTTTTATTTTATTTATTTGAGCCTTCTCTCTTCCTTCTTAGTGAGTCTAGGTAAAGGTTTGTCATTTTTGTTTGTTTCTTCACAGAAGCAGCCCATAGTTTCATTGATCTTTTCTATTGTCTTCTTAGTCTCTATTTCTTCTCTGACCTTCATTATTTCCTTCCTTCTACTGACTTTTGGTTTCATTTTTTCTTCCTTTTCTAGTTCCTTTAGGTGTAATGTTAGATTGTTTATTTGAGATTTTTCTTGTTTCTTGAGGTAGGCTTTTATTGCTATAAACTTCTCCCAGTATGACTTTTGCTGTATCCCATAGATTTGATATGTCACGTTTTAATTTTCCTCTGTCTGCAGTTATTTTTTGATTTCTTCATTGATCCAATAGTTATTCAATAGCATGTTGTTTAGTGTCCACACATGTGTGACTTTTTCAGCTTTCTTCTTATAGTTAATTTCTAGTTTCATATCATTATGATCAGAAAAGATGCTTGATATGACTTCAGTCTTCTTAAACTTATTGAGACTTGTATTGTTTCCCAATATGGTCTGCCTTTGAGGATGTTGCATGAGCGCTTGAGAAGAATGTGTATTCTGCTGTTTTGGATGGAACATTTTATATACATATATATATATATATATATATATTGTATATATCTAATTCCATCTGGTCTAGTGTTCCATTTAAAGGTGATGTTTCCTTGTCAAATTTCTGTCTGAATGATTTATCCATTTGTGTAAGAGGGATATTAAAGTCCACTACTATTGTTGTGTTGCTCTCAATTTTTTTATTTACATCTGTTAATAATTGCTGTATATGTTTTGGTGCTCCTGTGTTAGGTGCATATATATTAATAAATGTTATGTCTTTGATAGATTGTTCTCTTTATCATTACATAATATCCACTTTTGTCTCTTATTATCTATTTTAGATTGAAGTATATTTTGTCTGATATAAGTATATCTACATGTGCATTTTTGATTGCCATTTGCTTGGAGTATCATCTTCCATCTCTTCACTTTGAGCTTATGCTTGTCCTTAGAGATGAAATGGGTCTCCTGGGGGCAACATATTGTTGGGTCTAGTTTTTTAATCCATCCAGCCACTCTGCATCTTTTGACTGGTGAGTTTAATCCATTTACATTTAAGGTGATTATTGATATATAAAGACCTAATACAGCCATTTTATATTTTATTTTTTGGTTACTCTATATTTCCATGGATTCTTTTTCCTCATGTTTCTGCCTGCCATTTCAGTTCACTGGTTTTTCGGTAATATTTTTCTGTTCTTTTTTTATGCTTTGTGTTTCTGTTCTGAATTTCATTTTGTGGTTACCCTGTGATTTGTATAAAAGATTTCATAGATAAGATAGTCCTTTCCTGCTGATAACATCTTATCTTCACTTGCCTATACAGGTTCCTTCTTTTTTCCCCTCCTTGTCTATGTTTTCCTTGTTGCAAATCAGCCTTTTTTATGTTGTGATTTTATTACAAAATTGAAGTTCTTATAGATATTTTACAAGATTCCTTTCCCTTTAACCTTTGTGGTATAATTGTTTACCCACCTATGTTAATATAAAGTTAGAATTTTCTGATTCTATTTATCACCTTGACAAAGCTTTGTATACTTTTGCCTTTTTATTTCAGGTAAGAGAGCTCCTTTCAACATTGCTTGTAAGGCAGTTCTAGTGGCAATGAACTCCTGCAGCTTTTGTTAGTCAAGGAAAGCCTTTATTTTTTCTTTATATCTGGAGGATGATTTTGCTGGAGACAGTATTCTTGGTTGATGATTATATCTTCCAAAATTTTGAATATATCATTTCACTCTCTTCTACCCTGTAGAATTTCTGCTGAGAAATCTACTGATAGCCTAATGGAGGTACTTTTGTAAGTTATTGGGTTCTTTCCCCTGGCTTCCTTTAATACTTTATTTTCATTGATCTTTGATAATTGTCAATAATAAATGTGTGATAATTGTATTATCACATGTTTTAGAGAAAGTCTTTTTGCATTAAGAAAATTGGCTGTTTTATAGCTTCACAGATTTGTATATCCAGTTTCTTCCCCAGGTTTGGAAAGTTCTCAGCCATTATTTCTTTAAATAAGCTCTCTGCTCCCTTCTCTCTTTCTTTTCCTTCTGGGATACCCATTATTTTTATGTTGCCCTTTCTAGCAGAGTCAAATAATTCTCATGGAATTTCTGCATTAAAAAAAAAAGGCCTTAGTTCTTTCTCCTCTTGTACCTAAATCATTTCTAGGTTTCTATCTTTGAGGTTGCAAATTGTCTTTTCCATATGGTCTTCTCTATTTTCAATGCTTTCAAATCCATTCTGCATCACATTTATTGAGTTATTCAGCTCCAGAATTTCATTTGGTTCTTTTTTAGAGTTTCGGTCTGTTCATTAATTTTTTTCCTGAGCTCATTGAATTGTCTTTCTGAGTTTTTTTGTTGCTCATTGAGTTTCTCCGTGAAAACCATTTTGAATTCTTTATCAGTTAGATCACAGTCTTCCAAGACTTTATGTTTGATTTCTGGAGAATTGTTACTTTCTTTTTTTGTGATGCTGTGTTACCATGACTTTTTGTGGTGCTTGATGAGTTGTTTCTCTGCCAGATCATTGTCATGGTGAACACTTTCTTATTTAGGTATAGCTTTGTTTGTTTCATTTCTAACTATTCAAGCAGTTGGAGATTAGAGGCCTTTCCTTTGTTTTTCACTAGGTGGTGCTATACTATCATTTTTTTGGTTTCTCTTGCCTGAGCTGCCTCTGGCTATATTTGAGGTTTGGCATGTGCCACCTTCCACTGCCTTGATTAGGGGTGTCACTGGGACTCTTGTCAACACCATTTGTGCCTCTGGGGGTCACTGATGCCTTGCTGTTCCTGATGTCACTGCAGTAAGTGGCTTTGCTGCCAGGGTTCCAGTGATAAGTGACACCTCTGCTCCATCTGGGGTAACCTGGGTTAGAAGCACTGCCACTGTGGTGGAAGAAGGGGGAGAGTGGGTAGGAGGCCAGGTTCATGAGGCATTTGCTGTTGCCCATTTCCTTGTGGTTTCAGGTGTCACTGCAGTTGCAAGGCTGGAGTTGTACGTGCACCTCCACTGCTGCTACCATGCTCTGAGCTGCAGCCTGGGGCCTAGGATCCTGGGGCTCCATCTCTGTTACTGCTCTGTTCCTTGTGGCCACAGGTGCCACCAGTAATGGGAGACAAGAGTCACACACATGCCTCCACTGCTGCCCACTGGGTTCTCTGGGGTTAAGGGCAGCTGGCTCAATTGCCACTGCCAGAAGCCAGGCTCAGGGTGCTACCCCCAATCTTCCCCCATTTGCCTCCTCTATCTGCTCCAATCCACCCATTTCATATGTATTGTTGTATGGATCTTTCCAGTAGTCCTGGTGTTTTGGGCAACGTAGCCTTTGCTGAGTTATGAATGTTTTACTTGTTGTAGATTGAAGGGGAGAGACAAAGGGATGATCTCACAACAACACAGTGATGACATCACTCCATTGCAACTATTCTTAAACATGTAATTACATGTATTACAGAATGCTTAGTACTTTTACTCATTGAAATAAGAGAGCTCTCTTGCAGCTTGGAAACAGAAAGTTAAACTTATTGACTACAAGTGATCTTGAGGTTTTCAATATAAGCATTACAGAATGGGTATTACCTCCATTCATTAAATGAACACTGTTGAAGAGATCTAATCAAGATGGTGGTGTGGGTGGACTCTGAAGTCATCTCCTCCCATGAACACAACCAGGTTACAACCATTCTTGGAAAAATTACCCCTGAGAGAGAACTGAAAACTGGATAAAAGGAACCCACACAACAAGCGACAGTCCTGACTGAGGTGGAAGAGGCAGAAATTCCTTCTGGAGAGGAAAAAGCCACCTTCATGCACCATGTTCTTTCATGGCCAGCCAGGTGGGAGCCACCCTAAGGTATGCAGCCCACCCTGGAAGAGCAGGGACCTGAACAGAGGGTGTGTTACCGCTATAAGTATCCTTCAGACTCAGCATGACTGAGGTGAGTCTCATAATATTTGCCTTCACTGGCTATTAACTGTAATGGGAAATAACCCAGAAAAGCTATCAGACGTAAGTGGGAAAATCAATCTCTTAAAGGGCTCATGCACAAATTCACCCATTTCAGAAAGCAACATAAAATCACCAGAGAGAAAGGGGCACAGTCCTCTGGTGAAAAAAGACTTACCTGATAAGCTCTAGGTGCATCTCAGTGATAGGTGAGACCTCTCTGGGGACTGAGACATTGGTGGCAGCCATTGTTGTGGCCTAGTATAGGTGTGCTGACACAGATATTGGTAAAAGCCATTGGAGTTCTTCCCCTGGCCTGTTAGCCCAGGGGTCTCCCACACTCACTAGAGCACCAATTTAATCCAGTTCAGCCAGGTCATGCAGGCTGCCCTAGGGACTAGCCCCACCTAACAGCAAGCCCTCAGGCTACTTGTTGACCTATATAGACTGGGTGCCTTGACCCTCTGCAGACAGGCAAGAGTGTCTGCAGCAGTGAGGCAGGGAGTGT
Source organism: Equus przewalskii (assembly GCF_037783145.1). Classification (NCBI taxonomy): domain Eukaryota; kingdom Metazoa; phylum Chordata; class Mammalia; order Perissodactyla; family Equidae; genus Equus; species Equus przewalskii. The sequence goes on from NC_091858.1 coordinate 299,053, forward strand.
GTGAGGAGCAGTGGAGTGGGTAGGGGAGTGCAGTGGGTGGAGAGTGTAGGGGCCTTGGCAGTGGGGTGATTGGGTGCACTCCAGGGGGTCAGGACATGTACATGGGCCAGGACTGTGTTGATGGAGTCTGTGGAGCTGTGGGGGATGGGACTTATCAATGGTAGAAGACATGTGCTTCTCCCATAACCTCATAGGAGATTAGCCCTGCCTTCAAAAGCCTGAAACAGTTGGGTGTTCCTGTGCCTAGGGCCAGCCCCATACAGATGTAATCCTGAGAGAGAGCTGACAACAGCATGAAAGCCTGAGGCCTATAGCAATTTTAAGCCCCTGAGAGCAGCAAGCAGAAACACTGGGGGCCTACTCATTTAACAGAAAAATTCCAACAGGAATGTGCTATTAGACCTTGCAGCCAACTGTGCTGGGGATACCAAAACCTGATTTACAAACAGCTGGCTAAGGTGGAAAGCTTAGACTCCCTGAGCACCTGCAGCAAGAGCAGCCCTGCTACAACAGAAGGACACAAGTAGCCCACACAAGGGTCACTCCTGGAACATTTGGACTGGTGACAAGAGGGAAGCACACTGTTGGGCCTCAAAAGGCAACTTTTACATAAGGCCACTTCTCCAAGATTAGGAGACATAGCTGATTTACCTAATACATAGATATAAGCACAGATAATGAGAGAAAATGAGGAGGCAAAGGAATATGTTCTAAGCAAAGGAACAGGAGAAAACACCAGAAAAAGAACTAAATGAAACAGAAAAAAAATCTACCTGAGAAAGAGTTCAAATAAAAACTCATAGGGATGCTCACTGATACTGGGAGAAGACTGGATGAACACAGTGAGAATGTCAACAAAAAATTGGAAAATATAAAAAGTAACCTATCAAAAATGAAGACTACAATATTGGAAATGAAAAATTCACTAGAGGGACTCAATAGCAGAGTAGATGATACAGAAGAATGGAGCAGTGAGCTGGAAGAAAGACTGGAGGAAATCACCCAAGCTGAACAGATAAAAGAAAAAAGAATTAAAAAGGATAACAGTCTAATGGACCTCTGGGACAAAACCAGATGCACTAATATTTGTAATATAGGTGTCCCAGAAGGAGAAGAGAGAAACAAAGGGGCAGAGAATCTATTTGAAGAAATAATAGCTGAAAACTTTCCTAACCTAAGGAAGGAAACAGACGTTCAGGTACAGGAAGCACAGAGAGCACCAAACAAGATAAACCCAAAGAGGCCCACACCAAGACATATTATAATTAAAATGTCCAAAATTGAAGATAAAGAGAGAATCCTAAAAGCTATAAGAGAAATAAACAGACTTCTCAGCTGAAACCCTAAAGACTAGAAGAGCATGAACAAAATATTTAAAGTGCTGGAAGAAAAAACCTACTGCCAAGAATACTCTACCCAGCAAGGTTATCATTCAGAATGAAAGGAAAGATAAAGAGTTTCCCAGACAAGCAAAAACTAAAGGAGTTTATCACCAAGAAACCATTCTACATGAAATGCTAAAGGGGCTTATTTAGTGGGAAAGAGAAGACCACAAGTAGGAATAATAAAATCATTTTTAAAAAGGCAATAAAATCACTGGTAAAGGCAAAAATACAGTAAAGGTAGCAGATCAACCACCTATGAAGATAATATGAAATTTAAAAGACAAAAGTACTAAAATTATCTATTTCAATGATAAGAGGGTAATGGATACACAAACAAAAAATAAGGTGTTACATATGATATCAAAAAGATGAAATATGGGAGGAGGGCAATAAAACAGTAGAGCTTTTAGAAAGAGGTCAAACTAAAGAGACTATCAACTCAATATAGATTGCTATATATATAGTTTTTATATATGAACACATGGTAATCATAAACCAGAAACCTAATAAATACACAAATAAGTGAGAGAAAGGAAGTCAAATATAGTACTAAAGAAAGCCATCAAGCCACAAGGGAAGAGAGCCAGAGAAGAAAGGAACAGAATAGCTACTAAAATACCCCCCCCAAAGTACTAAAATGGCAATAAATACATAGGTATCAATAGCTACCTTAAATGTCAATGGACTAAATGCTCCAATCAAAAGGCATAGGATGGCCTATTGGATAAAAAAGAAGACCCATATATATGCTGCATACAAGAGATGCACTTCAGACCTAAAGACACTCACAAACTGAAAGTGACAGGGTGTAAAAAGATACTCCATGCAAATGGCAAAGAAAAGAAAGCTAGGGTAGCAATACTTAAATCAGACAAAATAGACTTTAAACAAAAACTGTAACATGAGACAAAGAAGGGCACTACATAACATAAAGGGAAAAATCCAGCAAGAGGATATGACACTTGTAAATTTCTATGCACCCAACACAGGAGCACCTAAATATATAAAGCAATGATTAACAGACATAAAAGGAGAAATAGAGTAACACAATAGTAGTAGGGGACTTTAATGTTCCACTTACACGAATGGATAGACCATCCAGACCAGATTGATAAGGAAACACTGGCCTTAAATGACACACTAGACCAGATGGACTTAGTAGATGTATATAGAACATTCCATTCAAAAACCACAGTATACACATTCTTTTCAAATGCTCATGGAACATTCTCCAGGACTGATCATGTATTAGGCCACAAGACAAGTCTCAATAAATTTAAGATTGAAATAATACCAATTATCTTTTCTAACCAAAAAGGTATGAAACTAGAAATCAACTACAGGAAGAAAATCAGAAAAGCCACAAACGTGGAGATTAAACAAAGTGCCACTGAACAAAGATTGGGTCAGTGAAGAAATCAAAGGAGAAATAAAAAAATACCTGGAGGCATATGAAAATGAAAACATGGCATGCCAAAATCTATAGGATACAGCAAAAGCTGTAAGAGGGAAATTTAGGGCCCTGCAGGCCTACCTCAACAAGGAAGAAAAATCCCAAATAAACAATCAACAGTACACCTAAAAGACCTGGAAAAAGAAGAACAAATAAAGCCCCAAATCAGCAGAAGGAAGGAAATAATAAAAATCAGAGCATAAATAAATGAAAGAGACTAAAAAAACTAGAAAAAAATCAATGAAACCAAGGGTTGGCTCTTTGAAAAGACAAAACAAAATTGACTAACATTTATCTAGACTCACCAAGAAAAAAAGATAAGGCTCAAATAAAATCAGAAATGAAAGAGGAGAAATTACAACAGACACCTCAGAAATACAAAAGATTATAAAAGAATACTAAGAAAAGCTAACACCAACAAATAGGATAATCAAGAAGAAATGGATAAATTCTTAGAATCATACATCCTTCCAAAACTGAATGAGGAAGAAATAGAGAACTTGAAAAGACAAATCACTAGTAAGGAGATCAAAACAGTAACGAAAAACCTCCCCAAAAATAAAATGCAGGACCAGACAGCTTCCCTGGCGAATTCTACCAAACATTCAAAGAAGAATTAATATCTGTCCTCCTCAAACTCTTCCAAAAATTTGAAGAGGAGGGGAGGCTTCCTAACTCATTCTATGAAGGCAATATTATCCTGATAATAAAGCCAGACAAGGACAATGTGAAAAAAGAAAACTACAGGCCAATATCACTGATGAGCATCTATGCAAAAATCCTCAACAAAATACTAGCAATAATACAACAATACATTAAAAAGATCATACATCATGATCAAGTGGGACTTATTCCAGGGATGCAGGGATGGTTCAACATCCTCAAATCTATCAACGTGATACACCACCTTACCAAATGAAGAATAAAAATCAAATGATCATCTCTATAGATGCAGAGAAAACATTTGACAAGACACAGCATCCATTTATGATAAAAACTCTAAATAAAATGGGTATAGAAGGAAAGTACCTCAACATAATAAAGGCCATATATGACAAACCCACAGCAAATATCATTCTCAATTGAGAAAAACTGAAAGCTATCCTTCCAAGAATGGAAACCAGAGAACGATGCCCACTGTCTTCACTCTTATTTAACATAGTATTGGAAGTCTTAGTTAGAGCAATCTGGCAAGAAAAAGAAATAAAAGGGATCCAATTTGGAAAGGAAGAAGTGAAACTGTCACTATTTGCAGATGTCATGATTTTATATATAGAAAACCCTAAAGAATCCATCAAAAAACTTTCAGAAATAATAAATGAATATGGCAAGGTTGCAGGATACAAAATCAACATACAAAAATCGGTTGCATTTGCATACACTAACAACAGAGTATCATAAAGAGAAATTAAGAGTGCAATCCCGTTTACAATTGCAACAAAAAGAATAAAATACCTAGGAATAAACTTAACCAAAGAGGTGAAAGATCTGTACACTGAAAACTATAAAACGTTGAAAGAAATTGAAGAAGACAAAGAAATGTAAAGATATTCCAGGCTCTTGGATTGGAAGAAGTAACATACTTAAAATGTCCATACTTCCTAAAGCAATCTATAGATTCAATGCAATCCTTATCAAAGTTTCAACAAATTTTTTCACAGAAACAGGACAAAGAATTCTAAAATTTATATGCAACAACAAAGGACCCCGAATAGCCAAAGGAACCCTGAGAAAAAAGAACAAAGCTGGAGGTATCACATGCTCTAATTTCAAAATATGCTATGAATCTATAGTAACCAAAACAGCATGCTACTGGCACAACAGATGTATAGATCAATGGAACAGGACTGAAAGCCCAGAAATAAACCCACACATCTATGCAAGGCTAATTTTTGACAAGGGAGCCAAGAGCATACAATAGAGGAAGGAGAGTCTCTTCAATAAATGGTGTTGTGAAAACTGGACAGCCACATGCAAAAGAATGAAAATAGACCATTATCTTACACTGTACACAAAAATAAACTCAAAATGGATTAAATACTTGAATGTAAGACCGGAACCCATGACACTTCTAGAAGAAAACAAAGGCAGTACACTCTTCGACTTCAGTCTTAGCAGCATTTTTTTCAAATACCATGTCTGACCATGCAAGGGAAACAGTAGAAAAAATAAAGAAATTGGACTATATCAAACTCAAAAGCTTCTGCACAGCAAAGGAAACCATTGACAAAAAAAAGACAACCTAACAACTGGAAAAAGATATTTGCAAATTGTATATCAGATAAGGGGTTAATATCCAAAATATACAAAGAACTCATACATCTCAACAGCAAAAAAACTAACAACCCAATTAAAAAATGGGCAAAAGAACTGAGCAGAGATTTCTCCAAAGAAGATATACAGATGGCCAACAGGTACATGAAAAGATGTTCAATTATTAATTATCAGGGAAATGCAAATCAAAACTACAATGAGATATCACCTCATTCCCGTCAGAATGGCTATAATTCACAAGACAGGAAATAACAAGTGTTGGAGAGGATGTGGAGAAGGGAACCCTCATATACTGCTGGTGGGACTGCAAACTGGTGCAGCCACTATGGAAAACAGTATGGAGATTCCTCAAAAAATCAAGAATAGAACTACCATATGATCCAGCTATTCCTCTGCTGGATGTTTATCTAAAGAACATGAAAACACAAATGCATAAAGACACATGCACCTATGTGTTCATCACAGCCTTATTCACAATAGCCAAGACTTGGAAGCAACCTAGGTGCCCATGAAGGGAAGAATGGATAAAGATGTGGTATATATACACAGTGGAACACTACTCAGCCATAAGAAATGATGAAATCTGGCCATTTGTGACAACATGGATGGACATTGAGGGTATTATTCTAACCAAAATATATTAGAGGGAGAAAGTCAAGTACCGTATAATCTCACTCCTAAGTAGAAGACAAAAACAACAACAAACAATCTCATAGAGACAGAGATTGGATTGGTGGTTACCAAAGGGGAAGGAGGAGGGAGGAGAGCGAAAGAGGTGTTTAGACACATGTGTGTGGTGACGGATTATAATTAGTCTTTGGCTGGTGAACATGATGTAATCTACACAGAATTAGAAATATTATGATGTACACCAGAAATTTATATAATGTTATAAATCAATGTTACTGCAATAAAAAAATTAGAAAATTGCCACTGCAATGAATGCAACTTGAGAGTAGCTTTCTTACAGTCACCGTTATTACAAGAGTTCTGAAACAGTACATTACATGCGTTACGGAATGACTGTCACTTTCATTATTGAAATAACACAGTTCACAATGCAGTTTGAAAGTAGTGAAGTAGATGTCTTCAAAATTTCATTTTTTTAATTGAGGTAGAATTGATATGTAATGTTACATTAGTTTCAGGTGTACAATAATGATTCAATATTTGTGTATATTGTAAAATGGTCACCAGAATAAGTCTAGTTAACATTCATCTTAATTTATAGTTACAGAATTTTTTCTTGTGACAAGAATTTTAAGATTTACTTTCTGAAACTTCTTTGTAACAGTGTTACTATTCACTTTACCACATGCATTACTGAATAATTATCACTTTCATTCATTAAAGAAACACTGTTCTAACAGTGCTTGCAAGTGGAATTCTTAGAAACTCTTCTAATACAAGTGTTCTTTATAAAATCGCTTCATGTGTAACAGAAAGTGTATCACATTATTTTACTGTTATAACTCTGATCTAAAAGCCTCTTGCAAGCAGCTTTATTAGAACCATCTTTATGAGTGTATTCTTAAACCCTTCACTACATGCATTACAGAATGGGTAAATTGATATCCATTACCATACACTGAAATAACACTGGGCTGAAAGTATCTTATAAGCAGCTTATTAGAAATATCTTTAATACAAGTGGTCTAAATAATTCACTACATCCATCATAGAATATGTTATTAAATCCATTAACTGAAAGTGCTCTTCTCAATGCAGCTTGCAAGTAGCTTGTCAGAAACATTTTTTTACATATATTCTTTATCACACATTATATACATTACAGAAGTGGTATCACTTTGTTCACTTAAATAACAGTTGCCTCAACATTGTCATCCTGAAAGCACTATTCTTAGAAACATATCTATTACAATGTTCTTAAACACTTTACTACATGCATTACATAACGAGTATCACTACCAGTAGTGAAATAACACTGCTTTATCAACTGTATCAGCATTCTTAGAAACGTCATTATTACAAGCATTCTGAAACACTTCACTACATGCATTACTTAATGTTTATCACTTCATTCAATAGGGAAACACAGGATTAAAACAACTTGGGGCTTTCTTAGACACATCTATTACAAGTGTTCTTAAAAGCATCACTGCCCTCATTAAGGAAAGGGTATCATCTTCTTACACTAAAATGACATTTCTAAACACAGTTTGCAATTAACATTCCTCAAAACATCTTTATTACAAGTGTCATGAAACGTTCACTACATGCATTACAGAAATTGTGTCATTTCAATACACTGAAACCAGACTGGTCTTAACACAACTTATAAGCAATGATCTTAAAAACATCATTACAATGTTCTTAAACACTATACTAAACACATTACATAATGGGTATCACTATCTTTCACTGACATAACACTGAATGCAGTGTACATGTAGTGATTTTAGAAACACGTTTCTACAAGCGTCCTAAGACAATTTACTACATACATTACAGAAATTGTATCACTTTCATTCACAGGAATAACACTGGTCTGAATGCAGCTTGCATGTTCTTTTTTGAGGAAGATCAGCCCTGAGCTAATATCCACCACCAATCCTCCTCTTTTTGCTGAGGAAGACTGGCCCTGAGATAACATCCATGCCCATCGGCCTCTACTTGATATGTGTGACACCTGCCACAGCATGGCTTGACAAGCAGTGTGTATGTCCACACCTGGGATCTGAACCGGTAAACCCTGGGCCGCCAAAGTGGAACATGTGAACTTTGCTGCACCACTGGGCAGCCCCTCAGCTTGCACGTTTTGCTCTTAGTAATATCTTTATACAAGTGTCTTGCAACACCTCACTGCAAGCATTGCAGAAGGTATATCACTTGCATTCACTGGTATAACAGATCTCAATGCAGCTTGTAAGTGACATTCCTAGAAATATCTTTATTACAAAGTGTACAAAATCAATTTACTTCCATGTGCTGGTATTATTCTATCTCTCAGACACCTTTATTACAATTATACTTAACTCTTCACTGTGTGCATTACTCAATGGGTATGATTTCCTGACACTGTTATAACACTTTTCTCAAAGATGCCTGCAGGTAGGCTTCTTAGAAACATCTTTATTATGGTGTTAAATACTTTACCACAAGCATTTCAGAATGGGTGCTACTTACATTAACTGATGTAACACTGTACTCAATTCAGTTTTCAACTAGCGTTAGAAATATCTTAGAAACATATTTATTACAATTGTCCCCATAATCTCCACTAAATGCATTAAAGAATGGGTGTTTCTTCCATTCACTGAAATACCACAGTTTCCACTGCAGCTTGCAAGTAACATTCTTAGATACATCTGTATTTCAAGTGTTCTAAAACACTTTAATACATGCATTAAGAATATATGTCCCTTCATCCTTGAAATAACACAGTACTGAATGCAGCCCATTGTTATTACAGTGAATGGAAATAATACATATTCTGTAATGTATATTTAAGAGTATTTACAATAAGGATCTTTCTTTCAGAGATGCTTGCAAGCTGCATTCAGCACATTTTTATTTCAGTGATACCCACCTGCAATGCATGTTGTAAACTGTTTATCAAGACTTGTAATATGTTTCTAACTAAGCTGCTTGCAAACTCTATTCAATACCGTGTTACTTCAATGATTGTGATACTCATTCTTTAATGCAAGTAGTAAGCTGTTTATAAAGATTTTTAATAAAGATGCCCTAACAAAGCCATTTGCAACCTGCATTCAGCAGTGTTATCTCAGTAAATATAACTTATGCTCACTCTGATATGTATGCAATGAAGTATCGAAGAAGAATTTTAATAAAGATGTTTCTGAACAACCAATTGGTCAACAAAGAAATCAAAAGAGAAATAGAAATATACTGTGAGACAAATGACAATGGAAATACAACCTACAAAAATCTAAGAGATGAAGCAAAAATAGTTTTAAGAGGACAATTTATAGCAATATAGGCCTACCTCAAGAAACAAGAAATATCTCAAATAAACAATATATCTATATAGCTAAATGAACAAATAAAACCCAAAGTTAGTAGAAGAAAGAAAATAATAAAGATAAGAGGAAAAAATTAAATAGACTAAAAAATCCAAAAGAAAAGGTCAATGAATGTAAGAGCTGGTTCTTCAAACTATACTACAAAGCTATAGTAATCCAAACAGTATAGTATTGACATAAAAATATCACAGATTAATACACAGAGATTAATAGAACAGAACACAGATTAATAGATTAATAGAATAGAACACACAGATTAATAGAACAGAATAGAGAGTACAGAAATAAACCCACACATTATAGGCAATTAATTTATGACAAAGGAGCCAAAAACATACAATGGAAAAGGATACTCTCTAAAACAAATGGTGTTGGAAAAACTGGAGAGCCACATGCAAAGGAATGAAGCTAGACCACTATCTTACACAATATACAAAAATTAACTCAAAATGGATTTAAAGCTTTAATGTAAGATCTGAAACCATAAAATTCCTAGAAGAAGACACAGGCCATAAGCTCCTTGATATCAGTTTTGCGATTTTTTTTGGATCTGACTCCAAAGGCAAGGGAAACAAAAGCAAAAATAAGCAAACGAGATTAAATCAAACTAAAAAGCTTTTGCACAGCAAAGAAAACCATCAATAAAAATGAAAAGGTATTAATAGATAGGAGAAGATATTGGCAAATCATATATCCAATAAGGTGTAAATATCCAAAATATATAAAAAACACATACAACTCAAACGCAGAAAAGCAAACAACCTGTTTAAAAATGGGCAGGTGATCTGAATAAGCATTTTTCCAAAGAAGACATACAGATAGCCAACAAGCATTTGAAAAGATGTTCAGCATCACTGCTTATTAGGAAAATGCATATCAAAACCACAGTGACATATGACCTCTCACCTGTTGGAATGGCTATGATCAAAAAGACAAAAAATAACGTGTTGAAGAGGATGTGGAGAAAACAGAGCCCTTGTACACCATTCGTGGGAATGTAAATCATTGCAGTCTCTATGGAAAACAGTATGGAAATTCCTCAAGAAACTAAAAATAGAACTGCAGTATGATCCAGATATTACCCTTCTGGGTATTTATCTGAAGTATACAAAAACACTAATTCAAAAAGATATATGTGCAGCCGGCCCCGTGGCCGAGTGGTTAAGTTTGCATGCTCCACTTCGGCGGCCCAAGGTTTCGCCGGTTTGAATCCTGGGCGCAGACATGGCACCACTCATCAGGCCATGATGAGGTGGCATCCCACATGCCACAACCAGAGGCACTCACAACTAGAATCTACAACTATATACTGGGGGGCTTTGGGGAGAAGAATAAAAAAAAAAGATATATGTGCCCTTATGTTCATTACAGCATTATTTACAATTGCTAAGATATGGAAACAACATCAATACTTATTGATTAATGAATGGATAAAGAAGACGTGGTATGTACATACAATGAAAAACTACAAAACCACAACAAAGAGGAAAATCTTGACTTTTGTGACAACGTGGATGGACCTTAAGGTATTATGATAAATGAAATATCAGATAAAGACAAATATCACGCAATTTTATTTACATGTGGCATCTAAAAATCTAAACAAACAAAGAAACAAAATAAAAACAAACATAGATACTGAGAACAGATTGATAGTTACCAGAGGAAAAGGAGGTTTTGGGGGTGGGCTAAATGAATGAAGAAGGTCAAATGTATGGTAACAGATGGTAACTAGACTTATGGTACTGATCACCTTGTAATGTATACAAATATCAAATCATAGTGTTGAGCACCTGAAACATATAATTTCAAACAAATTTTACCTCAATAAAAAATAAAGATGTTTATAACAAAGTTCTTGCAAGTTACAATCAAACTGTGTTATTTCAGTGAATGGCAGTGATATCCATTTTGTAATGCAAGTAGTGAAGTGTTTAAAGGCAGTTGTAATAAAGATGATTCTTAAAAAGCTACTTGCATGCTGAGTTCAACACAGTGTTATTTCAGTGAATAACACTGATAAACCTATTTTTTAATGCATGTGGTGAAGTGTTTAACCAGACATAAACATTTCTTAAAAAGCTACTTGCTAACTACATTAAGCAGAGTCTTATCTCAGGAAATGGAAGTGACATCCATTATGAAATGCATGTAGAGAAGTGTTAAATTTGTAATAAAGATGTTTCTAATAAAGCTACTTGCTGCTGCATTAAGAAGAGTGTTATTTCAGGAAATGAAATTAACCCATTCTGTAATGCATGTAGTGAAGTGTCTAGAACACTTATAATAAAAATGTTTTTAGCATAGCTACTTGCAAGCTGTGATGAGAAAAGTATTACATAGAATACGTAGAAGTGATATACATTCTACATTTCATGTAGTGAAGTGTTAAAAAGAGCTATAATAAAATGTCTCCAAAAAGCTGTTTATGAACTGTGTTCAGCAAAGTGTAATTTCAGTGAATGGAAGTGATACTCATTCTGTAATTAATCTAGAGAACTGTTTAAGAAGATATTATAAAGATGTTTCTAACAAAGATCCTTACAAGCAGCATTCAGCTCAGTGTTAATTTGTGATGGCAAGTGATGCGAATTCTGTAATGCATGTAGTGAACTGTTTAAGAAGACAAATACTAAAGAATTTATAGCAAAGGTACTTGAAATCTCTGTTCAGCAAATTTTATTTCAGTGAATGGAAGTGATATTCTGTAATGCATGTGGTAATGAGTTTAATAAGTGTTTAATAATAAAGACTTTTTGAACAAAGCTACTTCCTAGCTGCATTCAGCAGTGTTATTTAAGTGACTTGAATTGCTACTCATTCTTAATGCATGTATTGATTATTTAAGAAGACTCATTATAAAGATGTTCCTAACAAAGCAACTTGAAAGCTGCAAATGAGCATAATGTGATTTCAGTGAATGGAAGTGATACTCATTCTCCAATGCATATAGTGAATTCTCAAAAACACTTGTGATAAAGATGTTTCTGACAAAGAAATGTGCAAGTTGCATTCAGCACAGTGTTATTTCAGAGAATAGATGTGATACTCATTCTATAATGCATGTAGTGAAGAGTTTAAGAAACTTGCAATAAAGATATTTCTAACAAAGCTAATCACAAGCTCTGTTAACACTGTTATTTCAGTGAAAAGATGTGACAATAAGTCTTTAGTGCATGTTGTGAAGGGCTTAAGAAGTATAATGAAGATGTTTCTAAAAAAGTTACAAGATATATTAAGCATGGTGTTATTTTAGTGAATGAAAGTGACATCCATTCTGTAATGCATGTTGTGAACTGTTTAATAAAGATGATTCTAACTAAGCTATTTGCAAAATGCATTCAGCACAGTGTCATTTTAGTGGCTGTGATACCCATTCTGTAATGCATGTTGAGAATTTTTTGAAATCACTGTACGAAGGTCATATCTAAGAAAGCTAGTTGCAAGCTGTGTTCAGTGCAGTGTTATTACAGTGAATGGAAGTGATATTTATTCTGTTATTAATGTAGTAAAGTGTTAAAAAGAGGCATAATAAAAATATTTCTAACAAAGCTGCTTACAAGATACATTCAGAAAGGTATTATTTCAGTGAATGGAGGTGATACCTATTCTGTAACCACATTGAACTGTTTAGGAAACTTGTAATACAGATGTACTTAACAAATCTTTGTGCAAGGTGCATTCAGTACAGTGCTATGACATTGAATGGAAGTGACACCTATTCTGTATTACATGTAGTGAAGTGTTTAAGATTTCTTTTAAAGATGTTTTTAGTGACTACTTGTAGCTGTGTTCAGAGCAGTGATAATTCAGTGATTGCGAGTGATACTCTTTCTGTACTGCATGTCATGAACTGTTTAAGAAGATTTGTTAAAGATGTCACTAAAAGGCTACTTGCTATATGCATTCAGCACAATGTTGTTTCAGTGAGTGGAAGTGATAGTCATTCTATAATGCATGTAGAGAAGTGTTTAGGAAACTTGTAATAAAGACATTTCCAAAAAAGCTACTTGCATGTGCAGTTCGGCACAGTATTAACTCAGTGATTACAAGTGATTTTTATTCTATATTGCATGTAGAGTAATGTTTAAGAAATCTTATTAAACATATCTCTAACAAAGCTACTTGCAAGATACATTCAGCATGGTGATAATTCAGTGTGCAATTTGTAATGTATGTTGTGAAGTATTTAAAACTCTTGCAGTAAGATAATTCTAACAAAGCTACTTGAAAGCTGTGTTCATAATGGTGTTATATCAGTAAATGGAAGTGATACTCAACATACAATGCATGTAGTGAAGTGTAAAACAAACTTGTAGTAAAGATGTTTTTAATAAAGTCTTTTAGCTGTGTAGAGCACAGTGATGTTTCAGGGAATAAATAGTTACCCCAGCTGTAAACCCCACATTTAAGTGTTTAAAACACTTGTAAAAAAGATGTCTCTAATATATTCATTTGCAAACTATGTTCAGGACAGTATTATGACATTCAATGGAAGTGATACTCATTGTATATTGCATGTAGTAAAGTATTAAAAAGGGTATAATAAAAATGTTTCTAACAAAGTTACTTAGAATCTGCATTCAGCACAGTTTTATTTCAGTGAATGTAAGTGATATTTATTCTGTAATGAGTATAGTGAAGTGTTTAAGAAGACATTGTAGGGGAGAAAGACATTTCCTCTCTCCAAATGGGGGTTCATCTGCCCGGAGAACGAATTAAATTCACATGAGACAGAATAGCAAGAGAAAATTAAACAAAGCTTTATGAGGAACCATGGCCAGGGGCCTTTCTTCCCGAAGGAAGAAAGGGCACCCAAGAAGTGGGGTACACATAGTGGTTATATACCCCCAAACAGGGTGTTTCACATGTGATTGAAATGTCCCTCCCACAAAAGTCACAAGATTGCCCTGGCAGCACAGTGCTTGATGGACACAGCAGGTAATGGTCGGCTATCTTGGTGGGCGTAGCAGGAGGCTAGTTGATTGTCTGGAGCTGGGCAGTCACAGGTGAGTGCAGATATCAGTTCCTAGCCTAAGGAAAGATGCTTAATCCTTAAAGAAATGCCAAAGTTGGGAGGGGGAGGGAAGTCAGGTACAGGAGGTTACCAGACAAGCACAATAAAATGCAGATTTTAAGTCCTTGCCTTTGGTATTGATTAAGAGTTTTTAGAGAGAAGGTCATCTCCTTTCTTCTTCCTGGTACAGAGAGGGAGGCAGCTTTTACAGATAGAGATTTACCTTACAAATGTAAATGTGTCCTAAGGAAGGGCAAGTTCCATTCCTCAGAGCCTCCTTCCCTGTCCCAGTTTATCAAAAGTAATCAGCCTCAAATAATCCTGATGCCAAAGAGACATATCTTGAGGTGGCCAATTCCAGGTCCCCACAACATGATATATTTTTTCAAAAGGTACTTGCAATAGGTAAACAGCATGGTGATATTTCAGTGAATGAATGTGAATTACATTCTATATTACATGTAGTAATGTGTTCATGAAGACACAATTAAAATGTTTCTAACAAAGCTACTTGCAAGCTGCATTCATCATAGTGTTATTTCAGTGAATGGAAGTGGTAAACTTTCTGTGATGCATGCAGTGAAGTGTTTAAGTAGACTTTTAATAAAGATGTTTCAGAGCTACCTACAGACAGTAGCTCTGTTTTATTATCACCACAGTTTTATTTTAATGATTGTAAATAATGCCCATTCTGTTATTTAGTAGTGAACTGTTTATGAAGACTTGTAATAAAGTTATTTCTAACTATGCTGCTTGCAAGCTCCATTCAGCACAGTGTTCTTTCGGTGAATGAAAGTAATAACCATTCAGAACAGTATTATTTCACTGAATAAAAGTGACATTCAGTCTGTAATGCATGTGATGAACTATTTAAGGAACTTGTAAAAAAACTGTTAAGGGAGAAAAAATTAAGATCTTTCTAACAAGGTTGCTTGCAAGCTACATTCAAAAAGTGTTATTTTAGTAAATGGAATGATGCTCATTCTGTAAGTTGTGTAGGTAATTGTATATAAAGACATATATAGATATTTCTATCAGAACTCCTTGCAAGCTATGTTCAGCACCATGTTATTTCATTGATCAGATCAATAGGGGATTCTATGAAGAGGCAGTGTAGGAAGACTCTGAACTCAGCTCCACCTGTGCACACAACAAATCTACAACTACCTGTGGAAAACTTTCCTCTGAGAGAGATCTGGAAACAAAAAAGAACCCCCACAACAAGGGCAACACTGACAGGGGTGGAAGAGGCAGAAATACCCTCTGCCGAATAAAAGACCACATTCCAGCTGCAGCACTTCACAGCCAGGAGCAATTTCAAAAGTATAAAGCTTTTCTCAGAAGGCCAGAGGGATCTGAGCAGATGATCTATGCCACGGTAGGCAGCCCAGCCTTTGAATTCTGCACGACTGAGACAAGATTCCATAATACCTGGCTAGGAAAAACAATGAGGAATATACCAAGAAAAAATATCAAACGTCAAAGAAAAACCTACTCTGAAAGGACCCACACAGATTCACCCATTTTACATACCAACACAAATACATCAGAAAGAAAAATGGATAGTCCATTGGTAAAGGAAACTCACTTACTAAGCTCAGAGTGCATCTCAGAGAGGCAGGAGGCAGCTGTGCCCACCTCCCCACAGACTGAGACACTGTTTTGACCTAGTTCAGCCCTGTTGACACAGACACTGGCAGCCACCATTGGATTCTTTCCTCTAGCCTGTTAGCACATAAGTTTGCCTCATCCACTTCAGCACTGCTTTAATCGAGCACAACTAGGGCAGACAGCCTGCCCCGGGGACTAGCTCCACCTACCAGCAAGCCCATGGTGAACTTATGGTCCTGTGCATCCAAGTGTGTGGGACATCTGCAGTAGGGGAAGTGGGTCCACCTCACTTCAGTAGAGTGTGCATGTGGGTGGGCCTGTGCTGCTGGGGCATGTGGGCCCATGGGTGGTGGAGCATGTTGTCCACAGCAGACATGTGTTGCTTGCAATCTCAAATAGCCACACCAGGGGTCTTCCTCTCCTTTCAACATGTAAAATGATTGTGTGCTTCTCCATATGGGACTGGCCACACCCACCTGTGCTCCTGAGAGAGATAACAATAGCCATGCACTGCAAGAGCCAGAGCAGAGACCTGCAGCAGTTGTGAGTCCCTGAGCCTAGCAACCAACCACACTGGGGGCAGGACTCACTTACCAGCAAGACAGCAATGGTTGTGTGTTATTAGACCTCACAGCCAGCTGTGCCAGGGCTTGCCCTGCCCAATAAAGCAAACTTGGCAACTGGACAGAGCTGAGCCTTATCACCAGCCAGCCTGAGTGTAAGCATGATCTAGCTGTGTGCCTGCAGCAAGAACAATCCTGCCACAGAAGAAAGGCATACATAGCCCACACAGAAGACATTCCTGGAACATTTGGAACAGGTGAAAAGAGGGAAGCACATTCCTGGGCCCCATAAGGCATCTCTTACAGAAGCCCACATTTCCAAGATTGGGAGACATAGCTGATTTACCTAATACATAGATAGGAGCACAGAGAAGTAGTCAAAATGAGGCAACAAAGGAATATTTTCCAAGTAAGGGAACAGGAAAATTCTCCTAAAAAAGAGAACTAAACAAAGCAGAGATAATCTATCAGATAGAATACAAACTAATAGTCACAAGGATACTCAGTGATTTGGGGAGAAGAATAGATGAACACAGTGAGAACTTCAAAAAACAGTTGGAACGTCTAGGAGGAGTGACATCTGCACCATGGCAGAGTGAGCCCTTAGACTCCTCCCTCCAAGATATAATACAAAGGATATCCATAAACCAACAGAGGACATTCATACAGCACACAAGACATCTGAGAGACTCATGCAGCCATATGTCTGAAGGTGGAGGTGCTGGACCCCTGGAGGAAGTGGAGGGAGCTAAGGGGATCTCCTTTACCTCTCAAACAGCAGTGATCTTGGAACTATGCATGGCTCTGAAAGGAGTGGGGAGGTGTGGCCCTCTTGGGAACACCTTCATTCCCCAAGTTCCTTCACAGTCTGAAGGAAAGCCCCACACAAATGTGGCTAAGCTATTGCAGGATTGTCTTCATCAGGCCAGCAACCCTGGAGAGCAGATAGTGAGGGCAGAGTCAGAACACCCCCTGGGATTTCATGGGTGAAAGAAAGCACCTCTCCCCCTTCCCAGCAGTCCAGCTCAGCTGGTTGGCCAGAGTGTGGCACAGATAGAGAAGCAGCAGCTGTGAGCTACAGATTGTGGCAAGTTCAGAACACACAACTCTGGACCCTCACTCTGGTGGCAGATGGAAAATGTGACCAAATATCATCACTATGTGGAGGCACAAATCAATGCTGTCACACATATGAAAAAAATATTTTAAAACTCCAGACCAGAAGGAAAATGACAAGCACCCAGAAATCAGTCCTGAAGATATAGAAATTTATAATCTAAATGACACACAATTCAAAATTGCTATCATAGAAAAACTCAATGAGTTACGAGAAAATGCAGATAGACACTTCAATGAAATCAGAACTTCTTCACAAAAGACATTGAAACTATAAAGAAAAACCAATCAGAAATGTTGGGCATGAAAAACACCATGGATGAGATAAAGAAAAATCTGAATTCTCTGAAAAACAGAACTCATATTATGGAGGAAAGAATTAGCAGCTTGGAGGACAGAAATATAGAAATGCTTCAGGTGAAGGAGTGAGACCTAAGACTAAAAAGTAAGGAAGAACTTCTCCTAGAAATATCTGACTCAATTAGGAAATGCAACATGAGGATTATAGGTATTCAAGAGGGAGAAGAGAAGGAGAATGAAGCAGAAAGCTTGTTCAAAGAAATAATAGCTGAGAACTTCCCAAACCTGGGGAAGGAGTGCTGAAAATGCAAATGAAAGAAGCCAATAAATTTCCTAACTATATCAACGTAAGAAGACCTTCTCCAGGGCATATAGTAGTAAAGCTGGCAAAATTAAGTGACAAAGAAAAAATATTAAGGGCAGCAAGGTAGAATAAAATAACTTACAAAGGAACCCTTATCAGGATTTCAGTGGATTTCTCACCAGAAACTTTACAGGCTAGGAGAGAGTGGAATGATATATTCAAAATTCTAAAAGAATTTCAGCCAAGAATACTTTATCCAGTTAAAGTATCCTTCAGATATGATGGAGAAATAAAAACTTTTCCAGATAAACAAAAGCTAAGGGAGTTCATCACCACAAGACAACCCCTACAAGAAATCCTCAAGAAGGCCCTCACACCTGAAAAAAAAAAAAAGAAGAAGAAAGGGCTGCAAAGCCCTGAGTAAGGAGATGAATAGGTAGACAAAATCAGAAAATTGGAGCTGTCCAGCAGAACAGCTTAGCAAATACCCAGGTAAAACATCAAAGATAAATGGAAGGAAAACACCAAAAGCAAAGATAATCTCATCCTTTTAACTACAAACTCACAAGACAAAATGGAATAAGTTGTGACAATAATAACTTAGAAGGGGAAGAGGAAATGGATGGAATTAGCTTAGTCCAAGAAAATAAGAGGCTATCAGAAAACAGACTACTGTGTCTACAAGATTTTTTAATACAAACCTCATGGTAACCAGTAAACAATCAGAACAGAGACAGAAGTGATAAATAAAGAGAAAACTAAGAAAACTATCCTAGAGAACTACCAAACTGAATTGGTAGTCCAAAATACACAGGACGAGAGACAAGGGAAAGGCAGAAGAACTGGAAAAATGTGTGATAAAATGACAGCATTAAACTCTCATATATCAATAATCATTCTAAATGTAAATGGATCAAATTCTCTGATCAAAACACACAGAGTGGTGGGAGAGATTAAAAATTAAGACCAAAAAAATATGCTGCCTCCAGGAAGCACGTCTCAGCTCCAAAGACAAAACATAGGCTCAGAGTGAAGGGATGGAAGATGATACTAAAAGCCAATGGCCAAACAAAGAAAGCAGGTGTTGCCATACTTATATCAGACAAAGTAGACGTCAAGACAAAACAGGTAATGAGAGACAAAGAGAGGCAGTATATAATGATAAAAGGGATATTCCACCAAGAGGACATAACATTTATAAATATATAGTCACACAACACAGGAGCATGAAAGTACATAAATTAACTGTTAACAAACCTAAAAGGAAATATTAACAGCAACAAAATAATACTAGTGGACCTTAACATCCCACTTACATCTATGGATAGATCATCCAGACAGGAAGTCAACAAGGAAAAAGTGGATTTAAACAAAAAACTAGACTGGATGGACATAATATATATATATATATATATATATATATATATATATATATATATATATTATTCTCAAGTGCACATGGGACATTCTCAAGGATAGACCATATGTTGGGAAACAAGGCAAGCCTCAATAAATTTAAGAAGAATGAAATCATATCTAGCATCTTCTCTTATCATAATGCTACAAAACTAGAAGTCAACTACAAGAAAAAAGCTGGGAAAGTGACAAATATGTGGAGACTAAAGAAGATTCTACTGAACAACAAATGGATCACTGAAGAAACTAAAGGAGAAATTAAAAAAATATCTGGAAACAAATGGGAATGAAAATACACCAAACCAACTCATATGCGATGCAGCAAAAGTAGTCCTAAGAGGGAAATTCATAGTAATGTAGGTCCATCTTAACAAACAAACAAGAAAAATCTCAAATAAGCAATCTTAAACTACACCTAACCAAATTAGACAAAGAAAAAATAAAGCCCAAAGTCAGCAGAAGGAGAGAAATGATAGACATTAGAGCAGAAAAAAATGAAATTGAAACAAACAAACAAATAGTAGAAAGGATCAATGAAATGAAGACCTGGTTCTTTGAGAATATAAAAAATTTGACAAAGCTGTAGCCAGACTCACTAAGAAAAAAGAGAGAAGGCTCAAATAAATAAATTAGAAATGAAAGAGGAGAAATTACACTGGGTACCACAGAAATACAAAGGATTATAAGAGAATACTATGAAAACTATGGGCCAACAGATTAGACAATCTGGAAGAAATGGATTTATTCTTAGACTCAACAATCTCCCAAAACTGAGCCAAGAAGAAATAGAGAATATGAATAGGTCAATCACAAGTAACAAGATTGAAAAGTAATCCAAAACATCCAAAAAAACAAAACTCTAGGACCAGACGGCTTCTCTGGAGAAGTCTACCAAACATTCAAAGAAGGCTTCATACTTATCCTTCTCAAACAATTCCAAAAATTTGAGGAAGATGGAACAATACTTAACACACTCCATGAGGCCAACATCACCTTGATACCAAAGCCAGACAAAGACTGCATGAAGAAGGAAAATTACAGGCCAATACCACTGATAAATATAGATGCAGAAACCCTCAACAAAATATTGGCAAACCGAATACAGCAATACACCTAAAAGATCATACACCATGATGAAGTGGGATCTATACCAGGGACACACCTATGGTTTGATATCCACAAATCAATGTGATACACCACACTAACAAAATGAGCAATAAAAAAATGATCATCTCAATAGATGCAAAGAAAGCATTTGACAAAATCCAACATCTATTTATGATAAACACTCTCAATAAAATAGGTATAGAAGGAAAGTACCCCAACATAATAATGGCCATATGTGACAAACCCACAGCCAACATCATACTCAATGAGGAAAAACAGAAAGCCATCCCTCTGAGAACAGGAACAAAATAAGAGTGCCCACTCTCAGCACTCTTGTTCAACAAAGTACTGGAGGTTTTGGCCAGAGCAATTAGACAAGAAGAATAAATAAAAGGAGTCCAAATAGGCAATGAAGAAATGAAAATCTCTCTGTTTTCAGATGATATGATTTTATATATAGAAAATACTAAAGAATCCATCAGAAAACTATCAGAAATAATCAACTACAGCAAAGTTGCAGGGCACAAAATCAACTTACAAAAATCTGTTGGATTTCTATACTTTAATAACTAACAGAAAGAGGACTCAAGAATGCAATCTCATTTACAATCACAACAAAAATAATAAAATATCTAGCAATAAATTTAACCAAGGAGGTAAAAGGTCTATACAATGAAAACTATAAGACATTATTGAAAGAATTGATGATGACATAAAGAAATGGAAAGATATTGTATACACATGGATTGGAAGAACAAATTTAGTTGAAATGTCCATACTACCTAAAGCAGTCTATAGAGTCAATGTAATACCAATCAGAATCCCAATGACATTCTTCACAGAAATAGAATAAAGAATCCTAGAATTCATATGCAGCAATGAAAAACCCTAAATAGCCAGAGCAATCCTGAGAAGAAAGAACAAAGCTGGATGCATCATAATCCCTGACTTCAAAATATACTACAAAGC
Source organism: Equus przewalskii (assembly GCF_037783145.1). Classification (NCBI taxonomy): domain Eukaryota; kingdom Metazoa; phylum Chordata; class Mammalia; order Perissodactyla; family Equidae; genus Equus; species Equus przewalskii. Next base: position 320,575 of record NC_091858.1, read on the forward strand.
TTTAGTAATCAAAACAGCATGGAACTGGTACAAAAACAGATGCACAGATCAATGGAACAGCATTGAAAGCCCAGAAATAAAACCGAACATCTATAGACAGCTAATCTTCAACAGAGGAGCTAAGAACATACACTGGAGAAAGGAAAGTCTCTTCAATAAATAGTGTTGGGAAAACCGGACAGCCACATGCAAAAGAATGAAAGTAGACCAAGATCTTTCACCATACACAAAAATAAACTCAAAATGGATCAAAGACTTGAAGGTAAGACCTGAAACCATAAAACTCCTAGAAGAAAATATAGGCAATACAGGCTTTGACATTGGTCTTAGAAGGATCTTTTCTAATACCTTTTCTACTCAGATAAGGCAAACAAAAGAAAAAATTAAGAAATAGGACTTCATCAGACTAAAGAGTTTCTGTGAGGCAAAGGAAACCAGGAACAAAACAAAAAGAAAACCACCAACTGGGAGAAAATATTTACAAACCATATATCTGACATAGGTTAATCTCCAAAATATATAAAGAACTCACACAACTGAACAAAAAATAAACAACCCCAAAAAATGGGCAGAGGATATGAACAGACGTTTTTCCAAAGAAGATATGCAGATGGCCAATAGGCATATGAAAAGACATTCAACATCACTAATCATCAGGGAAATGCAAATAAAAACTACACTAAGATATCACCTTACCCTTGTTAGAATGGCTATAGTCACCAAGACAAAAAAAGAACAAATGTTGGAGAGGATGTGGAGAAAAGGGAACCCTCACACACTGCCCTGGGAATGCAAACTGTTGCAGCCACTATGGACAACAGTATGGAGACTTCCCAAAAAATTAAAAATAGAAATACCATATTACCCAGCTATCCTACTACTTGGTATTTATCCAAATAATTTGAATTCAACAATCAGAGACTTGTGCACCCCTATGTTCATTGCAGCATTATTCACTGTAGCCAAAGAGGTGGAAGCAACCCAATTGTCCATCGACTGATGATTGAATAAAGAAGATGTGGTATATATATATATGTATATATGTATATATATATACAATGGAATATTAGTCATAAAAAAGACAAAATCATCCCATTTGCAACAACATAGATGGACCTTGAGGGTATGATGTTAAGCAAAATAAGCCAGATAGAGAAAGCAAACACCATACGATTTCACTCATATGTGGAAGGGACAGAGAGAACAGCCCATTGGTTACTGGGGGTGGGGCTAGGGGTAGGCACAGGGGGTGAAGGGGAGCACTTATATGGTGACAGACATGTAATAATGTACAACTGAAATTTCAGAGTGATATAAACTATTATGAATACACTAAAAAAACCCATGAAAATTTAAAACTTGTTGAATATAATATAGGAGAACATTTAGATTAACTCAGGTTTGGTGATGACTTTTTAAATACAACAGCACAGGCACAATCCATGAAAGAAAAAATTGATAAGCTGGATTTAATTAAAACTAAAAATTTCTGTTCTGCAAAAGACACAACAAAAGAATGGAAATATAATCCACAAATTGCAAAAAAATATTTACAAAGATATATCAGATAAAAGATTGTTATTCAAAATGTACAAAGTACTCTTAAAACTCAACAATGAGTACAGAAACAAGCTGTTTAAAATAATGGGTCAGAGACCTAAACAAACTCCTCACCACAGACAATATACAAATGACAAATAAATATATGAAAAGATCTTTCACATGATATGGCATCAGGAAAATGCAAACCAAAACAATTCTGAGATACCACTACATCTCTATTAAAATGGCCAACACCCAGAACACTGACAACACCGAATACTGGCAATGATGTGGAGCAACAGGAACTCTTTTTCATTGTTGGTGGGAATGCAAAATGGTGCAGTCACACTGGAAGATAGCTTGGCAGTTTCTTATGAAATTAAACATTCTTACAATATGATCCAGTGATCGTGTTCCTTGATTTTTACCCAAAGGAACTGAAAACATATATCCACACAAAAACCTGCACACGAGTGTTTATTCATAAATGTCAAAACCTTGAAGCAGCTGAGATGTTCTTCAGGTAAATGGATAAATAAACTATGGTACATCTAGACAATTGAATAGTATTCAGCTCTAAAATGAAATAAGCTATTCAGCCTTGAAAAGACATAGAGGAACCTTAGATGCATATTACTAAATGAAAGAAGTCAATCTGAAAAGGCTACATGCTGTATGATTCCAAATCTATAACAACCTGGAAAAGGGAAAACATGGAGACAATAAAAAGATCAGTGGTTGCGAGGGGTTAGGAAGAGAGGTCACAGAGGATTTTTAGGGCAGTGAAACTATTCTCTATGACTCTATAATTGTAGATACATGTCCTACACTTGTCCAAACACATGGAATGTACAACACCAAGACGGAACTGTAATGTAACCTATGGACTCTTGGGAAGTAATGATGTGTCAATGTAGATTTATCAATTGTAACAAATGTACCATTCTGATGAAGGATGTTGATGATGGGGGAGGCTATGCATGTGTGTGGAGGCAGGCTGTATCTGGGAAATCTCTGTACCTTCTACTCAATTTTGCTATGAACTGAAAACTTCTTTAAAATATTTTTTCTATTAAAAAATAAAGTCTATTAAAAATTAAACCTAAGAAATTTTAAAACTATTTTTAACTCACTTAAAAATAATAATGATAAGCTATTGGATGATAAAATTCATGCCTTTTGGAAAAATGTATGTATGAACAAACATATTTATTAAAAAATACCTATCTTTAAAAAAAATGTTGAGAATAGATGATGTTATGGGTTCTTACCATAAATAAAGCAAAGAGACACAAGGAAAAATTGCTGATGAATATTATTACCTTGATTGTGGTGATGATATAACAGGTGTACATAGATGTCCAAACTCATCACGTTGTATATATTAAATAATGCAGTTTTTGTATATCAATTACACCCGAATAAAGCAGTAAAAAAATCAATCAGTAGGAGTTACCTGAGTGAAAATGGGGAGCAAAAGATGGACTAAGATAGAAGTGAGAGTTAGAAAGAATTGCACCATTTTAAGAGTGATCTAGCAGGACTCAATGTTTGCTTGAATATAGACGAGAGAAGAAAAGGACTTAGGAAATCTCTTGAGATAATGGCTTAGTAATTTGATTTGAATTCAGTTTCAGTTCTATAGGGGTTGCTGTGTCAAAGGCCTGTGAACATGTCCCTTAAGGGTTGAACATATGAACCAAAATCTCAGGAGAGAGATATTTCGTGTTTTTTTTTTTTTTTTTTTGAGAAAGATTAGTCCTGAGCTAACTACTGCCAATCCTCCTCTTTTTGCTGAGGAAGACTGGCCCTGAGCTAACATCCATGCCCATCTTCCTCTACTTTATATGTGGGATACCTACCACAGCATGGCTTTTGCCAAGCGGTGCCATGTCTGCACCCAGGATCTGAACCAGCGAACCCTGGGTCACTGAGAAGCGGAACGTGCACACTTAACCACTGCACCACTGGGATGGCCCAGGAGAGAGATCTTAATTGGAGAATTAAGTAAGGGAGTCATAACCATACAGATGATCGTTAAAACCAGGAACCTAGATGAACTCCTCCATATAGGGTGTGGAAAATGGGCACGGAAGAGAAGAGACAAGAGATGAGATAATTAAGGAGGAACAGTGAAAGGTGCTGGGATCCCTGAAAAGGTACCCTGTGGCCCAGAGTTAGAAGGAATTCAGTGGATTATACTGTCACAAAAGCTGTAGGGGAGAGTGTTCTTAAGAGAGAGGGTTCAGCAGTGCCTATGCTACCAAAAGGTTGTGGGGGACTGGAATTGGCCACCCCAAGATATGTCTCTTTGGCATGAGGATTATTTCGGACTGGTTACTTTTAAAAACTGCAGACAGGAAAGAAATTCTGAAAAGTAGAATTTACTTACCCTTGTTAAGAGACGTTTACATTGTAAAGGAAATCTCCATCTGTAAAGGTGTCTCCCTCTCTGTACCAGGAAGAAAGGGAAAGGACCTTATCTCTAGAAACTCTTAATCAATGCGGAAAGCAAGGACTCAAGTCTGTGTAATAACCTGACTCTTGTTTACTGTACTTGTCTGGTAATCTCCCATAACTGACTCCCCCACCCCCAACATCCTCCTTTGTCTTTAGCTGAAGATGATATTTAAGGTGGTGGCTTCAGCCATTTTGGTGAGTTGCTCAGGTTGCCTGAGCCTCTTCTGTGTATACATGTTATAAAGCTTTGTTTAATTTTCTCCTGTTATTCTGTCCCATGTGAATTTAATTCGTTCTCCGGCCAGACAAACCCAGAGAGGGTAGAGGAAATATCTTCCTCCTCTACAAGGTTAAATGACATGAGAACTTTAAAGTGTTCAGTATGTCGATGAAAATAATCCATAACCAATCTATAAATGAAAATTTGGGTGAGTTTATTCTGAGCCAAAATGTGAGGACCATGGCCTGGCACTTTTCTTCCTGAAGGAAAAAAGGGCACTAAAGATGTAGGGTGTACAGAGTGGTTATATACCCCCACAGAGGATGTTTCACATATGATTCAAATGTCCCTTTCACAATAGTCATGAGACTGCTCTGGTGGCACAGCAATTGATGGACACAGCAGGTAGTAGGTCACTGTCTTGGTGAAACAGCAGGGTGGCAGTTCTGTTGTCCCAAGCTGGGTGGTCAAAGGTGAGCACAGCAATCAGTTCCTAGCCTAAGGAAAGATGCTTATCCTTAAGGAAATGTCAATGTGGATGGAAGTTGCATCTTTATCTTAAGGGCATTTATTCTTGCCATAGGAAATGTTTAAAGCAGATATGCAGTGCATGCTCAATGCCATGTCAGGTGCTTTTGGAAAAATAAAGTGAGGCTAAATTAAGTTTATACCAAATGGCTTCCACATACACACATGTGACTAATGACTCCTTTTGCCCTCCTCCCTTTGCCTATCCCCTCTGGTACGTATGGTTAGGTTAAGCTTACCAGCTAAACGTAAGCTCCTTAAGGGCTAGAACCATTTTCATTTTAACAAGGTGAAAGCCACCACACCTCTTGATTTCAAGCTACATTAGATTATATATTTGTAAAGCTATACTAATCAAAACCATTTTGTACTGGCATAGAAACAGACACATAGACCAAGGGACCAGAATGAAGAACCCAGAAATTAACTCCTGCATATATGGTCAACTAATATTTGACAAGGGAGCCAAGAATATTCAATGGAGAAAAGACAACTTCTTCAATAAACGGTGCTGGAAAAATTGGGTATTCACATGCAAAACAATGAATGTAGACCCCTATCTTATTACACTTGCAAACATTAACTGAAAATGAATTAAAGACTTAAATGTAAGACCAGAAACCATAAAAATACTAGAAGAAAACACAGGAAAACCTTTGTTGACATGCAGCCTGGCAATGATTTTTTGGATATGACACCTAAAGTACAAACAATAGAATCAAAAACAAACAAATGAAATAACATTTAACTAAAAAGCTTCTGCATAGCAAAACAAAGTATCAACAAAATGGAAGACTACTACAGAATGGAAAAAAATATTTGCAACTCATATATCTGATAAGGGATTAATATCCAATGTATATAAAGAACTCATACCAGTCAATAGCCAAAAAAAAAAAAAAAAAAATCCAGTTAAAAATGAGCAAAGGTCTTGAATAGACATTTTTCCAAAGAAGATATACAAATGGCCATAAGGGACATGAAAAGGTGCTCAACATAAGTGATTATGAGTTATGAGAATCAGAACTATGATGAGATAATACCTCACAACTCTTAGAGTGTCTATCATCAACAAAACAAGAGATAAATTCTGCTGAGGATGAGAATAAAAGGGAAACTTTGGCATTGTAAATTGGTACAGCTACGGACCACAACATGGAGGTTCCTCAAAAAATTAAAAATACATCAATCAAAGGACCCAGGAATTCCTCTTTTGGGTATATAGACAAAGGAAATGAAAATAGAAGAAGAGATATATGCACTCCCATGCTTATTTCCCCATTATTCACAATATCTAATATGTGGAAATAACCTAAGTGAACATCAATGGATGAATGGATAAAGAAGGTGTGGAATATTATTCAACCATGAGAAAGAAGAACATCTTTCCATTTTTGACAACATGAATAGAACTTTAGGATATTATGTTAAATGAAATAAGTCAAATAGAAAAAGACAAATACTGTATGATGTCACTTGTATGTAGAAATAAAAAATAGAACTCAAAGAAAAAGAGATCAGATTTGTGATTATCACAGTGGGGGAGTGAGGGAAGGGGAATTGGCTGAAGGTGGTCAGAAGGTACAAATTTCCAGTTATAAGATAAATAGGTGGATTCTTAAGAGTCTCATCGCAAGGAAAAATATTATTTTCTATTTCTTTTTTTGTATTTGTATGAGATGACGGATGTTAACTAAACTTATTGTGGTAATCATTTCACAATATATATAAGTTTAAACATGATGCTGTACACCTTAGAGTTATACAGTGCTGTATGTAAATTCTATCTCAATAAAACTGGAAAAAAATCTTTCTACACCCCAATGTCATGGAGATTTTCTCCTTTGTTATCTCTTGAAAGCTTTACTGTGTTACCTTTTACACTTAGTTCTACAATCCAACTAGGATTGATTTTAGAGTATGATTTGATGTATAGATTAAGTTTCATCTTCACTTTCTTTATCTCATTGCTCCTCAGTGTCACCTTTGTCTTATGTTGTGTGTCCACATTAGTGAGTCTTTTCTGGACTTTCTATTTTGTCCCCTTAGCCTATTTGTCAATTCTTGTAATACCACACTCTTTTGAATACTAGAGGTAAATAATTCTTGTTATCCAGTAGAACATTTCCTTCCACTTTGTTCTTCCTCTCTAAGAGTGTCTGACTATTCCTGGCCCTTCACGTGTCAATATGCATAAAATTCATGAATTTCCACAAAAAAACTGTTGGGATTTTGATTGAGATTGTGTTGAACAGATAGATCAATTTAGGAGAAAACGACATGTTTATATTACTTTCAATCTACTCTCTGTTTGTTTTGGACTTTAATTTCTCTAAATAATGTCTAATTGCTTTCTGTATAGAGGTACTATGTGTATATCATTAGATTTATTACTAGTTATTTGATCTTGTTGATGCTACTTAAATAGCGTCTGTTTTAATTTCATTTTTAAAACTGTTCGTATTAAAATATAGAAAACTCTTAATTATTGTACATTGCCCTTATATTCAACAATCTTGCTAATTTCACTGATTAATTCCAGTAATTTATTTATAGATATTTTCAGTTTTTAACATTCACAATAATATTATTTATGGATAATAACAGGTTTATTTTTGCATTGTCAATCCTTATCCTTTTTATATTATTTTTCTGCTTACTACACTGACTATATCCTTTAGCACAATGTTGAACAGAAGTGGTAATAGGAGGCAACTCTGTTTACTCCTGATCTCGTGCGATCTCTACAGTAAAGCATTTATTGCTCCAACAATAAAAATGATGTCTTATGTACATTTGCTTGTTTGTTTGTTTTTGGCAGACTTCTTTCACCAGATTAAGAAAGTTTCCTTCTATTCCTAATTTTATAAGATTTTTTTTAAATCATGAATTAAGGTTTAACTTTATCAGTTGCTTTTCCTGCATCTCTGGAAAAGATTCCATAGCTTGTTTGCCTTTATTTTGCCAATGTGGTAAATTAAATTGATTGATTTTTTAAAACATTTTATTTTGAAGTAATTATAAATTTGTAAGAAGTTACAAAACAGTAGAGATGTCCCTTTTTCCATCACCTGGCTTCTCCCATTGGTGATATTTTACATAACTATAGTTAGTGATCTAAACTACAGATCTTATCCAGATTGCACCAGTTTTTACATTCCTTCATTTTTCTGTCCATCTGTATGCATAATTGTGACATGTTATGATATGTATAGTGATTTTTGAATAGTGAACGTGCCTTACATTCCTGTAATAAATCCAACTTGGTTGTGAGGTATTATCTTTTTAAAATGTTGATGGACTACACTTAAATGTTTAAACATTGATCATATTTTTTTTTTTGGTTTTCTTTAATTTAGGTTCAAGAGAGATTATCCTGTAATTTTCCTTTCTGGCAATATCCTTATCAAGTTTGGGTATCAACACTAGATTGGCTTCACAATATAAGTTAAGGGAAGAGTTCTTACTTTTTCTGTTCTCTGAAAAATTTTATGAAAGATTTCTGCTGTCTCTCCCTAAATATTTAGTAGAATTCACCAGTGTAGCCATCTTGACTGGCAGTTTTCTTTTTGTGAAATTTTTTTTTCCCTACAGATTGGTGCCTGAGCTAACATCTGTTGCCAAATCTTCTTCTTCTCCAAAGCCCCAGTACATAGTACATATAGTACATAGAATATACATGTATATTCTAGTTGTAGATCCTACTGGCTGTGCTATGTGGGATGCCACCTCAGCATGGCTTGATGAGTCGTCCCATGTCTGCACCCAGGATTGGAACTGGCGAAACCCTGGGCTGCCCAAGTGGAGGGTGGGGAATTAACCACTCAGCCCCAGCGGAGCCCCTGTGAATGTTTTTAATTACAGATTCTATTCCTTTAATATTTTTAGAATTATTTGGAATTCCTATTTTCTCTTGACAGTTTTGGTGCATTGTATTTTTTCAGGAACTTGTTAATATCACCAAAATTTTCAAATTTATTGGCATAATGTTGATCATTATATATTGTAACTTTCTTTTTTATAACGTTTTCAGACTCTATGACAATGTTCCCTTTTCCAATACTAATATTGATCTTTGTGACTTTTCTCTGTCTCTCTTGCTTTATCAATTTCTCCAGAAGTTTATCAATTTTATTAATCTTAAAAAAGCCCCAAATTTTGGCTTGGTTGTGTGTATATTTTCTTTTGCATGATTTTTGCTCATGTCTTTATTCTCTGCTCTCTTCCTTCAACATTTCTTGAGTTTAGTTTGCAGCTTTCCTCCTAATTTTTTGAAATGGACATTTAGATTAACTTTAACCCTTTCTACTTTTTTAATGTATGTCCTAAAAGGCTTATAAGTATACCTCTAACCATTGCTTGAGCTATATCCCAGAAATTTGATATGTTATATTTTGTTACACTTCCTTTCAAAATATTTCTATTTTCTATTAGGATTTCTTCTTTGATCTTTGTGGTTATTTAGAAATGTATGTCTTTACTTCCAAATATTTGGAAAGTTTTAGCCCTCTTTTTGTTACAAGTTCTAGTTTAATTACGTTGCAGTCAGGGTACATAGTCTGTGTGATTTCAACCCTTTGAGACTCATTGACAATTGCTTTATAGCACAGCATATGGTCAATTTTGGCAAATATTCTTTGTGTTTGGAAATATTGTGTATTTTGAAGTTGTTGGTTGAAGTTTTCTATATATGTCCATGAGGGTTGATTTTGTTAGCTATGCTTTTAAAATCTTGTATCCATAATAATTTTTTGTGAACTTATTTCAACTGCTACTAGAAGATGGGTATTAAAATCTCCCACTATGTTCATGGGTTTTTAATTTTTTTTATTGTAGTTCTGTCAAGTTTTGCTTTATTTATATTGAGGAAATTTTAGTAGATGACTGTAGATTTAGAATTTTATAACTCTAGGTGAGTTAGTTCTTCTATCATTATGAAGCGCTGCTCTTAATTCTCATAATGCTTTTTTGCCCTAATGACTAGCTTATATGACGTTGGTATAGCTATACTATATATCTTTTTATTAGTGTTTCTACTCTCTTCCTTTCAAATTTTCTGTTTTCTTGTGTTTAGAAATATCTCTATACATCTGTAAATAGCATATAGTTGTTTTTTAATCCAATTTGACAATATTTATTTTGTAAATGATATAATATAATTACTGATAATTTTTGGTTTACTTCTACCATCTTATTATATTCTTTATATTCATCCACACATACTTGATTCATTTTTTTTGTGGTTTTGTTTTATAGCAGTTGAATATTTTTTATTATTTTATTTCTTCATTTTTTTGGAATTTTTTCCACTTGTATTACCCTTTTGGTGGTTACCTAGAAATTGCAATGTGCCCCTTGCATTAACAAGGTTTAATATTAATCACTACTTTTAATCCATTTATCTGCTCCCAATGTATATTTTCTTGTTGTTTGTCTTTTAATTTCACACACACACTTTTATACCCCAGGAGACATCATTATTACTATCCTGTTGTTTGTATGGAGCTACATCCTCTTCTAAACAAAAGTTAAAATTCATTTGTATATAATTAATATCACTCCTAGAAATTAACATAATTTTACTTTTTGTACCTAAACTAAAGAGAATGTTAGAAATAGTTGGATGATAAATAGCATATTAATAGAAAGTCTATATATAGGTGGAATTAAATTCACAGGTAAATAACTGAGATATTCCCAAAAATTTCATGACTGTAAAGTACCAAAGTTTTTCTTCTGATATCTGTCCATCCCTACCTTCTGGGTCACTTCATTAAACAACTTTTTTTTTCAGCTTTGGCTTCCTTTGCTTATCCCCAATACTAATAATGAAAAATTTTCCTCCACTTTTATCAAGGTCAATTTTTTTTAGTTTAAGAAATAACCACCCATTTGTTTCAAAATATTCCAGGGTAGATGAGGAGGGCAGAGTATACACTTATAGATGAATCAATTTTGGTTATAAGTTGATAATTATTGAAACTGGGAAATGAGTACATAGTGGTTCATCAAACAAGTCTCTCCTTTTTTCTGTATTTGAATTTTTCCTTAATATGAAGTAAAAAAAAAAGTCCATTCTGTGTATTTTTTTGAGGAAAATTAACCCTGAGCTAGCATCCACTACCAATCCTAAGGAAGACTGGCCCTGAGCTAACAGCCGTGCCCATCTTCCTCTACTTTATATGTGGGACACCTGCCACAGCACGGCTTGACGAGTGGTGCATAGGTCCCACTGGGATTCCAACTGGTGAATCCCAGGCCACTGAAGTGGAGTGCAGGTACTTAACTGCTACCTCACTGGGCTGGCTCCCATTTAGTGTGTTTTTTGCTTGTTGCATCTTCAGACAGGTCATCAAGCACTTACTTAGAGGCCCAAGTAAGAAATACTTAATAATAGCTCAACAACAAAAAAACCAACAATCCAACTAGAAAATGGGCAAAAGATCTGAAAAGAGATTTCTCCAAAGAAGATATACGGATGGCCAACAGGCATATGAAAAGATGCTCAACATCATTAGCTATCAGGGAAATGCAAATCAAAACTACAATGAGGTATCACCTCACTCCAGTCAGAATGGCTATAATTAACAAGACAGGAAACAAGAAGTGTTGGAGAGGATGTGGAGAGAAGGGAACACTTATACACTGCTGGTGGGAGTACAAACTGGTGCAGCCACTATGGAAAGCAGTATGGAGTAGCCTCAGAAAATTAAGAATAGATCTACCGTATGATCCAGCTATTCCACTGCTGGGTATTTATCCAAAGAACTTGAAAACACAAAGGCATAAAGATACTTGTACCCCTATGTTCATTGTAGCATTATATGTAATAGCCAAGACATGGAAGCAACCTAGGTGCCCATCAAGGGAAGAATGGATAAAGAAGATGTGGTATTTATACATGATGGACTGCTACTCAGCCATAAGAAATGATGAAATCCTGCCATTTGTGACAACATGGATTGACCTTGAGGGTATTATGCTGAGTGAAATAAGTCAGAGGGAGAAAGTCAAATACTATATGATCTCAATCATAAGTAGAAGATAAAAACAATGACAAAAAAACACATAGCATTGGAGATTGGATTGGTGGTTACCATAGGGGAAGGGGGGAGGGGGGAGGGCAAAATGGGTGACTAGGCTTACGTGTGAGGGGATGGACTATAATTAGTTTTTTGGTGGTGAACATGATGTAATCTACACAGAATTCAAAATATGCTATGAGGTATATCTGAAAATAAATAAATTTTTAAAAAGCACTTCCAAAAATTAAAAAAAATTAAAAAATAAAATTGGAAAAAAGGAGAAATACTTAATATTACAAACTAAATGCATTATTCACTCATCAAAGTTGTCAGAGAATTTGCTGCATGTTTTTCCTTAGGTAGAAATAGGCAGTCCCTGATGATCCTTACCTCATAAGAATACATATTTTAGGGCATAAGTTTTATTCATTTCATTATTTTTTCCATCTTTTTCCTCCCTCAACTCTCAAAATAACATTTATTGATCAGGTGCTGTGTTAACTACTTTATGTCTGTATTCTCCTTTAATTCTCCCAGCACTCCTGTAAGGTAGCTGGTGTCAGTGATGCTTAGTTGGGAAACAGTGCAAGATGGACAAGGAGAGCAGTTCTCTCTCTGGGGGGAGGGGGGCGTATCAGCTTGCAGGATAGTTAGAAAAAGCATGTGTAATAACTTAATTAAAAAGTGGGCAAAAAATCACCCCAACTTAGTAATTTATAACACTAAGAACACAAAGCAGAGTTGACCGGATCTCCACTGCTGTCAGGGGTAGAATAAAAACACATATTTTTCTACCCTGGGCATCAGCATCTCAAGAAGAAGGCAGAAGTGATTATTTAAAATGTCTACCAGATTTTGTTTTTTCAATCAGTTTTTTGTTTCTTTTGGTGTGTGTTTGTTTCTTTCCTCTTCTCTCTGAATTCCTTTGCAGTACAGGCTAGTTATACCATGCTCCAATACAACATGACTGTGAATCTTTGAAAGCAACAGATTGTAACTTCATAAGGTACTTGCTTTGTTGTTTAGGAACACCTTATATTTATGTAGCTGCTGACGTTTTACATTCTAATACATGTCCTTTAATTCAACCCTTATAAGTGCCTGAAAAGTGAGGTGATGTTAATCCCATTAGACAGAGGAAGAAATGGAGGTGCAGAAAGGTACCTTATTCTTTCAGCTTTAATTATATAGGCTATCACTTTAAGTCTAGTTAAGTGCTTTGTACCTTTTTCTATTTATTTGCAGGTGAAGGCGTGTGTGTCGTTCTTGGGCTGTGTGTCTAACGTAGGGCACCGTTTCAGAGGAGAAGATCTCATTGCTGAGCGTCTGGGAAGCTTTGGACTTGGCCTGGAATATTTAAATTGCTGCTCCACCCAGTCTGACTTTATCATGGGGATCATAAGCGCTTTCTCATTACCCTAAAGCATTTGTTTTCATGTCTGTTTGCTCACACATGGAACTTTCCTGAGGACACTGAGAAGCTGCTCTTGTCAGCTGCTTTCCTGTCTCAGCTGTGGACCTAGAAGCCACAAGCAGCTGTTCGTCAGGACCTGTTAATGATACCCTCTCCTGAAAGGGCATGTGCAGCACCAACGCAGGAGGCCAGATTTGTTTACGTCTTCTGTCTTGGAAGGAAAAACCAGACTGTTCCTGACATCCAATTTCCACCCTTTAAGGGCTAAAAATAAATAAATATTGATAGATAACAGATAGATAATGTGTACAAATACTCTGTCTAATAATATACAATGGAAGGCTCTATGGATAAAATATTAAAGGTCCCCACGTGGGTACATTATCCCTAATCAGGATCAGACCCAATATGGATGTTTCTGACTTGCTTGATAACTAAGTTGACTAAATTGATCTTCTTTGCAGAATGGGGAGAATACAACAAAATAACGTTTTATAGATTGACTTTGATTTTAGTTTATTTTTAATTTAATTAAGAGCTGTGAAGGTTTTTTTCTATATAAAAGTATGTTTTTATTGACTAGGTTTTGCATTTCACAAAGGGGAATTCTTTTGCTAAGATTTCCTAGGCCAGGTGTTAACATCTAATTGAGTTAAGAACTCTTACACAAGTACACAAGGAGCTCTGGGAATAAAAAAATTGGGAATGAAAAATTCCAGATAATTATTTTTCCCTTACTGCAGATATTATTAGACATTTTGTCATTAGCCCTGATGACTCACAAATCCTATTTTTCCAGGAAATAGAGAAGTTATGGCAGCCAAGTGGGCTGGGCCTGGATTTGGAGGTAGAAAACCTCACCACTTTATTATTATCTGATGCTTCTTTCTCCACAAGATAGTGGACGATGAAAACACCTCTGTATTTTCAAAAAATAATGGTAAAAATGGTTAGAGCAGCTTAGTGAGAGTTGCAAATTCTAAGTTATTAACAATAAAGATAAGAAAATAAATTATTGTGATTAGGGAGTAAAATTTGAGGAATAGATTATGTTTTGGAAAGGGCAGATACACTCTCCCTTAGTATGGTCTCACGAGCAGAGGGCCCAGAACAGAGGTAATTTTCAGAAGATGAGATAAGATTTTCTTATTATATATCCCTTTGGGTAGGATCTGAGAAGGCTGAGGCCTAATTATTTTTGATCTTGCTTGACAAAGTAGCCTTATACATTACCGGAGGATAAAAAAGAAAATAATTTCAGAAACCCCTCAAAAACCTACAGAACCAGATCCTTAAAGAGTAGGTCCTTCTAGTGTGTAATTCCTGTGTATAATTTGATACTGAGAAAATGTCATCTGTAAGCATCCGTAAGCAGATGTCATTTTTAAAGAAAAACACAAAACAAGCAAAAAGTGCATTGTTACATGCACCTCAGTAACGTCCTCTTCCAAGGCTTGTAGATCCCATTACTTTTGTCGATGTTCTAACAGGAACAGGCTTGACGTGAAGCTCCTTGGAGCCAGATCATGACTGACAGAGGAGCAGGGAAGTGACTGGGGGCTGAATGGGGTTGAGGTCAACTGGCCAGGCAGCCATGCTTCATGTTTACTGGAGTTGGGAACAGCTGACCCACTGGTGTGTCACAGTGGAGTAACAGTGAGATATGTCACAGAATATAATTATTAACCAACATAGAACCATGTAGGACATTTTCATTGAGGAGTTACATCTTCAGTTACGTAAGTGTCTACGGTGGAGAAGGTGGGTGGCATATGCTCAATGATTCAAATCTTTTTACTCAGTTATAAAATCTCTGCCTATGGTGCTGAGTAGAATTTCCCAGATTTTCCCCTCTGACATTCAGCACTACAACGAAGTCATCTCCTTTGAACCCACCAGTTAGAGTGGAAGCCTATTAGCTGCATACAGAGATTTTAATGGCCCCTTTACTAAATATATGCTTTCTCTTGAGCAGGGGACAGGAGAATCAAGGCAAAGGCAGTGGAAATGTGTGTTTTCCCCTTCTTGGATTCCTGCTGTTCTCTCCTACCTCAGGAGCTGTGTGAGAGTAATCTGGACTGGTTTCTAGAAGATAGATAGATGACCGTGTGTTCTCAGATGAAGCAGAGACCAGATCCTTCTAACAGATACAATCTTCTTTAATTTGCTACGACTTGTTTTGTGTCCTATCATATGATCCACCCTGGAGAATGCTCCATGTGCACTTGAGAAGAATGTATGCGCTGCTGTGCAGAAGAATGCTATTGGGTGGAATGTGCTTAGAGTTCTTTTAGGTCTGTTTAGTAAATGTAGTTCAAGTCCAATGTTTTCCGATTGATTTTCTGTCTTGATGATCTATCAGTTGTTGAAAATGGGGGATTGAAGTCTCCTACTATTATTGTATTGCTATTTCTGTCTTCATATTTGTTAATATTTGCTTTATATATTTAGTTGCTCACATATTGGGACCATATATAATTCCAACTGTTTTATCCTCTTGATGAATTGCTTCTTTATCATTATGTAAGGAGCTTTTATTGTCTTTTGACTTAGTCTGTTTTGTCTGATATTTGTAAAGCTACTCCTTCTCTTTTGGTTTCCATTTTCATGGTATATCTTTTTCCATCCCTTCACTTTAGCCTATGTGTGTTTTTACAGCTGAAGTGAGTCTCTTGCAGGCAACACAGAGTTGAATCTTGGTTTTCTTTTTTATCCCTTCAACCCTTCTGTCTTTTGACTGGAGAATTTAATTCATTTACATTTATACTAATTATTGATAGACAAAGACTTAATATTGCCATCTTGTTAATTGTTTTTGACTGTTGCATAGTCCCTTTATTCCTCTCTTCCTTTCTTGCTGTCTTTCTTTGTGACTTGATGATTTTCTGGAGTGGTACACTTTGATTCCCTTCTTTTTATCTTTGTGTATCTACTATAGGTTTTTGCTTTGTGAGGCTTACCATGAGACTTATGTAAAACATCTTGTAGTTATAACAGTATATTTCAAGCTGATAACTTAATTTCATTTGCATATACTCTATCCATTTACTTTCTCCCTACATTTTTTTTGTTTTTAATGTCACAATTTACACTTTTTTACCTTGGGTATCCATCAATGAAATATTGTAGCTATCATTATTGTTAATACTTTTGTCTTTTCATCTTCATGCTTGATTTAAAAGTGAATTATAAGTTCTTCCCAACTTGATCTATAGATTCAATGAAATCCCAACCGAAATCTCAGCAAGTTATTTTGTGGATATCTACAAACTGATTCTAAAGTTTATCTGGAGACGCAAAAGACCCAGAATAGCCAACACAATATTGAAGGAGAAGAACAAAGTTGGAGTACTGATGCTACGCAACTTCAAGACTTACTATAAAGATACAGTAATCAAGACAAATATTTGTGATACTAGAAAAAGAATAAACAAATAGTTCAATTGACAGAATAGAGAGCCCAGAAATAGGCCCCCACAAATATAATCAACTGATAAAGAGCAAAGATAATATAACTGAGCAAATATGGTCTTTTCATCAAATGGTGTTGGAATAACTGAACATTCACAAGAGAAAAAACAATCTACATGCAGATTTTGCACTTTTCACAAAAAATAACTAAAAATGGATTACAGACATAAATGTAAAATTAAAAACTATAAAAATCTTAGAAGGTAACATAGGAGAAAACCTAGATAACCTTGCATATGGTTACGCCTTTTTAGATATAGCACCAAAGACATAATCCATGAAAGAAAGAACTGATAAGCTAGACTTTATTAAAATTAAAAACTTCTACACTGCAAAGGATAATTTCAAAGAATAAGAAGACCAGTTAAATACTGGGAGAAAATACTTGCAAAAGACAAATCTGATCAAGGACAATTATCCAAAATATACAAAGAACTCTTAAAACTCAGCAACAAGGAAAGAATTTGATTAAAAAATGAGGCAAAGACCTTAACAGACATCTCACCAATGAACACATACACATGTTAAATAAGCATAAGAAAAGATTCTCCACATCCTAAGCCATCAGGGAAGTGCAAATTAAAACAATAATGAGATACCACTACACACTTATTAGAGTAGCCAGTATCTGGAACACTGACAAACACCACCTGCTGGCAAGGATATGGA
Source organism: Equus przewalskii (assembly GCF_037783145.1). Lineage (NCBI taxonomy): Eukaryota > Metazoa > Chordata > Mammalia > Perissodactyla > Equidae > Equus > Equus przewalskii. Next base: position 337,904 of record NC_091858.1, read on the forward strand.
GCAATAGGGACACTCATTCATTGCTCACGGAAATGCAAAATGGTACTGCCACATTGGAAGACAGCTTGGCAGTTTCTTACAAAAGTAACCATATTCTTACATTATGATCCAGCAATCACACTCCTTGGAATTTGCCCAAAGGAATTGAAAAATCACATCCATACAAAGACCTCCACAAAGACAGTTATAGCACCTTTATTCATAATTGCCCAAACTTGGAAGCAACCATGATGTCCTTCAGTAGGTGAATGGACAGATGAACTGTGGTACAACAGACAACAGAATATTATTTAGCACTACAAAGAATGAGCTATCAAGCCATGAAAAGACATGAAGGAAATGTAAATGCATGTTACTAAGTGAAAGAAATCAGTCTGAAAGGTTCATAATGCCTAAAACTATATGACCTTCTGGAAAATGCAAAACTATGGAGACAGTCAAAATATCAGTGGTTTCCAGGAGTAGGGATGGGGAGAGATGCATAGACTGAGCACAGAGGATTTTTAGTGCAGTGAAAAAACTTATTGTGGGGGCTGGCCCCGTGGCCGAGTGGTTGAGTTCGTGCGCTCCGCTGCAGGCGGCCCAGTGTTTCGTTGGTTCGAATCCTGGGCGCGGACATGGCACTGCTCATCAGACCACGCTGAGGCAGCGTCCCACATGCCACAACTAGAGGAACCCACAACGAAGAGTACACAGCTATGTACCGGGGGGCTTTGGGGAGAAAAAGGAAAAAATAAAATCTTAAAAAAAAAAAAAAAAAAAAAAAAGAAAGATTTTAAAAAAAAAAAAAAAAAAAAAAAAAAAACTTATTGTGCTATTATAATGATGGACATATTCCATTTTACATTTGTCCAAACCCATAAAACACCACCTAGAGTGAATCCTAAGGTAAGCTGTGGACACTGAAAGATTATGATGTGTCCATGTATGTTCAACAATTATGTGGATAACGGGGGAGGCTATTCATGTGTGGGGGCAGGGAGTAAATGGGAAATCTCTTTACTTCACTCTCAATTTTGTTGTAAACCTAAAACTGATCTGAAAATTAACTTTAAAAAGGGGGGTTATACAATACCATTACTAAAGTAGTCTGAAATTGACTGTATACTTAACTTTACCAGTGAGTTTCATACTTTCATTTTTTTTTCTTATGTTCCTAATTAATATCCTTCATTTCAGCTTGAAGCTTGTAAAGCAGGTGTAGTAGTGATGATCTTTCTCAGTTTTGTTTGTCTGGGAAAGTCTTTATCTCTTTGTCATTTCTGAAGAACAAGTTTGTCATGTAAAGTATTCTTGGTTGGCAGTTTTTGTTTTCATTTTTTAAAATATTTTCAGCACTTTGAATTCATTGTTCCACTTTCTTCTAGACTGTAAGATTTAGCTGGGAAAAATGCATGTGTTGCTTCTCTTGCTGCTTTTAAAATTCTCTTTGTCTTTGATTTTTGATAGTTTAATTATAATGTGGCTCAGTGAAGTTCTTTTTGAATTGTACTTGTTTGGGGACTTTTGAGGTTAGGTGCCTGGATATCTGAATCTCTTCCCACATTTGGGGAGTTTTCATCCATTATTTCTTTTAATAAGCTTTATGCTCCTTCTTCTCTAGGATCTCCTTCTAGGATCTCCATAAGGCATATAACAGTTCTTTTAATGGTAACCTGTATATTCCATAAGCTGGCTTTATTCCTTTTCATCCTTTTTTCTCTTCTGACTGGATAATTTTAAATGACCTGTCTTTAATTTTATAAATTCTTTTGCTTGACCAAGTCTGCTGCTGATGCTCTCTATTACATTTTTCATTTTATTCTTTACATTCTTCAGCTACAGAATTTCTGTTTCATTCTTTCTCATAATTTCTCTCTTTGTTGAACTTCTCATATTGTTTACACATTGTTTTCTTGATTTTGTTGAGTTCTCCATCTTCATTCTTTTGTAGCTTAGTGAATTTTCTTAAAACATCTGAATTATTTATCAGGCAATTCATTATTATATTCCTTTAGTGGTGTTGTGTTTCTTAGATTTTTTATGTTCCTTGAAGTTTTGCATTGTCTTCACATTTGAAGAAGCAATCACACCCTCCAGTCTTTACTAACTTGCTCAGGGGAAGAAATACCTTCACCAGTCAGCCAAGCTAGGGGTTCTGAAGCTCTCTCAGACCTTTTCTATGAATATGCCTACTCCATGTGTATGTTCTCTCTCATAGGGGTAGGGATTCTTAAGATTGTATGTCTCCCCTCCATCCCACAAAGCAAGGCCAGGTGCTGAGAACCTTCTATTTATTTTCCCTAGAGCACAGTCCTGAAATGCTCAAGTTTCTGTGCTTTCTTCCAATCCCAGAGAATCAAGGCAGTTTTCTGCATGCACTTCCACTCTGTATGCAAAGGCTCACACTCACCATCCAAAGAGTCATGTGGGGAGCTAGCCACAAGGGAGTGGGTAAGGTGTGTCAAGCACTGGTTGTTTCTGTGTTCCAGTCTTGGGGTCTGCAGGCCAGGTGTAACAAGCAGCCCATGCGAAGGCTTCCTGATGGAGTCTACAAAGTGATTAGTAGGATCCACAGCCCAGAGATGAGTTTTGAGCCTCGGCTGCCATGCTCCTACCCTCTCTCAACCTTTCACCCAGGCCATTCATCTCAGTATTCTTGGTGGAGTGAGAAAGAAGTGAACTCTTGGGTAGCACCCCACTAGGCAATCCAGTGCTCACTAACTACATTCTCATTTTACTCATGGGAGACTTTGTGGGCTGAGAGGGTCCTCTCCTGGCACCAAGCTGTGCCATCCTTGGCAATGAGTGAGGTGAGTAAAGTGAAACTATTCTTCTTACCCTCTTTAATGTGTTTATTCTTTGATCTTTTTTTCCGTCAGTGTGCTACAACTTCTCTGCTGGACTCTCGGACTCCTATAGAATTACTCTTTTCCATCTGTGGTTGTCAAAATTGATGTTCTGTGGGGAATATGATATAAAACTCCTATTCCTCCATCTTGCTGATATCACTCTGCCAATAGGTGATTAATTCTTAAAGCACTTAGGATTTTTCCTATCTCTTCTGGTAAACTGAGAAAAATGGCAAGATGTATTCATAAATAACTAGCAGGAAGGGAATGTGCATCTTACATCATTATATTTAGAAACATTCACTTAAGCATATAGAGACATTAAGCTTCTTAGTCGAGCTCAGTGATTTCCAACCAGGGGTAATCTCCCCATGCCCAGAGGATGTTGGCAATGTCTGGAGACCTTTTTGCATGTCACCACTAGCCAGTGCTATTGGCATCCAGTTGGTAGAGACCAGGGAGACTGTGAAAAAATGCACAAGACAGCCCCCATGACAAAGAATTATCCAGTCCAAATGTCAATAGTGTCGATGTTGAGAAACTTATATCTTCTACGCTTTTATTAGGATCTTGATGTAATTTTTAACTTGGTGTAGCAATTTGTCTGAACAGTATCCTTTCTCCTATTGTTTCTGCTATCAAAACCCTGTTTTATTCAGGGCAGATTATCCTATCCAAGTTACTAGATTGATCATGGTAATCCATTTAGTATCAGCAACTGATTTAGAGATGGACATGTGACCTGGTTCTAGCCAGTGAGACATGTGTAGAAGTCGCTGGTGGGAGGATTCTGGGAAACACGTCCTTACTCTTAAAAATAGACTGTATAAGGGAAAGCCACTCTCCTCCCTTAGGACATTTTCAAGTTTGTATTTGATTCATGATCCTGTTTCATCCACCTAACGGCCGTAAGAACCCAGCCTGAGAACCAAGTGAACAAAGCCAGTCAAAAGAGAAGATGTTGCCCAACCTTAGGACTTGTTGATAAATGGGATAATAAATATTATTTATTACTGAGACATTTTGATTTGTTTTTGTTTTGTTACTTAAAGCCAAAAACATCCAAAAGGATCCATCCCTACTACTTTACATTGTCATTGTTCTGGTTCTAAATCTCTAAATCTTTCACTTATCACGTCCTCTGCCAGGCCTCCCATTTCTGCTTTCTTTCTGATGGAAGAGAACACTCCATCACTCTGTCTGCAGTAATTCCAAGTTCAGTCCCTAAACTGTAAGTTTTCTTTCTCTTTAGATTTCTTATTGCTCCTTTTTTAAATCCATCTCTTTTCCTAGTAATGAACACATGTCTGTAACTGCAGGGGTCTATTCTCTGCAACTGCCTTTGAATGTGGATAAAACTCTGGCTCAGGCTGCTACAGTATAAGAGGATTCATGCATTAAAGTGGAGAAAATCTGTCATTTCGGTTCTACTTGAAATCCTTCTTCCATGGTTAAGACTACAGACTTTCTTATCTAGGCAAAGAAAAAGGATTTTTTCTCCAAGACCAGATCGGACTGATGTGAGATGCCCTCTACAAAAAGCGTGAATCTTGATGCAATCAGAGAAAATGATTGTGAGAGAGGATGATCCATCTACTTCATATCTTCCAATTGCCTACAATTGTCCCTCAGTATAAGTCATTGAGTTATGAGTGGAATTTCTTCAATCACTACAATCCCCCCACCCACATGAGATTCTTAAAATCCCTTATACCAGAGATTACAACTGTAGTAAATTATGATTACTAAGGGAATATCAGAACCCTCGGTGGCATTGGGATTAAATCAGTTTAGAAATCACTGTCTTATGCAACAAATATTATTTCTGCAAAGTCAAACTTAAATCAAACTTGTGTCAATTACATGTCACTGTAAAGGTTTTAAATGTGCTTAGTGTTTAAAGGAATTCTTTTTTCATTCTTAGGAAAGTGAAAAATTCTTTGTAGTATAAATAGCCATCTACTTACTTGTCTACATATTTCAATAGTAATTTATAGGATTTTGTTAAAGTGGGACTAACCTTGATTTTGCCTTATAGTTTATTCCCTAAAACCAAATGTGATGCTCATAGAAAGAAGATATTAACCAAGCACTGCCACTTACCAGTCCATTACTCACTCTCTCCTCCTTCCTTACTACAGCATAAGACTTTTGTTGTAAGAACAATGTGCTCAGCTTGAAAACTACATTTCTCAGACTCCTTTGCAGATACAATTCTGGCCAATGAGGTATGAGGGAGAATTACTGGCTGAGGTTCCAGGAAATCTCCTAAGAGAGTAAGTAGACTCTGCTGGCACATATCTTCTGCCCTCAGCCCTTCACCTTTGGCCTGTCTGGAATGTGAACAGGAATGTGACCATTATATTCATATAGGATATCATGCTTTGAAGGGGTGCCTTGCTTGAAGTTTAATGCTCTGTGGTCATCATCTTGAAATTCTTAGTAATTTGGATTTGTGTTCTACAAGTGAGTCTGATGGGACAACGGAGCACGCTGTAGGGGTTTTGAGTTGTGGCTCACTCACGGTTCTGTCTCCCCACAAACTAGGGATGGTTCTTGGCCATCTGCTTGCTCATGAACACCCAGCAACTACTGCTACTCTCTACTCTTATTAGGGCACTGGACACAGCAGAAGGTAAACTCAAGGATGGGGAGGAGGCAGAACCGCAGATGTCTATGAGAGTCTGCCCTTGCCCCACACTTATCTCTGTGCCCAAAGGAGGATGATGTTAAATAGCAAATAAAAAGCACCATAACAGTCAAGAAAGAAATCATGGGAGAAAGGAAAACACTTTTTCTCTTGCTTTGTGAACAAGAGATCTTGCATTTTTATTTTGTTCTGTGTCCTACAAATTATGTGGCTGTTCTTGAATATGTTCCACCCCCAGTGAACACCATTGTGGAACCATTGTGACACGAGAATGTTACATAAACACACATTGACTAGAAGGAACCTGGGTCCCAGATGGTGGTATAGAGCCACTACCCTGGCCCTGGTTTGGCTATCTCCAGAGTTCTCATAATTAAAATAAGAAAAGTAAGATCTTAATTGTAAGAATCAAAATCCTAAGAAAAAGAAAACTTCCATTGTTTAAATTCCTACTTGGGGCAGGGGGAGGTCTGTTATTCAAAATCAAGTATGAGTGAATTCTATTGCTTTATCTCCAGCAGTGAAAGTTGCAAAATTATATTAGATTTTAGTTTTTTCTAAGACAGCTAAATAAGTATACATGCTTTTCAAAATGAAAACACAGATGACATTAAAATTTGACATCCAATAAAATTATTGGTATTCTGTCATTAATGTGAATAAGATGCTCTTATTTGGCTAAAATAATAGTCCAGGGGAAAGTCATTATTATTTCTTTTCTTTTGAAAGCCATGAGATACAAGTCTGTTTATTGTTTATTTACAACAAAGTAATACTTTAGTTTACAATTTAAAAAAACAAAAAGTTTAAGTTTATACTTTACCTAACATGTACAACAGCTGTATTCAAAAATGAAAATGATCACCATTAAGTCATCTAAATATTGATATGATAGGTACATAGTATGGCCAGAGAGAAAGTATTTGCTTTTTTTTGTTTGGTTGGTTTTATATCCATTTATTTGATGGAAATTGATAATATTTAATATAATTTAATCCATTCATGTTTGCCATTTATATTTCTTTTTTAAATTTGCTTATTTTTGACAAATAAAAACTGTATATATTTAAGGTGTACAGCATGATATATGTATACATTGTGAAATGACTATCAGAATCAAACTAATTAACATATCTATCACCTCCCATAGTGACTTTTTTTCTTTTTCTGGTGAGAACCCTTGAGATCTACTCTCTTAGTAAATTTCTAGTATATAGCACATTATTATTAACTATAGTCACAATGCTGTACATTATGTCTCCAGAACTTATTCAGCTTATAACAGAAATTTTGTGCCGTTTGATCAGTGTCTCCCCTTTTCCTTTACTCTCAGTACTTGGTAACTACTACTCTACTCTTCGTTACTATGAGTCCAACTTTTTGTTTTTTTTCTGATTCCACCATAAGCGAGATTAGGCAATACTTGTCTCTCTGTACCTGGCTTATTTTACTTAGCATAATATCCACCAGTTTCACCCATGTTGTCACAAATGGCAGGATTTCTTTCTTTATTAAAGTTGAATAATATTTTATTGCATATATATTTACATTTTTCTTTATCTGCTGACAGACACTTAGATTGTTTCCATGTTATGGCTGTTGTGAATAATGCTGCGATAAACATGGGAATACAAATAGCTCTTTGAGATTCTATTTTCATTTCCTTTGAATATATACCTGAAGTGGGATTGTTGGATCATATGGTAGTTCTTTTTAAAATTTTTTGAGGGACTTCTATACTGTTTTTAGTAATGGCTGTACAAATTTACATTCCTACAAACAGTGCACAAGAGTCCCCCTTTCTCCACATCCTCACCAAGACTTAGTAACTTTTGACTTTTTGAGAATATCTATCCTAACAAGTGTGAGGTGATAACTTGTGCTTTAGATTTACATTTCCCCGATGGTTAAGCGATGCTGAGTATCTTTTCCTGTACTTGTTGGCCATATATACATCTTCTTTTGGAAAAAGTCTCTTCAGGTCCTTTACCCTTTTTAATTTGGTTATTTGTTCTTTTGATCTGAGTTTTATTACTTCCTTATATAATTTGCATATTAATTGCTTATCAGATATATGGTTTTCAAATATCTTCTCCCATTCTATAGGTTGCCTTTTTTCTTTTGAGGAAGATTAGCCCTGAGCTAACTGCTGCCAATCCTCCTCTTTTTGCTGAGGAAGACTGTCCCTGAGCTAACATCCATGCCCATCTTCCTCTACTTTATATGTGGGATGCCTACTACAGCATGGCATGCCAAGCAGTGCCATGTCCACACCTGGGATCCGAACAGGTGAATCCTGGGACGCAGAGAAGCGGAACGTGCACACAACCACTGTGCCACCAGGCCGGCCCCAGGTTGCCTTTTCATTTTCTTGATTGTTTCTTGGCTGTGCAGACATTTTTTAATTTGAGGTAGTCAAAATTTTTTATTTTTGCTTATATTGACTTTTCTTTTGGGGTCAGATCGAAAAAGTCATTGTCAAGACTAACTTCAGGAGGCTTTTCCCCTTGTTTTCTTATACGACTTTTATGATTTCAGGTCTTATATTTAATCCATTTTGAGTTAATTTTTGTGTATGATGTAGGATGAAGTTCCAATTTTCTTCTTTGCATTTGGATATCCAGTTTTCTCAATTCCATTTATTGAAGAGCCTATCCTTTCCCTATTGTATATTCTTTGCACCTTTGTGAAAACTTAGTTGACTGTATAAGCATGGGTTTATGTCTGGGCTCTATTCTGTTCCATTGGTCTGTGAGTCTGTTTTTATGCCAGTACTATGTAGTTTTGATTACTATAGCTTTACAGTATAGTTTGAAGTCAGAAAGAGTGATGTCTCCAGCTTTGTTTTTTCTTAAGTTTGCCTTTACCTATTCACGGTATTTTATAGTTCCATACAAATTTCAGAATATTTTTTATATTTATTTGAAAAACACTATTGGGATTTTGATAGGGATTGCATTGAATCTATAGATCACTTTGAGTAGAATGGACATTTTAACAGTATTATTTCTTCCAACCCAAGAACACAGGATACATTTCTATTTATTTGTGTCTTCTTCAATTTCTTTGATCAATGTTTTATAGTTTTCAATGTTACAGATCTTTTACTGCCTTGGTTAAATTTATTCGTATTTTCTTCTTTGTTGCTATTGTAAATGGAATCGCTGTCTTAATGTCTTTTTTTACGTAGTTTGTTGTTAGTGTCTAGAAACCACTGATTCTTGTATGTTTATTTTGTATTCTGCAACTTTACTGAATTCATTTCTTTCATTTTAACAATTTTTTGATAGAGTCTTTATGATTTTCTAGATATACAGTCATGCCATCTTCAAACAGAGACAATTTAGATGTCTAATATTATTATTATTATTTACCTAATTGCTCTGGCTAGGATTCCCAGTACTATGTTGAGTAAAATTGGAGAGAGTGGGTGCTGGTGTCTTATTCCAGATCTGAGAGGTGCACTAGCTGCTGTGGGCCTGAGCTGTCAACGTGTATTCATGCAGCTACAGAGGTGCATCCAGCAGTGGAGGCTGGTGACAAGAGTTGGGGACTGTGGCATGCGAATATATGGCTGCTGGAGCTAGCTGCAGGTATGTGTAGCAGGGCAGGGCAGTGACAGCAGTAAGGGCTGCATCTGGGTGCATAAGCAGCTGTGGAGCCAAGGTCAGCGTGCATGCTTTCAGCTACAAGAGTTAACTGCAGGTGTGTGCACAGAGGTCGGGGTCAGCCATGGGTGCCTAAGATGGCATGCATACCTGTGACTACAGAGACCAGAGCTGGCTGCTGGTGGTGATCCCAGGTGGGGCGTAGGCAATGCCTCTGTCTGGGGAGGCTCCAGTGGGAGGGATTAAGTTGGGGAGAGAGGGACTCTGGCAGCTACCTTCTGTGAACAACAAATCCTGTGGGGACTTCAATAGCAAAATCTGCAGGGGGTCTGTGGTAGCTGTGTTGGTCTTCAGTTTCCTCAGTGGCAAGAGCTGCTAGACTCTCTGTGGTGCAATCTGCTGGGGTCTGTGATGAGGTCCTCAGTGATGAAAGCTGCAGGGGTCTGCAGCACCTGCAACGGCTATTGTGGTCCTCAGCAGGGAAGGCTGCTGGGATCCTCTGCAGAGCAGGACGCTGGGAACCATGGTTGCTCCCGCCAAGTGGCTGGTACTGGTTGCCCTGTTCCTTGTTCCTAGCCATCTCCAGATGTCTCAGCTATGCCAGCTGCTGGGTGGAGTGAAAATGAAGTGAAATTTTTGTATACTGCCAGAAAGGCTGAAGAAGGTGGTTGCTCACCTTGCTCTCTTTTCCCAGTGAGGGGTATTCTCTCCTTCTGGGGAGTTCTCTCTTGGCACTGAGCGGTGCTGGCTTGGGGGATAGGATGGTGCGGATAAAATGAAACTGTTCTTCCTACGTTTTTTGTGCAGTCATTCTCAGATTTTTGCTCCACTGTATTGCTGAAGCTTCTTAAGTGGACTCTTGTGCTCTTCCAGAGCTATTTTCATTCATGGATAGCTGTTTAATTGTTGTTCTTTGTGGGAGGAAGAAGGCTGGGGTCTCCTACTCTGCCACCTTAGTCTATTATTTATTAATTATATATGCTATTTTTTTCCCTACTCTGCATGAAGAATGGTCAGTGCATTACCTGCAACTTTTAGTATAAATAAAAGTTGTCATCCATCCCATGTTTTTGTACTTCATCCTAGGCATCTCCTGACTGTCAATTTTAACATTCTATACATTTTTCAAACCAGTTTTGTGAAGCAATAGAAGGTGCCTCTTATCAGGAAGAAAATGATCTAATAAATCTAATATTTTAATTCCTCTAAAAAGAAGCTATCTTTTTATGTAAGTATTTTCAATAGTTTTACACAACCAAGTATGATGTCAATTAATGGTTGGAGAGTCATTCTTAAATATTGTTGTTTACTTTAAAGATTACTTTAATTACTTTATTTCCTCAAAAAATGTATATTGAAGACTGTTACATATGTACTGAGCTGGACATTAATGATTAAGACATAAATGAATGATTAAGATGCAGTCTTTATCATTGAGAAGCTCACAATTTACTGGGGGATGACACTATAATATAATAATAATGTAAAGAGAAGTGAATTTAAAATTTTTGTGGGAACACAGAGGATGAAGTAATTAATTCAACTTGGGAAGGAAGGGAAAGGATTCACAGAGGAAGCTACTTTTTACTTATATTGTGAAAGATGAGCCAAAGTTCTTTTGGCACAGAGACCAGGATATGGATGTGGATATTTAGAAGCAGGAGCAGTTACGTGTTTGTTTAAAGTTTGGGAAGGAGAAATACCTAAAATTCAAGCGCTATCAATAACAAAAAGGCAGACAACTCAAAAGAAAAAATGGTAAGAAGACCTTTATGGGCACTTCACAAGAGAGGATATCTATATGGCCAGTAAATGTATGAAAATGTACAAATTCAAGCCAGAATATATACTACTACTCACCCACCAAAGTAACTAATGTGAAAAAGACAGACATCAAGAATTAACATGAAAGGGGAGCAACTGTAGCCTTCGTACACTGCTGGTGAAAATTGGTAAAACCACTTTGTAATACTTCTTGGCAGCATCTACTGAAGCTAAACATTTGCCTCCTCAATGTCTCAGCAAATCCACTTCTGGGTATGTGGACACATGTCAACCACAACACACATGCAAGAGCATTTAGAGCAGCATTGTTCATAATGGCCTCAAACTGGAAACAACCTGTGTCCATAAACAGCAGAATAAATAAATTAAATGTGGTATATTTGTTCAGCAAAATATTATACAGCAAAGAGAATGAACAAGTTAAAACTACATGCAACAATATAATGTTGAGAAAAAGAAACCTGACATCAGATGGTACATATTGTTCAATTCTGTTCTATTTATAAATAGATCAAAACCATCCAAATGATGATTATACTTGGGGTGGGCATTGGGGACTGGAACGAACACAGAGGGAATTTATGGGGTGCTGATGATGCTCTGTGTCTTAATAGGAGTTGTGATTAGATGTTCATTTTGTGAAAATTTATTGAGCTGCATATTTATGACTTGAGTACTTTTCTGAATGTTATACTTTAACAAAGAGTTTACTTTAAAAAATAAGAACCAGGTTCCACTGCTACATGAGATAATGAGGAATGGGGTAAGTGGAAGAAATATAGAGAAAAAGGTCTATGATTAGAAAAAGGGAAAGAAAGAACAAAAATTAAATTTAAAAATTCTGAAATTATGTGTTAGCCAATAGGGAAATATTCAGCTTACAATGATTCATATTACAATTGGAGTCAAATGTCTTCAAATTGAATATGGGTCACTTTAACACCAATAATCCATGTTTTGTTGTCTCTTATCTGTACCCTCTATTGTTCCCATACCTGCAAAGAACTCTAACAGGTATTTTTGGGAATCCCTAGGGGTATCTCATAAATACACAAAAAAAATGTTACCAAGAATTTCCACCTCTTTTGGGCAGTGCTGCCACTGGCTACCATCTCATCCTTCGGGTACCCTGAGTCCCAGATAGTCATGCATGTGTCCAAACCCCATGTTGCTCCCAGCTCTGCTGGTTTTATTGATGTGCTGGAAACTTTTGAGGCCAAAGCTTCACAGTGTTTAGTGAGAAGAGTATGTTCTCCATCTTTTCTATCATTATTAACTGACAGACAGGAACCAAGGCTGTACTTCCTTATACTTGCAGAACTAATTGAAGACCAAGCAAATAAGAAAAGCAAAGACTATTTATTCTGAGCTTGCTATAGCAAGTGAGTCATCCAGTGCCGTGTTTTGCATTTTGGCCAAGCCCAAAGGCAGGCAGAGGAATGGGAAAGCTTTATTGTGGAAAAGAGGACAGTCTTCAGGTATGCCCCATATAGAGGCTATTGGCATGGGGAAGTTGTAGGTGGGCTAACTAGCAGCAGGACACATTGTATGTATTTGGCTAGGGGTACATATTTGGTTTTCTCTCACTGGCCTTAAATTGGAAGTGGGAACAAAAATTAGGGAAGCTGTAAGTTATTAATCAAGTCCTGGCCATTCATTCTCATGTTCAACAGATAATTTCATTCTAATGTTCAACAGATAAATTCATTCTAATGTTCAACAGATAATTTTCATGAAAGTATTCCTTTTCATTTTTATATTTAAAACTCCCCTTCCTGGGATTCAAATTTGATTTCATTGAAAGCTCTTGTCTGTAAACTTCAGAAGATGTTGAGTAATCAAAAGGGCCTATTTGTAGCATCAGAGTTAAAGTTTCCATAAAAGGAGCTTCCGGACCCTTGAGCACCCAGGTTTGATCTCTGATCCTTAATGTCTGCCTGAACACTAAGCATGTATAAAAACTTGTCATGAACTAGATACATAGAAATTAACTTCTTGCTCATGTTGAGAGGTAAATCTGAAGTTGGTAGGTCATTTCCACCATCCTTAACACATGGCTCCCGCTTATTAGCCCAATGTGATTCTTCAACTCTCATCACCTCCTAGGCATGAGGAAGGAAAAATCCTTATATGATCAGTCTTTTTAATTTTAGGCATTTTAGTGAGTGCATAATGGTCTCTCATTGTAATGTTAAATTTCCCTAATGACTAATGATGTTGACTTTATTTTCATGTGCTTATTCACCACATCTATATCTTTTTTGAAGTATCTGCTTAAATATTTTGTCTATTTTCTAATTGAATTGTCTGTCTGCTTACTGAATTATAGAAATTCTTTAGATTTTCTTCATACTAGCCTTTTATCAACAATACGTTTTACAAATATTTTCTTACAGTCAGTGGCTTGTCTTTTCATTTTCTTAACAGTATGTTTGAAAGAGCAGCCATATTTCAATTTTGATGAAGTCTAGTTGATCAATTTATTTCATTTATGATTTGTGCTTTTTGAGTCTTATATTCATCCACATATTTATCCATCTATTCATCCAATTTATTTGAGTTTTCTTCTAGAGGTTTATAGCTTAGGTCTTACATTTAGGCCTACGAAACATTTTTATTTGATTTTTGTATGGTGTGCAGTAAAGATCAAGGTTGGTAGGTTATTTATTTATTTTATTAATTATTTATTTATTTAACAAACAGATATTTAATTGTTCCAGCGCCATTTGTTGATAAGGTTTCCCTATTGAATTTTCCCTATTGAATTATGTTGACATTTTGGTAGAAAATTATGGATGTATTTGTGACTCCCTATTTCTTTCATGATTGTTGTGTCTGTACTTATGCCAATACTATACTGTGTTGATTACTGTAGCTTTATAGTAAGCCTTGAAAAATGGTAGTGTGAATCCTCTAAATTTGTCCCTTTTCTAAACTATTTTGGCTATTCTAAATTCTTTGCATTTTTACATAAGTTTTAGAATGGATTTTCAATTTTCTATAAAAATAGCCTGCTAGGATTTTGGTTAAGATTGTATTGAATTACAAATAAATTTGAAGGAAATGACATCTTAACAATATTGAATCTTCCAATCTTTGAATATGGTACATTTTCCCATTTCTTTCTTTCTTCTTTCTTATTAGTGTTGTTTTATAATTTTCACTGCATAGATTTTTCACATATTTGTTAATCTTTTGATGCTATTATAAGTTGTATTGTCTTTAGATTAAATTTCCAATTATTCATTCCTAGTATATAGAAATAAAATTTATTCCTTAGATTGACGTTGTATCTTGTGACCTGGCTAAACTCACTTAATGTATAAAGTATTGTTTCTTAGATTCTTTAGAATTTTTTATAGAGATGATTATGTTGTCTGTGCAAAAAGTGTTTATTTCTACCTTTTCAATATGCACACCTTTTATTTCTTTTCTTTGCCTGTTGCACTAACTAGAACCTCCATTACAGTGCTGAATACAAGTGGTGAGACTGGTGATCCTTGCCTTCTTCCTGATCTAAGGACAAAGCATTCAGGCTTTCACCATTGGGTATGACGTTAAGCATAGGTTTTTGTATAGGTGCCTTTTATTATGTTGAGGAAATTTTTTTTATATTCCACGTTTGCTGAGAATTTTTATGAATAAGTGTTGAATTGTATCAATGGTTTTTTCTGCATCTATTGAGATGATCATATGGTTTGTGAATTTATTGTGTTGGTAATTGTCTTCAGGGGAGAAATTTGAATATATTTTAAAGCAGATGGGAAGAATCCATTCAAGACAAAGATGTTGGATTCGTAATAAAGTGATAATTAACAATTTAAGGTGCCTGATGAGAGAAATGAAAACATTGTTAATGACTTGCTCAAAGATATTTTCCTGAATTACAGCTTGTGCTCTCCTCTTCCCTCAGGGCTTCACAAGGCTGATTTATGCCTGGAAATCATCCCTGAGCCAATTCTCATACTCTTCTTGCTACACTAGATGCCCTTCTCATTATACTCCACACTTCTTAACAGGCCTTTGCTTTCCTTAAATTATTTAATTCATTATTTGTAACAATTTATTTAATATCCACAAAGGCAATGACCTTATCAGTTCTACTCATCACCACATCCTAATGTTTGACACAGAGGTAATTAGCCACATCTACCCAAACTGGCAATAATTTGGATATGAATTGCTGTCACTGGGATTATTTAAAACTAAATATACATGATATGATTTAATAGCCATGTCAACCCCCAATCTGTGGATATTTCTTTCCATTGAAAAAGAAGGAAAAAGTCAAGGGAATATGGTCTATCCATTTAATTTTACATCCACCCATTCATTAATTCATCTATCCATTCATCTATCTATATAATCCTCATGTTGTATGTAAAAGCATTAAGAATGGCCTACACTGTCATTAAATTACAAAGCCAACGTGGCAAAGTCTTTCATTTTCATTGAAAACATTGACCAAAGAGGCAGATTTTACCAAAGGGACTGGGTAAGAAATATCTATTGAAGTTGAAAGCATGTATGGCTCTTTTCTTGATTTTCACTGAAGTTTAAAATTTATCATGTCAGGCAAAAAGACCTTAATTTTCAGAATGCAATTTCTAAAAATAATTTTTTACTAAATTTGAATAGTTACAAAAACATATCATATGATAGCATGTATATAAATTATAGCTGTAAAATAAACACAGCCCAAAAAATGGAAAAATACTATTGTGATCTCTTTGAACTTTCCACTTAGGAGTGCAACAGCTGGGTTAAAGGTGTGCATCTCTCCCACTTTACTAGATATTGCCAAATTATTTTCCCAAGTGGTTGAACAAATTCATAATTTCTACCAGCGCTGTGTAAGAGTTCCCGTTACTCCAAATTCTCACTCAGAGAATTTTTCTGTTTTTAAAATTGTATTACTTTGGGTAAGGTATAGTAGACCCAACATAGACCATGAGGGAAAGACTGAGCAAGTTTAAAGCTTTCATAATACTCAGGTTCCCTGAGTCGAACACAGCATACCACTCTGGTCTTCTGGGGAGGCTCCAGGGTCAGTCGTGTGGCAGGCAGGGAGAGGAGAAATGTGGGCAAACAGCTTTATTGTGATTCTGGTGGAAGAAAGGGTGAGGCAGGGCAAGCAGGTGTAAGATTTGTTAACTATGTTTGAAGGTGGTTCCCCCATAAAATTCACCTTAATTGTGAGTGTTAGAGTGTACATTTCAAAGCTATCTATAGATGAGTCAGAATTTGCTAGTGAATAGGCCTTTAGATGATGTTCAAACATCAATTCACAGAAATCAAAAGTACAGTTAATACATCAGTCTTGTGGTATTAACACAGTGCTCATTGTGCTTTAATTTGCATATTCATAAATACTGACTTGAAGAAGCATTTTTCTATATATTTATGAACACTGATATTTTGTTTGTAAAATGCCAGCTCAAGTCTTTTGACCATTTTTATTGGGTTACTTGTTTTTACTTATTGATATAGACATCCATTATATGTTCTTAATGCTCGTCTGGTCATTGTATACTTTGCAAATATTCTCCTTCCAGTTCGATGTTTGCCTTTTCACTTTCTTATGGGCATCTTTTGATGAATAAATTTTGAATATTTCAATGTATTTTTGAAGGCATCAATCTTTTTCTTTAGTCAGCCTTATTCTTTACGCTTTGCTTTTTTTGCCTTCTATAAGAAATCCTTGTTTAAGAAGTCCATGTAATAAATATATCACATTCTAAATGTTTTAGAGTTTACTCATGCAGAGATCATTGTCAGACTTGTATAGGATTAAGGTAATGAGTTTTTACAATTTATTTTTACTTAAACTATAAGTTTTTAAAAAGTATGAGCAGACATAATTTTTGCCCCATTTAATATTTAAATTTTTAATGAACCTGAAATTAATTTTGGGATATGATGAGTAGGATGCAATTTTCTTCTTCCCCTTCTTTCCTCCCTCCTTTCTTTGTTTCTGTATTTCTTTTCATTTGTAGTAACAATTTTCCCTGCATTGATCTTTCTGGATAGTTCCCATTCGTCTTTGAAATGGAATATCACTTTGTCATAAAGCAAGACTACATATGCATACATATACTCTTTATTTTGTTCTGTCTATTTTTCAACCCTTGTGTAAATACCAAACTATTTTTATTGCTATAGCTTTATATCTGTAAAGTGAGTCTTCATTTTGTTATCTGCAATAATTTTCTTTTTGCCAAGAGTACATGCTTTAAATTTCTTTTGGTGATAATCTGTTGGGAGCTCAGAATCCCTTTTTGTGTGTGTAAAATATATGCCTTTGTTTCACCCTAATTCTTGAAGAAAAATCACTGGGCTGATTATGGAAATTTAAATTCTAGCCTGACACTTTATTTTCTTTTAAAACATTGTAGATATGACTCAACTTCTGTATTCTAGCGTTTCTGCAGAGATATCATCTCTCAGTCTAATTGTCATTTGCTTTAGGTGATCATAAGTATACTCTTCAGATTTTATTTTATTTTTGCTTCTGAACCTTGCATGCTACGCCTAAGGGTTTCTTGCATTTATTCTGTTTGAGCATCAGTGAGATTCCTGAATTTGTCAATGATGATGTCATACAAATTCTAGAGATTTCTCTGCCATGATCACTTTGAGTATCACTTCTCCTTTATTCTCTCTCTTCTCTCCTACAGAAACTTCAATTCCAAGTTTGTGTGTATGTGTTTGCACATGTGTGTATGTGCAGATGAACACATGGGTATCTCTCTCACTTTCCTTGAAACTTTATTAAAAGGACAAAGTCTTGGGTTGAAGGTGCATTACTATGGAGATTGTTTATGCTTACTTCCTGACACGTGGTGACACTGAATCTGAAATGAGTTCGCTCACCCGTTGCACAGGAAGCCAATCTCTGATACTGGATATGGTGGAAGAAAGTAGGAATTTTATTTTTGCACAGTGCTGAGCAAGGAGAGAGGGCAGCTAACGCTGAAATCCCAAACTCCCCAAAAAGCTAAAAGGAAGTGTTTTTATTTGGGATTTTAGGTAGGGGAGAGGGAGCATATGGCCTTGCTGGTTGTAGCTTTCGCACCAGCCTGTCTTTGGCCTTGAGACTACTTGCAGAGAGGAGGAAGCCTGTGACCTTGCTGGTCAGCAGCTTTCCCACCAGCCTGTATCTCTTTGCGAGGAGGAGATAATCCAGGTGCTTGTCCTTGATGGTGTCTGTCTCCATGAAGGATAGTGGATTCTGGAACCAGGAAGCCAGCGAGTAAGCAGGGAATGAGTGTTTTGGTTTTAACCCCATATATGCTGGGTTTAATGTGGGGAAACTGATATCAGGGTCGATATCAGTGGCTGAAGGACACCCAGGGAGTTCTCACCTTGAAGTCTACATAGTGTGCGTGCATATAGGCAACAATCCTATGTGAAGAGGTTCGTTTTGTTTATGAATTCTCTGCACAATTTCTTTTCCTACAATGAGCTCTGAAGTGTAAGAAGCAAAGTCTCCTTGCTGTGTCTCTTTGAGGAGTGCAATTTACTCCTATAGCAGACATGTAGCTTTTGGGGACCTCAGACTTATGAGAGAATTTTTATTATTCTCTGTGCCTTGAGTGTGCTCTAGGCTTGTCTCATCCTTGGCTAGGGGAAAATGGAAGCCCAGGGTCACTAGAGTTTGGCTCATACCATCAGTTCTTACTCACTCCCCTTGAGTTTTTCTTTCACTCTGTTTTTAGCCAGTGAGACTTTCCTATTTTCTCATCTTTCACCAACGCATTTTTAGTTATTTTAAAAAAATAGTTTGGCATTTCAAATTGCTTTCAGTGTGATGGTTGTTCAGAAAATCTTGTCTGCCAACCTGCCGGAAGTGGGAATCTGAACAGTTTTTTTTTTAAATCTGTTGTTGTGATAGGAGCTGGCCCTTGGTTTTACCCAAAATATGAACAGCTATTTATTACCGGAGCGGTTAAGTACAAGCAATAAAAACAACAGGTACTGGTTGTGAAAAATAACGTCACTGTTCCTTACATGCATTTTAAACTTCATTTTACAAACACAGAAAAAAAAAAAGAATTCTCCTGATGCTATACCCAGTCTTCTCCTGCTTAAACTGATTAAGATGAACTGAGTTTAATGGGAGGAGCAAAACATAGGTGCGACTGACCAAGGAGAATCGTGTTCTCAGTACAGTCTGTTCACTGTCCTTACAAGTGTTAGATGTAACGAAATACTTGAATATTTTTTAATTTTTTTTCTAGAAAAACCAAGAAAATTATTTTCTGGTCAGAGTAAGAAATGTCTGTTCCTCATTTTTCAAACTTGTTCTCTGTTGCTTGGCTATTTGAAGGTCATATGAGAGAGATTCCTGCTCTGGTGAAATTACCTGACTCCATTTTTATGATGAATTTGAACTGTGGTCTTATTATTTGTTAGAGAGTTTACTTCTTCCTTATTATATGCCAGGTCAGTGTTTAATTTGCAGAGGTAGAGGATTCGTTGTTGTCCTTTTACTTCTTTTTGTTTAACTCACTGATTCTGGATGCCTGAACTTGTGGTCTTCCAATATCATGGATGGGCCACATGCATATGGCTGTATTATATATTTGTTTTGATTTGTTCATTAGTTTTTAAATTTATCTGTGAGTAATTAAGTGCAATCACTAGGACTAAGTTACTGTTCACCATGGGAATAATCTTAAACTCAGAAGCCTCTATGGCTTTTGGCAAGTAACGCAAACATTCAGGCAGGCCATGTGTAAGCAAGATGTGGGAGCATGGGGAACAGAATATTATTGCCTTTAAGGAAATTGAAATTAAACTTTTAAAAACCATTGATGGTCAGAATAAGCCATTGATGCCAGTGTCTGACCCCCAGATAATGGGGTCTATAATTCTTCAGTAGAAGTACCACTATATTTTTAGTATTATTTTGGAAAAGAGGCATGTGGTTATCTAAGTATTCTCCATATACAGAAAGAAGTCTGGGTGGGATTGTAGCTGAGGGAGGTTTTCAGTTACAAAGAATCTCTCCTTCTCTTCCACCGCTTCAACTATTTAGCCTTGCACAAAAAATACAGTCTCTCTGTACATGAAGAAGAATCCTCTCTCAGAATTCTCATCTTGTTCTTCATTTAACTGCCTTTAGGCTCAGAGCTGCCACTTCAGGTGAAAAATAACTTTTCACAGTTGTCTTCGAGAATAACACATGATTTACACATCTTTTTTTTCCTTTTTATGGTAATGAGGTTATAGGCTGGGTTGGACCAATCCTCACCCAACTGAGGCATGAGACTAAGAAAAGGGGCCTTTCCCTGCACCCCAGTTCCACTCTTTGTCTGAGGCTTTGGTCCTAATAATTGGGTATGTAATCTGGCCCAAAAAGTAAGCCTGACAGCACAAAAGAAAAATCTAGATTTAATAGTTGCATTAGTTTCCTATCACTGCTTAATTAATTACCCCCAAATTTAATAGCTTAAAACAATCAACATTTATAATCTCGCAATTCCTATAGATCAGGAGTGGCTTATTTGGGCAGTTTGGGCTCTGTTTCCCTGGAGGCTGCATTCAACCTGTTGGTGGGGCCGCAGCCTCGCTGAAGGCTCAGTCTGTTACAAGCCCTCACGTGGTCCTTCCCAGGCTCAGCTCCCCTCTGGCTGCTGGGTGGAGTCCAGTTCCTTATGTCCCCAATATAAATAAAACAAAATGATAAAGTATTGTAGTTTTAAGCCACTAAGTGTTGGTATAACTTGTTACTCAGATAGCTAACACTGCACGCGATCTCTCAGTGTGTCATCTTCAAGCTAGTACCTTAGCCATTCCAGCATTCTATCAGACTGGCAGATTCAGATGCGGTAGACCCCTTGGTCATGTGCCATTTTTGCCCCTTCTTTGCTGTAAAGTGGGACCTCTCATTCTGCAGTAATATTGTATGGAATCTCGTGATGATAAATCACACATTCTGAGAGTTCTCAAGTGGTGGGGTTGGTTGAGGCATTAGAAGCAGAAAAATCAACTGCATTCCCAATAAGACAAATGAATCACCCCTCTATGGTGGCTAGTTGGGAGCCCTCATGCAGAGGGCTCAGTTTGGTCTCTGCTGCTAATAGGTCAGACATTTAGCAGCAGTAGTTAGATGAGCTCTGCAGCGAGGGAATCCATGCTGCTGTGACATACATAGCCTCCATCTCTGCAATAGACATCCATTTGTGAGTCCACTGTGCAAACACTAAGATGCAAGGGAAGAATGTGGTGCACCTCTGCCAGACAAGTCATCTTGACTAGTTCACTGTTCAGTCTCTACTGTTCTCATAGTCAGATCTTGAGCCTGATTTTCAGCAGAGTTTATCCTCAAACTTCAGGTGATGAGAACCTTGTTAAATGCTCCTGTGTTACATGCTTCTGGCTTTCATACTGCACTCTAACTTTATAGTTGGCCGAGTGAGTCCACCAGCTCTTTCTTTAGGCCTTTGATGACAGTTAACAACAACAGGTTCTGAAACTAGAATTTGTGTGAAAGTACTTTATCTGGGAGGTGATCTCAGGAAACACTTGTAGCGAAGTGGGAAAGCAAAACAGGAAAGACAAAGAAGGTAATAAAAGGTTTGTCATCAAGCACATTACCATTATAGAAAACTAGTGATCAGTCCCAGTGAGGAACTCGGGAAGACAGTGCATATTATGCCTCAGTTTTCCCCAACTTGGGTCAAGGGGGCAGGACCATATGGATGGGACAGTCGGCCACATCTTTTGGGGCCAGCCATAAATGAAGCAGATCTACACTCTGGTCTCCTTGACTTTCTAGTTACATAAGCCAGTCAATCCCCAACCACATACCTTTTATTCTTCTTGTCAATTTGTTGCATACAACCCAAAAATCCAAGACCTACACATAAATTATGCATTTTGACGTTTTCCTCCAAATTGCTCTCTATCAAATTATATCATTTAACAAATAATCATTTTCTAATTTTTGCAATACTAAGTCATTTTATGTAAAATTCCCACATACAATTGGTTTTATTTCTGGAAACTTGCTTCTATTTGTCTGACCTCCTTCTTAAACTTCTCTGCCTGACCATAGCTTTTTAACTCCTGAGACAGTGGGTGGTGAAAGTGGCCCTAAGAAGCAGGCCCTCACATGGGCTTACAGACTTGGATCCCTTCCTGGCTGGGGGCCACAAGGACTTCATTGCTGGTGGTGAGCGGGAAGGTAGTTGAAGCATCACAACGAGTACGACTCTCACCACTGGTGGACTGGGATGGGGTACATGTGGAAGGAAATACACGTCTGTGTAAAAGATCTACAATGGGACTTATTTTTCACCATAATTTTCATCTTGTACTTGCCAAGGGATATTTTTTTTTGCATACTTTCTTATATCCAGAAGCTCTTCTAAACTATTTAAGTGGTGTGTTTAGCTGATCTTTTCATATTTTCTGGGGACTAAAGTATAAAATTCAGTAGAATTTCAGAATTCACTTGAAGAGCTTAAGAATAATTAGAGAAAATAATTAGGTAACTTGAAAAGATACAATCAAAATTTTTAAAATTCAAATTTTAAAGAAAAGAAGTGTATTTTAGTACCATTTATTTCAGCAGTAAGCAGTATTTGCATAATCATAATAAAATAAACACTAAATATTGATTTTACAAAAAATGTGATGTAACTTTTAGGAGGATGGAAGGAAGAGATGTCGGAACATGGAATAATGTGGGTAAACTAATATTTATTTATCATAGCAAATATTTTAAAATGAATTGACTAATCAAGAAATAGCAGCATTAGGCATATTATTTGGAATGATACCAGATTAAATATCAGATTAAAATAACTGAAAGTATTAAGGAAGGGAATTCAAGAATGGAGAAGAGTGAGGAAGGCTAAAATTTACGTATTATTTTAATTAAAAGAGTATAATTTTAAACTTTAAAATCTATATATTTTTGGTAAGATTTGCTTTTTTTTTTTTAAGAAAAGGTAACAGACTGGCTTATAGCTAGAAATACATGGTTTCAAATTTTGGTTCCTTCTTATTAGTTTTGTGACCTTGGACAAATATATGAACTCTATGAGTATCTGTTTCTTCATCTGTAAAATGGAGGTGATAAATCTTTCCTTAGTCTGTTACTGTAAGGACTCGAAATAGTGACCAGCACCTAGCACTGCACCTATATGTAGTGTATGATGAATAAATGACAGCTAATGTTATTATTAGGATTTACACACATATTCAAAGTTAAAGTTATGTTAGGTTTACTTTTCTCTCTTACGTTAATCAACTTTGAGGCTGGGGTATCATTGATACTTAAAATAAAATAGTTGATATCTTTTTTGTTTTGTTTTTTTTGCTCCCAAATAACTTATATAACTTATGTGATATTGATTCTTGAAAGTTTGTGTTTATCATTGAATCCGTTAAATCCAAGGACTATTTTTAGTATACTCAAGTATTTATTTTCATCTTCTTCTGTCAACATTATACAATTGCTTTTTAAATCAATTAAGAGAAAAAAGGTGAAAAATATACATGTAAGCTTTTATAATTATATAATTACCTTTTACTGGTTCTCCTTGATTTTTCACGTGGACTTAAACTACCATCTGAGGTCACTTGATTTCGGCCTGAAGAATTCCCTCTTGTATTACTTGTAAGGCAGGTGTTCTGGAAAGAAATTCTCTCAGTTTTTGTCTATTTGGGAAAGTATTTACCCTTTATTTTTGGAAGATAACTGCTGAATATAGGATTCTTGATGACAGTTTTTTGCTCTGAGCACTGTGAATACGTTATCTCATTGGTGTCTGGCCTTTATTGTTTTTGTTGAGAAATCAAATATTAATATTATAGGCTTCTTTTGTAAGTAACAAGCTTTTTTTTTTCTTGTTGCTTTTATGATTTTCTCTTTGTCTTTGACCTACATTTCCACTATATGAGTCGTTCACAGATATCTTTGCATTTATCCTATTTGCAATTCACTGAGCTTCCTGGATGTGTAGATTATCCTTTTTCAATAAATTTAGGTACTTTTCAGCCATCAATTCTTTGAATATTTTCTTTTTGCTCTTTTTTCTCTTTCTTCTTGTTCTTTCACTCCCATTACCTGTATGTTGGTAAGCTTAACGGTTTTACACATTACTCTGAGGCTCTCCTCATTTTTCCTCCTTTTTTCTCTCTGTTCTTCAGCTTGTATTCTCTCTATTGTTGTATCTTTATTTATTTTCCCTTCTTCCAGTTCAGATTTAGTGAATTTTTTATTTAAGTTGTACTTTTCAACTTGATAATTTCCACTTGGTTCTTTTTTATAATTTCTGTCTATAAGCCAAAGGTCTTTTTGGTTTATCTCTCCTATTGTGGAACTACCATCTCACAAGCTCAGGTAGTAATAATCAGGGCCCCTGGTTTCTCATTGTGCCATATACAAGCCTACATTCCACAAGTAGGAAATGGGTAGTAGAAGGGAACCTTCACATTTCACCCCACTTACTCAAAACACAGCCCCAGCAATAGGTAACTGGAGGCAGGATGAGAAACTCTTAAGTCCTGCACTTCCTGGG
This sequence comes from Equus przewalskii, assembly GCF_037783145.1. NCBI lineage: Eukaryota > Metazoa > Chordata > Mammalia > Perissodactyla > Equidae > Equus > Equus przewalskii. The sequence continues at coordinate 362,313 of NC_091858.1, forward strand.
AATAAAGCCCTCCAATGTAGAGCTGTGAGGAGAGAGAGTAGTATGTTCTTGGCCACAGCTGTATGGAATAAACTTTCCACCTCACTGATGTAGGAGTGGGGAAGAATAGAGTAATATTGGTTGAAACACCACTGAGTCTCAACTTTCTTATTGAATTTTCAAAAGTGTTCTTGAGTAGATGTTTTTTCATCTGCTATTTGTACTTAGGATCATTTCCAGAGGCTTTGAATGGTTTTTGCTTTTTAAATAATTTTTGACTTTTTGTACTAAAGGTGGGCTCTTACTGGAGCTTCTTCTAGGGAAGATGAAATGAACCTGACAACAAGACTACAACTAATGAGCCAGAAAATGTTATCATTGGAAAGTCACAGATTTTGTACCTTTCCTTCTAAGCTGTCTGGCACAAGTTCATGCATACAGCAGGTACTTAAAAAGTAACTGCTAAAATAAAGTAGATAATTTCCAGCTTCTAAAACCTAGGAGGTGACTATGAGCTCAGTGATAGAGTGACTACAAAAATTATTTCAAAGGTTCTTTATCCCTTCCTGTTTCCACACTTTTTCACTATAACTTCATAGCTTCTTTCATCAAGAGATGGAATCTATTTTCTCACTCACTATATCTGGGCTAGCTGTGCAACTTGTCAAGAGAATGTGGCAGAAGTAAGAACTAGTTATGTGCTTAGATCTCAGGAAAACTTGCATGCTTAAGCTCTTTTACAACCTCATTGCCACTATGTAATAAGTCCAGGCTAGCATGATGGAGCGTGGGAGATGTGTGGCTTAGTCGATCCCAGCCAACAACCAGCCAATTACCAGATATGTAAGTGAGGACATTCTAGAACAGCCAGACACTAACTGACCCACTAATGTACTGAAGATGCATGAAGAATGCCTGCTGAGATCAAGTAAGCCTCGTCCAGATCAGCAGAAATGGCTACCTAAACTACAGGTGCATGAGCAATTATAAATGTCTTATATTTAATTATAAATGTCTTTTCTTTTAAGCCCTTGTGTTTTAAGAGTGTTTGTTACGAAGTAATAGCTAACTGATGAAGGCCCATACCAAATACAGTGGCAGAAAACCCAGGTGAATTCTGGTCTTGGATTTTAGAGCTACTAAACTCTGTTGAGAGAAGGAAATGGTAATTTCCATGGCTAACTTCGTTTAGCCACAGAAAAATGTCATTTATCACAGAAAAACAACTCTTAGGAATATTCCCAAGGGGTCTCCTTCAAATGGGAACCATAGTGAGAAGGAGGATAAAGCAAAGCAAATGGAAATCCCAGCTACAATACCATGAACTATTAGGTAGAGAAATTATACAAGACCACCTAGTGAGTATAACGATCTCCTGGCTACAGGAAATGGTGGTGTATTCAAGTGTAACAGAAGAGGTAACTAGAAGGGGAGGAGAAACCTGAGGTCAAGGTGGTGACTCTGTCACTTATCAACTATTTGACGAGGGACAAGTCATTTACCAGTTATAAGTCTCAGTTTCTTAATCAATTAAGTACAGAGGGAGTTACAGCCCTGTTAAGTCACAGTGTTATTATGAGAAAGAGTTTTTAGAGACCTGCAGGATCTATGGCTGAACTACAAAGTGCCTTACAAGTGAAAAACTGTCTTACCTTTATTGCACATGATTGTCTGATAAGTATGAGACTCAATGAACTAGTATGTGAAGGATTCTCTTAACTTCACAGACAATAGATGTTTGGCATAAAATTATTACAAGGAGTTTCCTAGGTCCAGTGAATTTGCTTTTCAAAATATCAAAGAGGGGAAATTTATCTGTGAGCATTTCTGCCTCTTTTTGTGAGTGGGAGATAATGAGTTTTATGTTGGCATCCTCTGAAGATATTCCTGGGTCCTTATCTGCAAGGTTCCACAAGACTTCTCCCTAACCACTCCACATCCATCTTCTATGAGTCACATTAATGGACACCAAAGCCTTACCTGACCACCAACTCCAATTTAATATAAATTCTATGAATTCTCACTCCTTTGAAATTCTGGAGGACATAATGTACATAAAAATAATATGGCATTGTCTGTGGTCATGGGGAGGGGCACAGTTGTGAATTGTATGATTTTTGTAAAAAATTTTCTCTCTGACATCAGCAAGATGGCAGAGTAGGAAACCCTGGATACTCTTCCCCTCCATAAACACATCAATTCAGCAACAGTTCATGAACAAATTCCCTTTATGAGAAATTGGAAACTAATTGGAAAGTCCTTGCACACCAAAAGAATGGAAAAACAGACTCATTGAAGCCAGTAGAGAGATTTGGATCACACTCTCACAAGATGCTGTGTCTCCAGCACAGGCCATACAGTCAAGAATAGATCCTCCAGTGCCAGTCCTGGTGGCCTAGTGGTTAAGTTCAGTGTACTCCACTTTGGTGACCTGGGTTCAGTTCCCAGGTGCAGACCTACACCACTTGTCTATCAGTGACCATGCTGTGGTGAAGGCTCACATACAAAAAGGAAGATTGGCAGTGGATGTTGGCTCAGGGTGAATCTTCCTCTGCCAAAATAAAAAAATAGACCCTATAGCTTCACCTTCATCCAATGGAGGGAAGGGATTGGTTCACAAGTCCAGTGCCCCAACTTTTCCAAGGGAGCTACCCAGAGGTCTGGCTCCTGTCCTGCCAATCATGGAGTTCTGATAGGTCTGGCACAGTCTAGCCACCTGAGAAAAGCGAGGCAGCATACTGGACAGGTAGATACCATTGATCCTGCCACCTGCTGAGCAGAGTGAGTGGACAAAAAAAAATCTCAATTCTCAATATCCCTTTGGGGACGGAAAGAGTTGATCTGTGCATCCAGCACCACAAATCTGTGTGACTGCCCAAGGAACTAACATCTGTCTCACCAATCTTGAAGCTCAGATGGGTCTAGTAGAGTCTAGGTGCCCAGAGGGAAAAGGCTAGAGATGGTAGATGCAGTAGCTTCTCCCTCATAGTTTGGCACAGAATAGGCAGACAAATACCACAGCTGCCTACATCTCCCTGGGGAGAGAAAGAGTTTCAAGAGACCTGCAGAATACGTGGTTGGGCAAAAGAATAGGGATCTCTTCTGTAAAAGAGCAGTATGTGAAGAGTGGGAAAGGTGCCTACATTATCTAAGGCAGAGAGTCAAGGAAAATGAAGAAGCAAGCAAAGATGTTCCAAACAAAGGTACAAGATACATCTCCAGAAACTGACCTAATGAAATTCAGTTATATAATTTACCTGACCAGTAATTAAATATAAACTTCATAAAGATGCTCAATGAAATAAAAGAATAATGAATGAACAAAGTGAGAATACAAATAAAAAGATAGGAAATATGAAAGAGTACCAAACAGAAATCATGCATCTGAAAACACAATAATTGAACTGAAAAGTTCACTAAAGAGGTTCAAAGTAGAATAGATCAAGCACACGAAAGGTTCAGAAAACTTGAGACAAGTCACTAAAAATAATTTGATTAGAGGAGCAAAGATAAAAAAGAATAAAAAAGAGTGAAGGAGGCATAAGGGACTTATGGGACACCATTAAGCAGGCAAATATATGTGTGATGGGAGTCACAGGAGAGGAGAAAGAGAGAAAGGACCAGAAAGCTTATTCTAAGAAATAATGGCTAAAAACTTCCCAAATGGGGGAGAAAATAGACATTAATTTCCAAGAAGTCTAAGGGATACTAAATAAGAGAACCAAAGAAATCCACACCAAGATACATTATCATCAAGTTGTCAAATCAAAAACAAAGAATTTTGAAAGCAGCAAGAAAAAGCATCTTCTCATATACAAGGGAAGCCTCGTAAGGCTATTAACAGATTTGTCAGTGGAAACCTTGCAGGCTAGGATAGAGTGGGATGATATATTCAAAGTGCTAAAAGAAAAAAATTGCCAAGCAAAAATACTATATCCAACAAAAATGTCCTTCAAAAATAAGGGAGAGAGAAAGACTTTCCCAGAAAAATGAAAGCTAATGGAATTCATCACCACTAGATCTACCTTAGAAGAAATGCTAAAAGGAGTTATCCAAGCTGAAACAAAAGACTGCTAAAAAGCAAAATAATAGCATAAGAAAGTATGAAGCTATGTAAATATAAGCAAATACGGAATACTATATTACACTAATTGTGGTGGGTAAATCAATTTTTAATTACAGTATAAAAATTGAAATACAAAAGTGTTAAAAATAACAATAACTAAAAAGTGTGTTAACAAATACGCAGTAAAAATACATTGTGACAATAGTAACGTAAAGTATGGTGAGGGTGAAAAAGTTAAAGTGTAGAGTATGTTTATGTGGCTGAACTTCAGTCGTTATCACCTTAAAATAGATATTTGTAATAATAAGATATATGGAGTCCCAAGGTAACCACCAAAAAGAAAAATTATAGAAGTTACACAATGAAAAGATAAAGGAATCAATGTTTATCAATACAAAATCAACAGAACTCAAAGAAAGACAGTAAGAGAGAAAAAGACAGACAAAAGTACTACAAGACTACAAAAAACAGCAAACAAAATGGCAATAGAAAATTCTTCCCTATTGTTAATTACTTGAAATTTAATGGATAAAATTCCCCAATCAAAAGACATAGATTGAATGGATAAAGGAAAAAAAACACCCAATTATATTCTGGCTACAAGAAACTCACTTTAGATTTAAGGATATAGATATATGCTGAAAGTGAAAGAATGGAAAAATATTTTTGATGCAAATTATAACCAAAAGAAAGCAAAAGTGGCTGTATTGATTAATTGATCTCTTTACTTTTGCTCAGGAAGATTCACCCTGAGCTAATGTCTGTTGACAATCTTCATCTTTTTGCTTGCGTAAGATTCACCCTGAGCTAATATCTGTGCCAATCTTCCTCTCTTTTGTATGGGAGCTGCCACCACAGCATGAGCACCAGTGAGTGGTGTAGGTCCGCACCTGGGAACCAAACCTGGGCCACGGAAGCAGAACGCACAAAACTTAGTCAATAGGTCATGGGGCTGGCCCCTGGTGGCTGTATTTATATTAGGCAAAATAGACTTTAAATCAAAAACGGTCACATGAGACAAAGAAGGACATTATATAATGATAAAAAGTCCAATAGACCTGGAAGATATAACAATTATAAATATTGTTAGCACCTAACATCAGAGTACAAAAATATATAAATCAAACATTAACTGAATTTAAGGAAGAAATAGAAACCAATATAATAATAGTAGTATATTTTAAGGCCCCACTTTATACATGGGACAAGCACATGCAGACACAAGATCAATAAGGAAATAGAGGATTTGAATAACACTGTACACCAAATAGACCTAACAGAAATATACAGAATATTCTACTCCAAAGTAAGCAATTACTTTCATACTTTGCATTCTTCTCAAGCGCACACAGAAATATTGTTGGGGAATGATCACATGATGGCTCACAAAACAAGTCAACAAATTTAAGGAGATTTAAATCTTACCAAATATCTTTCCCAACCACATGGAATAAAACTAGACATCAATAGCAGAAGGAAAGTTGGAAAACTCACAAATATGTGGAAATTAAACCACACATTCCAGAACAGCCAATAGGTTAAAGAAGATATCAAAGGGTAAGCTAGACAATATCTTGAGACAAGTGAAAATGAAAACACAACATACCAAAATTTATGGGATGCAGCATTAGTCATGCTAAGAAGAATGTTTATAGAGATAAATGTCTACATTGAAAAAGAAGAAAGATCTCAAATAAACAACCTATTTTTACACTTCAAGGAACTAGAAAAATAACAAATTATGCCCAAGGTAAGTAGAAGAAAGTAAATTAAAAAAAGATTAGAGCAGAAATAATAGAAAATGAAAAAACGATAGGAAAATCAATGAAACAAAAGGGCTTTTGGAAAAGATAAATGAAATTGCCAAACTCTTAGCCAGACTAACGAAGGCAAAAAGGGAGAAGACTCAAAAAATAAGATCAGAAATGACAGAAGAGAATTTACAACTGATACAACAAATAGAAAGGATGTGAGACTGCCATAAAGAAATATAGGCCAACAAACTGATAACCAAGAAGAAATGAATAAATTCCTAGCATCTAATATGAATAAATATGAAGAAACAGCAAATCTGAACAGACCTGTAACTAGTATGGAGGTTGAATCAGTAATCAAAAACCTCCCAACAAAGAAGAGCCTAGGACCAGACGGCTTCACTGGTAAAATTTACCACACACCATTCTCAAACTCTTCAAAAAAATTGAAGAGAAGGAACACTTCCACACTCATTTTATGAGACCAGCATTACCTTGATACCAAAGCCAGACAAAAACACTACAAGAAAAGAAAATTACCAGCCAATATCCCTGATGAATAGAGATATAGAAGTCATCAACAAAATACTAGCAAACCAAATCTAATAGCACATTAAAAGGATCACACACCATGATCAAGTGGGATTTATTGCTGGAATGCAAAGATAGTTAAAAAAAATTGAAAATTTAAAAAATAAATAAACTAATGTGATTCACCACCTTAACAATAAAGGATAAAAAGGACATGATTATTTCAATAAATACAGAAAAAGGATTTTACCATATTCAACACTTTCTTGATAAAAACTCTCAACAAACTAGGTATAGAAAGAATGTACCTTGACATAACAAAGGCCATATTTGACAAGCCTACAGGTAACATGACACTCAATAGTGAAAAATTGAAAACCTTCTTACCAAGATAGAAACAAGGTAAGGATGCCTACTCTCACCATTTCTGTTCCACAGAGTATTTGGCAAGAAAAATAAATAACAATCATCTAAAATCAGAAGAGAAGTAAAATTGTCCTTCTTTGCAGATTACATGATTAAATATATAGAAATTCTAAAAATGTCATTAATAATTACTATAAGTAATAAATGAATTTAGTAAAATTACAGTATACAAAATCAACATGCAAAAATCAGCATAATGTTTCTATACATTACCAAAATTTTGAAAAAGAAATTAGGAAAACAATTGCATGTACAATAGCATAAAAGGAATAAAATACTTTGGAATAAACTTAAGGAGATGAAAGACTTGTATACTGAACACTAAAAAATATTGATGAAAAAAGTTAAACAAGACACACACAAATGTAAAAGCATCCTGAGTTCATAGATTAGAAGACTTAATATTGTTAAAATGTTCATACCACCCAGAGCAATGTGCAGATTCAACACAATCCCTATCAAAATCCCAATGGTATTTTTACAGAAATAGAAAAAATTCTAAAATGCATATGGAACCATAAATAACTACTAATAGTCAAATTATCTTGAGAAAGAAAAATCTGGAGGCATTACACTTTCTGATTTCAAAATATATTACAAAGTTACAGTGATTAAAACCATGTGACATTGGCATAAAGACATAACCAATATGCCAGTAGAACAGAATAGATAGCCCAGAAATAAGTCATGCATATATGATCAACTAATCATAACTAGGGTGTCAAGAACACACAATGGGCAAAGGATAGCCTCTTCAGTAAATGTTGTTGGGAAAACTGGATACCTACCTGCAAAAGAATAAACTTGGACCCTTAGCTTATACTATACATAAAAATATACAAAATAGATTAAAGACTTAATGTAGACCTGAAGTAGTAAATTCCTAGAAGAAAACATATGGGATAATTTTCATGATATTGATTTCGTAATGATTTCATGGATATGACACCAAAAGCACAAATAAGAAAAACAAAACTAAACAAGCAGGACTAAATCAAACTAAGTTTGATTAGCTTCCTTACAGCAAAGGGAAGAATCTTTTCACACAGTGAAAAAACAATGTACAGAATGGTAGAAAATATTTACAAACCATGCATCTGATAAAGGGTTAATCTCCAAACTATATAAGAAACTTAAAATTCATTTATTAAAGAAAGAAAACATATGAATGGCCAACAAGTATGTGAAAATGTGTTCAACATCACTAATCATCAGGGAAATGCAAGTCAAAATCAGAATGAGATACTTCACACCTGTGAGGATGGCTGTTATAAAAAACCCAAAAGATAACAAGCATCGGTGAGAATGTGGAGAAATTGGAAGCCATGTACACTGTGATGTGTATGTCAAATTGTCCAGCAACTATGGAAAACAATATGGAAGTTCCCCAGAAAACTAGAAATAAAACTACTATATGATCCAGTAATCTCATTTCTGAGTATTTACTCAAAAGAGTTAAAATCAAGATCTGAAAACGATATGAGCACTCCCGTGTTCATTGCAGCACTCTTCACGTTGCAAAGATGTGGAAACAATATGAATCAAATGAATGGATAGAGAAACTGTGGGAATCATGTGACCAAAATGGCAGAGTAGCCAACCTCAGCTTCTGTCCCCAAACAAATAACAAGAATTAGCAATCAACAAACGAAAACAGCTCTGAGAGAGCTCAGGAGTCCACTTAAGAAACTTCAGCTACACAGTGGAACAATAAACCTGAGAATAACCACACAAAAAGGGAAGAAGGAACAGCTTCATTTTGCTTCATCATCCCATCTCCCAGGGTGGCCCTGCTCAGCACCTGAGGAAACTCCGCAGTTAGAAAGAGCTCTCCTCACAGGGAAAGGGAGAACAGGGTGAAAAACCAGCTTCCTTAGCCTTTCAGCGCATTGCACAACTTTTACCCCGCCTAGAGACTGGCGAAGCTGACACACACAAAGAGGGCTAGGAGCAAGGAAGAAGGGCAGAGGGTATCAGTATCACCCACACAGTGGGAGCGCTTGTGGTTCCCGGTGACCTGCTCTATAGAGGACTCCACCAGCTTTTACTATTGGTCTCTGAAGAAACCAGTGGCCAACACAGCTGCTGCAGACCCCCTGCAGATTTCACTGGTTTTGCCCCATAGCTTTTTGTGTTCACAGATGCTAGCCGCTGAGATTCTCCTTGCTATCTTACCCCTGTGCCAGAGCACGGGATCTATAATAGCAACCAGTCCCTGCCTCTGTAGCTGTGTGACTGCAAAACATCAACCAAACTCCCAAGGCTGACCGCCAACGCTATGTGCATATTCAAGGCTAGCCCCTCCATCTTGCATCTGCATGCCCCCAGACTGATTCCTGTCATTGGCCTCCAATGCCATGTGAATGCCTATGGGGAAATGCTGCTGCAGGAGTGTAGCCAGGGCCCCATAGCTGCTTGTGGGCCCAGATTCAACCTTGTCTCCAGTCACTGCCCTGCACCACTGGGCTCAACTACAGCTAACCACCTCAGTTGTGCAGCTGTATGACCCTGTCCTGACTTCCATCACTGACCTCGAAAAAAATGGACAAATTGTTAGAAACATACAACCCACTAACTGAATCATGACGAAACAGAAAAATCCTAGACCAATAACGAATAAGGAGATTGAATCAGTAATTAAAAATCTCCCAATAAAGAAAGCCCGGAACCAGCTGGCTCCACTGGTCAATTCTACAGACATTGAAACAAGAGTTTATGCCAACCCTTCCCAAACTGTTTCAAAAAATTGAAGCAGAATATACACACCTAACATATTTTATGAGACCAGCATTACCTGATACCAACGACAGATAAGGACAGTGCAAGAAAAGAAAAGAAATCTACAAGCAAATATCACTGTTGAATATATGCAAAAATTTTCAACAAAATACTAGCAAACCAAATTCAACAGCACATAAGAAAAATCATACAAGATTGTGGAAAACATGGCATTGTAGGAGAACGCAGTTTTTGCTCTTGCTCACAAAGACCAATGAGTTGACAAATATCCATAAACAAAAAGAGCTCTGGGAACCTCTAGCACTCACTTGGGAAGTTTTAGCAATACAATAGGGAAAAAACCCAGAATAATCACACAAGAGAAGGAAGACAATATCATTTTGCCTGCATAATCCAACCCCCCCAAGCCACCATTGTTCAGGACCAAGAAAAAACTTCCCAGTTATAAAGAGTTCATCTTGCCAGGAGAGGAAGAGTGGAGTGAGTGACCAGCTTCTCTGGACACTCAGGGCACTGTGCAAAGGTCCTGCTTTGATTTCATCTCACCCAGACCAGCAAAGCTGAGACATATAGAGCTGGCTGGGAACAAGGACAAAAAGCAGTGGCTACTATTAGCAAACATGAAGCAGAAGCAATCATGGTTCACAAAATCCTGTCTGCAGACAAACTCAGATTTTGCCAAGGACAAGCCTAATGGCCAGCAGAGCCCCGACAGAGTCACTGCAGATCTCACCAGATTTTCCCCTACAGATATTCATGCTCACTAACACTAGGCATCAGAGTCCATCCTCTCTCTTTCTGCCCAACACCCCTCCCCTGCTGGAGCCCAGGCACCACACTGGCCACCAGCCAAGGTCTCTGCAGCTATGCAAGTATAAGACACCAAATGCCTGAGTCCCTCTCCTGTCCCCACTAGAGCTCAGGAACCAGGTCTGGAGAGAGCTCAGGCTTCAGCAGAGGCGTGAGTAAAAGACACAAGCCTACGCGGCTGGCCCAGTGGTGCAGTGGTTAAGTGTGGACGTTCCACTTTGGTGGCCCAGGGTTCGCTGGTTCGGATCCAGGTGCAGACATGGCACCACTTGGCAAACCATGCTGTGGTAGGCGTCCCACACATAAAGTGGAGGAAGATGGGCACGGATGTTAGCTCACGGCCAGTCTTCCTCAGCAGAAAGAAGAGGACTGGTGGCAGATGTTAGCTCAGGGCTAATCTTCCTTGGGAAAAAAAAGCCTAGGCACCCCTAGCTAAATCCTACTGCCATGCCCTCACTTGGGGCTAACCCCTCCAGCTGTACATCTGCATCCCAATAGCCTAACACCTTTCATTGGCCTCCAATGCAGTGTCCATGCTTGGAGGGAGAGTGTGCAGCCTTGGATGAGCATGCTGATAGCCAGGGCCCCCACAGATACTTGTGGGCCCAGATTAGGCCTTGGCTTCTGTCACTGACTGGCACCACCACACTCACCTGTAACTAGACTTTCCAGCTGTGCATGTGCATGCCTCTGGCCCAACCTCCATCCTTGACTTCCGCTGCAGTGTGCCCACCTGGGGAGAAAGTGTGCAGCGACAGGAGAACACACAGACAGCTAGGCCCTCAGCATCTGCCAATGAACTCATAGTGGCCTTGTCCCTTGCTACCTGCCCTGGCTTCCATCACTGGTGTGTGTTTACAACTGGCCCCTGCCACTATATAGGCATCTGCAGCTGGCCCCCACTGCCAAGTGTTTTCACACCACTGGCCGTGCCCACCACTACTGCCTGCCCTAGTCCCTAGCTGCCAGACCTGAATGCACCACTTATGATGCCAACAGCCCTTGCTGACACTGTGGATACCTGCAGTGCTCAGCAAGGACCACACAGTTGTCAATGCTGTGGACCACAGCAGCCTGATGTGAAGAGACATCATGCCCCTTTTGAACTGGTGCCATCACACACCCCTGCATTTGGTGCCTTGCTCCACAAAACCCATGGTCACAGCACAATCCAGCATGTCCTCACTATCAGGTGAAAGGCTACTCTCACAGAAGTTAGTCCATAATGTTTGGAAAAGGTGACTGCTACTTCAAATGCTCAGACACCTATTCAAGTCTACATGGATCATGAAGAATCAGAAAAGCGTCTCCACCAAAGGATTACAGTAAACTTCCTGTAACTGGACCCAAAGAAATGGGCATCCAGGAATTCCCCCAAAATTGTTCTACAAATACTCATAGGTCTACAAGAGAACACTGATGAAAAATTTATTGCTATTAGGAACAAAATTAAAGTTCAAAAAAGAGACAAAAAACACAAAAAAGAATCAAATAGAAATTTTGGAGCTAAGGAATACAATGACTGAACCGAAAAATTCAACAGAGCTTCAACATCAGACTTGGACAAGCAGAAGAGAGAATCAATGAACTAGAAAAGAGATCAATTAAAATTATCCAATCAGAAGAGCAAAGAAGAAAAAAAGAAAGAAAAAGAATAAAGAATTCCTATGTGACTTATGGGACACTATCAAGGGAAATGATATGCCCATCACTGGAGTCCCAGAAGAAGAACAGAGAGAAAAAGAGGTAGAAAGCTCATTTCAGGAAATAAAGGCTGAGAACTTTCCAGACCTAGGGAAAGAGTTGTACATCCAAGATTATGAAGTTACTAGCTCACCTCAAAATTTCAATCCAAAATGATCTTCTCCAAGAAACATAACAATAAATCTGTGTAAAATCAAATAAAAAGGGAGAATTTTAAAAGAAGCAAGAGAAGAAAATTTTCTCATACAAGGGAATCTCCATAAGGCAATCGGTGGATTTCTCAGCAGAGACCTTGTGGGCCAGGAGAAAATAAAATGATATATTTGAAGTACTGAAAGAAAGAAACTGTCAACCAAGACTACTTTACCCAGTAAAGTTGTCCTTCAGAACTGAAGGCAAAATAAAGACTTTGCTAATAAACAAAAGCAGAGGGAATTCATCACCACTAAAACTGCCTTACCAAAAAGCTGGCAGAGGTTCCTCAAGTTTAAGCAGAAGGACACTAAACTAATTCATGACTTGAAAATATAGAACACATTTGTAAAGGTGAGTATATAGTCGAATTCAGAATACTCTAGTACTGTAATACCATGATGTGTTAACTACTTAACTCTGATACGTGTTAAAAATAGCTATAGCTTTGACTATTAATGGACACATAGTATAAAAACATAATATAACACACATAATATAAAAAACACATATATAATACACATAATATAAAAATAAAAATGTAAATGATGACATCAAAACATAAAAGGAGGGAGCAAAAGGATAGAGTTTTTGAATGTGACTCGAGTTCTTGGAGGAGGTCATCGAGAGGATGTGGCCACTGGTTGACCTATAATTTGGACTTGGGCAATCAGAACCTCCTCATCCTGTCCTTGGAAGGTGTGCTCTGCCTACTGTTCCCACAGTGGAAGCTGTTCGAAGGACATAGCCTTGAGAAAGTAGGGTGCTATTGAGACCATCTGGACAGGATGTGCAGCTGAACCCTGTTAAGGCCTCTACATAAAATTTTAAGATTCAGGTGGGTGGGTGCAGAAATCTACTGATCTTGTGGCCATCCAAGACAAGCTTAATACGTAAGTCCTCTTGCTTATTAAAGCTTCCACCTCACAATCTGGAGTGGTCTGCCTCTTTCTTTGTTCTCTCCCTGCCCTCTGTGTATGGGACCAGTTTGCAAACCAACAGAAATTAATATTTTATCAATGTAAAATAGACTATTATATGTATAAGATGTTTTATGTAAGCCTCATGGGAACCACAAAGCAAAAACCTGCAGTAGATACACAAAGAAAAAGAGCTGAGAATCAAAGCATACCACTATGGAAACTCATCAATTTACAAAGGAAGGCATTGATAAAGGAAGAAAAGAAAAATGGAACTACAAATCAGACAAAACATTTAATAAGATGACATTAATAAATCCTTACCTATCAATAATCATTCTTCCATTGAAATATACCCTCAAAGGGAGCCTTGCTATCTTCTCAGCAATGAACATTAGCTTTTCCTGATTTGTGGGGCTGGTGAGATTACCTAGGACTGAGCCAATGCTTTCCAAACTGTGTTCCTAGGTACCCCCACAGAGGCGCCTCTAGGTCAAACAAGGACAGGCAGAGGGCCAGTGGAGGAAATACAGTCTTATACCCTAATTTAATGCAAGAAGCTCAGATTTTACCTATATGATCAACTAGGATTCAATCCGTGCAAAATGTTATTTGAAGAAAGAATTCTGCTGCAGAAAAAAATAACAGCAACAAATGAAAAAACAAACACTAAGTCAAGATCATAGACCTCTTACAGTTCCCTCATTTTGCAAAATAAAGCTAAGGCTTAAGTTAAAGCTCAGAGTGGGCCTCTTTCAAAGATTTAACTTCAGCAGATTAATTTTTATAGTGGCCTTAATTTCAAACTTGATTTAAATAATTGTTTTCTTTATCCCTACATAACTGGTAAGAACTTTACTGACAAGGAATTAGTGACAAGGGATTTGAAGCCAAAGCTCAGTTTATATTTTACTTTACTGAATGTGAGCATTCTGTGTTCCACTTTCCTGAATTCTTCTGGGACTAGTCATTAAATTGGCCACCCAGGAGGGAGTGCCACAGCCGAAACACATGAATAGTCCTCCAATGCTAGCCAGGGACAAGAAAACATCAAGGCAAATAAAGTTAGTTTCCAAAGAAAATGCCTTCTTGATCCTCCAATCCCCATACTTTTGGGACAGGAGAGATTAACAACTGTCCTTGTGAAAGAGAGAGCTGGGGGTTCAGAGACAGTCTGTTGGTTTGAAACCAGGAAAACCATACAATCATCACTTGAGTGACCATGGAGAGGAAAATTTTCATCCGGACTCCAGGGTTCCAGACAGGGAAAGACGTTTCCTCAGTGATAGAGGAAAGAGAAATATTTGTGGTAGAAGTAAAATGAAGAAATAGAGAGAGAGAGAGAGAATTTGAAGCAAACGGGAATGAGCTTGATAAAAGGAAAATGAGATATTCAGTAGTGGACTTTTAAAGAAACTGATTAATATACAAAATTAAAATTATTTAATTGTAGTGAAAGAATAGTGTAATGAAAAAACCTATTTGTTCTAGAATCATTCATTCAAACAATACTTATAGAGGATCTCTTTGTACCAAGAATTTTCCTATGTGTGGAGAATACCTAGGTAAAAAGACAAGGTCCTTAATTTTAAGGTGCTTACATTCTAATGGCAAAACAGATAAATACATACAAGGTACAAGAAAACAAAGACATAGGAAGTCCTAAGTTTTCAGAGAAATAGCTATTGATGCCGTTATCCGTGCTTAAGTTTTTCCTCTGTAAAATGGGAATAAATATATGGAAATAGAAGACCATCCAAACTAGAACAGGTAGAGGCTATTTATTTCCATCTTGCTATGGCAAGGGAGTCAGTCACCATCACTTTGTTGAAGCAAATAATCCATAATCACTGTATACACCAAACTTTGGGGTGAGTTTATTACGAGCAAGATCTCAAGACAATAGCCTAGGGGGCTTCCTTCCACAAGTAAGCAAGCACACCAAAGAAGTGAGGTGTACAGAGTGGTTACATACCGTCTTGGAAAAAAGAGTGTATATCACACATGACAAGAATGTCCCTTTTACTACTGTCATGAGATGATTAGCTGGCACAGCAGGTCAGTTGTCATGAGGTCAGCACAGCAGGTCTGTAATTAATCCTTAGTTTCCAGGAAGAGATGCTTATCCCTAAGGAAATGCCAATATAGGAGGAAGCTACATCCCTATTTTTAAGGGCATCATTCTTGTCTTTGGAACATTGTAAATGATTAAAGCAGGTGTACAATATTTCTATGTCAGGGTTATTTCACATAGTAAAATGTTGTCCAGGTTTATCCATGTTTTTTCAAATGGCAGGATTTCCTTCTTCTTTAAGACTGAGTAATATTCCATTATCTATAAATGTATACTACATTTTCTTTATCCATTAATCCATTGGCAAACACTTAGGTTGTCTCCACATCATGACTATTGTAAATAATGCTGTAATGAACACAGGAGTGCAGATATCTCTTTGAGATACTGATTTCATTTCATTTGGATATACACCCAGAAGTGGGATTGCTGGATCATATGGTAGTTCTATTTTTAATATTTTGAGATTTTATACTGTTTTTCATAATGGCTATCCCAATTAACATTGCCACCAACAATGTATATGAGTTTCCTTTTCTCCACATCCTCACCAGTACTTGTTATCTCTTGTCTTTTAGATAACAGTCATTCTAACAGGTGTGAGGTGATATCTCACTGCTGTTTTGATTTGGTTTCCCTGATGATTAGTGACGTTAAGCACCTTTTCATGTACCTTTGGACATTTGTATGTCTTCCTTGGAAAAATGTCTGTTCAAGTCCTTCACCCATTTTTAAATCAGGTTTTTGTTGTTTTTGCTTTTATTGCTATTGAGCTGTATAAATTCCTTATATACCTAAGATTTTAATTTCTCATTAGATATATGGTTTGCAAATATTTTCTCACATTCTGTAGGTTGCTTTTTCAATTTATTGATTGTTTTCCTTGCTGTACAGAAACTTTTAAGTTTGATGTAGTCTCACTTGCTTATTTTTGCTTTGTTGTTTGTGCTTGTAGTGTCATGTCCAAAAATTCATGGCCAAGACCATATTAAGGAGATTTTCCCCCTATGTTTACTTCTAGGAGTTTCATGGTTTGTGGTCTTACATTTAATTCTTTTATCCATTTCAAATTAATTTTTGTACATAGTGTACGATAAGACTCCAATTTCATTCTTTGCATTTGGATATGCAATTTTCTCAGTGTCATTTATTGAAGATTCTATCCATTCCCCATTGTATATTCCAGGTACCCTTATCAAAGAGTAGTTGACCAAACATGTGTAGGTATATTTCTGGGCTCTATATTCTGTTTCATTGGTCTATGTATCTGTTTTTATGCTGATAACACAGTATAGCTTTGCAATATCGTTTGAAAACTATTAAAGTAATTCTTTCATTTTGTTCTTCTTTTTCAAGATTGCTTTGGCTATTCAGGTTCCACTTGGTTCCATATGAATTTTAAGATAGTTGTTTTATCTACTTCTGTGAAAAATGTTATTGGAATATTGATAGATTCCATTCAATCTGTAGATCACTTTGGGTAGTATGGACATTTTAACAGTGTTAATTATTTCAATCCATGAACATAGATTATCTTTCCATTTACTGCTTTCTTAATTTTTTCATTAATGTCTTATAGTTCACAATGTACAGATCTTTCAGTACCTTGGTTAAATTTATTCTTAAGATTTTTTTTGACAATAATATAAATGGTATTGTTTTCTTAATTTATTTTTCAATTAGTTGTTAGTATATAGAAACACACTGAGTTTTGTGTATTAATTTTGTGTCCTGAAAATTTACTGAATTTGTTTAATAGTCTAAAAGGTTTTTAGTCTTTAGTATTTTCTAAATAAAAGGTCATTTGGTTTGCAAGCAGGACCAATTTTACTTCCTCTTTTCCAATATAGATAGTTTTTATTTCTTTTTCTTGCCTAATGCTTCTGGCTAGGATTCCAATACTATGTTGAATAGAAGTGGTGAGCATGTGCATTCTTGTCCTGTTCTTGAACTTAGAGGAAAAACTTTCATTGAGGATGATGTTAGCTGTGGGCTTGTCATATATGGCCTGTATTATGTTCATATATATTCCTTATGTACTTAATTTGTTGACAGTTTTAATTATTCAAAGATGTTGAATTTGTCAAATGCTTTTTCTGCATCTATTAATATACTGTGTGGTTTTTATCCTTCATTCTGTTATGTGGGTTATTACACATTGATTTGCATATGCTGAACCATCCCTGCATCCTAAGGCTAGATCCCACTGATCATGGTGAGTGATCCTTTTAACATGCTATTGAATTCAGTTTACTAGTATTTTGTGGGATTTTTGCATCTGTATTCATCAAGGGTATTCCCCTACAGTTTTGTGGGGTTTTTTGCAGTTTCCTTATCTGGCTTTGGAATGAGGGTAATGGCCATGTAAAATGAATTTGGAGTTGGACCCTCTTTTTCAATATTTTGAAAGTTTTGAGAAGAATTGGCATTAATTCTTCTCTAAATGTTTGGTACAATTCACCTGTGAAGCCATCTGGTCTTGTGCATTCTTTTTTTGGGAGATTTTGATTATTACTTCAATCTTCTTCTTCATTATTGGTCAGTTTAGATGTTTTATTTCTCCAAGATTCATTTTTGGAAAGTTGCATGTTTTTATGAATTTACCCATTTTTCTACATTATCCAATTTGTTGGCATGTAATTGTTTGTAGTAGCCTCTTAATATCCCTTGTATTTCTGTGATATCAGTCTCTTTCATTTCTGATTTTTATTTGAGTCTTCCTTCTTTTTATCTTAGTCTAGTTAAAGATTTGTCATCTTGTTTTTCTTTTCAAATAACCAATTCTTAGTTTCATCAAAATTTTTTATTGTCTTTCTAGTCTCTATTTTATTTATTTCTGATTTAATCTTTATAATATCCTTCCTTCTGCTAACTTTGGGCCTATATTGTTCTTCTTTATTTAGTTCTTTGAGGTGTTAGGTTAGTTTGTTTATTTGATATCCCTCATTTTTCTTTCTTTTATCTGAAAATTATTTGACATATAACACTGTATAAATCTAGGATGTACAACATATCGATTTGATCCATTTATATATTATAATATAATTACCATTGTAGTTATAGTTAGCACATCTGTTACAGAAATTATAATTTCTTTTTCATGGTTGGAATAATAAAGATCTAGTCTATTAGCAAGTTTGATGATTGCAATGAAATATTGTTGTCTATATTTATTATACTGTTGATTAGCTCTCTAGGATTTATGCATCACTCATTGCGATTGTGTATCCTTAAACAACATCTGTCCTATTCCCCAGCCCTCAGCCCCTGGTGACCACCATTTTACTCTCTATTTTTATGAGTTTGACTTTTTTAGATTCTGCATGTAAGTGATATCATACACTATTTCTCTTTCTGTCTGCCTTATGTCACAGAGCATAATTTCCCAAGATCCATCCATGTTGTTGCAAAGGGCAGGATGACCTTCTTTCTCATGGCTGAACAATATTCTATTGATTATATATACCACATCTTTTTCCATTCATCCATTGATGAGCACTTAAGGTTATTTCTCTATCTTGGCTATTGTGAATAATGCTGCAATAAACATGAGAGTGCGAATCTCTCTCGATACCCTTTTTTTGGTTTCCTTTGGGTATATACCCAGAAGAGAAATTGCTGGATCATATGATAGATCAATTTTTAATTTTTTGAGAGCCCTCCATACTGTTTTCCACAGTGGCTGAACAATTTACATTATCATCAACAGTGTACAAGTGTTCCCCTTTCTCCACATCCTCAGCAACACTTCTTGTCTCTTGTCTTCTTGACAATAGCCATTCTAAAAGAGGTGAGATGAATCTCATTGTAGTTTTGATTTGCATCTTACTGATGATTAGTGATATTGATCATCTTTTGATGTACCTGTTGGCCACTTGGATGTCTTTTTTGAAAAAAGCCTAATTTTTTTTCCTCTGCAAAGGAACTAAATTTTAATTAAGTTGGTTGCTTTTTTGCTATTGAATTGTATGAGTTTTTGTATATTTTGGGTATCAACCCCTTATATTTGGGATATTAACCTGATATATTGTTTGCAAAAATTGTGTCCATTTTATAGGTAGTCTTTTCATTTTGTTGAATGCTTCTTTCATTGCACAGAAGCCTTTAAATTTGATGTAGTCCTACTTATTGATTTTTGCTTTTGTTGCTTGTGATTTTGTTGTCATATCCAAAAAAGTCATTGCCAAGACAAATGTCAAAGAGCTTCTGTTCTAATGTTTTCTTCTAAGAGTTTTATGTATCAGGTCTTGTTTAAGTCTTTGACCTGTTTTGAATAAATTTTTGTGAGTGTTGTAAAAAGGGGTTCAACTTCATTGTTCTGAATGTTTTTATCCAGTTTTCACAAACTACTTGTGGAAGAGACTATCTTTTCCACATGGGATGTTCTTGGCTACTTTGTTGAATATTACTTGACCACTTATGGGGGGGGGGGGTTATTTCTGAGCCTTCTATTCTGTTCCATCACTCTGTATGTCTATTTTTAGACAATACCATTTTAATTACTATAGTTTTGTAGTATAGTTTGCAATCATGAAGTGTGATGCCTCCAGCTTTGGTCTTCTTTCTCCGAATTGCTTTGGCTGTTCAGTGTCATTGTGGTTCTGTACATATTTTAGAATTTTTTCTATTTCTGTGAAGCATGCCATTCAAATTTTGATAGGGACTACGTTGAATCCATAGATGGCTTTGGGTAGGAAGGACATTTAACAATATTAACTCTTCTGATCCATGAAGAACAGAAGTGTTTCAATTTGTTTGTATTCTCTTCAATTTTTTTCAACAAAGTCTTTAGTATTCATTGCACAAATATTTCACTTCCTTGGTTAAAATTATTCCTACATAGGAATAAATTTTATTGCTTTGGATGCTATTATAAATTTTTTTTCTTTTCTTATTTTTATTTTGGCTTTTTAAACTTTTTTAAATAGAAAATGCCATACACAGAAATAGAACACAATAAACCCTCATGGGCACATTACAATAACCCAGTGGGCCTAGCTGTAACAATCATTAACTCAGATCTCAGATGTCTTCTCAGATCATCTGTAATATTTCATTCTTTTTTTTAATATTTTTTATTGAGTTATTGATAGGTTACAGTCTTGTGAAATTTCAATTGTACATTAATGTTTGTCAGTCATGTTGTAGGTGCACCACTTCACCCTTTGTGCCCACCCCACACCCCACCTTTCCCCTGGTATCCACTAAACTGTTCTTAGTCCATAATTTTAAATTCCTCATATGAGTGGAGTCATACACAGATTATCTTTCTCTCACTGGCTTATTTCACTTAACCTAATTCTCTCAAGGTCCCTCCATGTTATTGCAAATGGAATGATTTTGCTCTGTTTTGCAGCTGAGTAGTATTCCATTGTATATATGTACCACATCTTCTTTATCCATTCGTCTGTTGCTGGACACTTAGGTTGCTTCCACGTCTTGGCTATTGTAAACAGTGCTGCAATAAACATTGGGGTGCATAGGACTTTTCGGATTGCTGACTTCAAGCTCTTTGGATAAATACCCAGTAGTGGGATGGCTGGATCGTATGGTAGTTCTATTTTTAGTTTTTTGAGGAATCTCCATACTGTTTTCCATAGTGGCTGCACCAGTTTGCATTCCCACCAGCAGTGTATGAGGGTTCCTTTTTCTCCACAACCTCTCCAACATTTGTTACTATTAGTCTTAGATATTTTTGTCATTCTAACAGGTGTAAGGTGATATCTTAGTGTAGTTTTGATTTGCATTTCCCTGATGATCAGCGATGATGAGCATCTTTTCATGTGCCTATTGGCCATCAGTATATCTTCTTTGGAGAAATGTCTGTTCATGTCTCCAGCCCATTTTTTGATTGGGTTGTTTGATGTTTTGTTGTTGAGTTGCAAGAGTTCTTTATATATTATGGATATTAAGATGCTATTATAAATTTTTCATGTTTCATTATTAGTGTATAAAATGCAACTGATTTCTGTATGTTGATTTAATATCCTGCAACTTTACTGAATTCATTGATTAGTTCCAATAGTTTTTTTCGTTGAGTCTTTGGGATTTTCCACATACAAAATTATTTCATGTACAAATGGCAACAATTTTACTTCTTCCTATTCGTTTTGGATGCCTTTTATTTCTTTGTCTTGCCTAATTACTCTAGCTAACACTTCCAGTACTGTATTGAAAAAGAATGGTGAGAGTGGGCATCTTTGTCTTGTTCCTGATCTTAGAGAGAAAGCTTTCAATTTTGTATAATGTTAGCTATGGGTTTGTTGCATATGGTCTTTATTTTGTTGAGTTATGTTCCTTCTTAACCCAATCTGTTGAGGGTTTTCATCATGAAAGGATGTTGTATTTTGTCAAATGCTTTCTCTGCATGTATTGCAATGATCTTGTGATTTACTTTCCCTTCTATTAATGTTATGTATAACATTTATTGCTTTGTGTATGTTGAACCATCTTTGTATCCCAGGGATAAAACACTTTTGATCATGGTGTATCTTTTTAATGTGTTCTTAAGTTCAGTATCATAATATTTTGTTGAGGATTTTTACATCTATATTAATTAGTGGTATTGGTCTATTGTTTTCTTTTCATGTAGTGTCCTTAACTGGCTTTGGTATCAGGGTAAGGCTGGCATTGTAGAATGAGCTTGGTCCTTCTCTTCAATTTTTTTGAAAAGTTGGAGAAGTATTGGCGTTGATTCTTCTTTAAATGCTTGCAGAATTTGCCAGTGAAGACATCTGGTCCTGGGGATTTCTGCGTTTAGAGGTTTTTGATTATTGATTCAATCTCTACTTTTTAGTGATCTGTTCAGACTTGCTATTTCTTCCTGATTCAGTCTCAGTAAATTTCTAGGAATTTATCCATTTCTTCTAGACTATCTAACCTGTTGGAATTAATTGTTCATAGTATTTTCTTATTGTCCTATATAATTCTGTAGACTTAATTGTCATGTCTCTTTTTTCATTTCTAGTTTTATTTACTTGAGTCTCCTCTCTTTTTGTTAGACTAGCTAAAGAGGTGTCGAATTTGTTTATCATTTCAAAAAACAACCTCTTAGTTTTATTGATCCTTGATATAGTTTTTTAGGTCTCTATTTTACTTACTTCTGCTCTGATCTTTATTATTTCCTTCCTTCTGCCAACTTTGGGCTTAATTTGTTTTTATTTTTCTAGCTCCTTGAGGGATAACGTTAGGTTGTTTATTGAGATATTTCTAATTTCTTAATATATGCATTTATCACTATAAACTTTCCTCCTAAACTGATTTTGCAAGACCATCAACTTAATATAGATGGCTATTTACATAGACTATTATATCTGAACCTCATGGTAACCACAAATCAGAAACCTATAGTAAATACACAAAAAATTAAGAGAAAGGAATCTAAACATAATGCTAAAGAAAACCTTCAAACCACAAAGGAAGAGAGCAAGAGAAGAAGAAAGGAGCAGAGAATAACTACTAAAACCAGGAAAAAAGGCAACAAAGTAGCAATAAGTACATATTAATCAATAGCTACTTTAAATGTTACTGGACTAAATGCTCTAATCAAAAGGCATAAGGTGGAGTGATGTCAGCATCATGGCAGAGTGACTTGTCTCCTTTGTCTCTCCCCTCTAAGTTACAACTAAATAGGCATTCATTCAGCAGAGGATGCCCTGCACAGCACAACAAGACATCTAAGAGATCCACATAACCATGCATCTGAAGATGAGTGGACTGGAGCCCCAGGAGCCAGTGAAACTAGGTGAGCACTCCCCTCCCCTTCCCTGGTGGCAGTGAGCCAGGTTGTGAATCCTTACACAACAGCTAGCATGACTGTAAGAGAGGCAGGGGCAGCCTGGCCCATGCAAACACTTTCAGAGTTGTAGCCTGGCCTGAGGGAGCAACTACTGTGCCATGGTGGACCCACCAGTGGCAATGCTTTACATCAAGTGGTGGTAGCTTAGCTACTGCAAAGATGCCTGACTGCCAAACACAGCGCAGGCAAGGACAGGCTCTGCCCCATCAGAAGGTGACCCATGTGTGGAGCCAAGCAGCCCACAGCACCCACTGAGTGCCAGCTCAGCCCCTACATAGGTGCCCCTTCTATCTAGTTCAGAATCTCAGCTTGTCTCTTCATGAGTGTGGTGGCCCTGCCCCTATGATAGTGACCCATCCACCAAGCACAGAACCCCCACCTGTTGTGCATGACCTGCCCACCCAGAGTAGAGGCCCTGCCCACAGGAGTACAACCTGCAGAGTGGCTGCAGCCAGCCTACACAAATGCAGAGCAACCCTACCTGAACAACTTCTAGCAGATTGGATGAGATCAGAAAAGACAGTTCCTCCATCCCTCAATGGTGGCAGATGGAATTTGCAACCTGATACTACCACAAATGCACCAGCAAAGGATCAAGTCATCAAACACCATGAATAACTACAGTAACACTTCAGACAAAAAGGAAAACAAGTCTCCAGAAGCCAATTCTGAAGTCACAGAAATTTACAATCTAAATGACAGAGTATTCAAAACAGCTGTCACAAAGAAACTCAGTGAGTTACAAGAAAACTCAGAAAGACAATTCAATGAGATCAGGAATAAAATTAATGAGAAGAAGGACTACTTCACCAAAGAGACTGAAACTCTAAAACAACCAAACAGGAATTCTGGATATGAAGAACACAATTAATGAGAAAAAAAAATAGTCTAGAAACAATAAAAAGTAGAGTTTATGTCATGGAGGACAATTAATGGATTAGAGGACAGAAATATAGAAATTCTTTAGGTAGAGGAAGAGAGAACTAAGATGTAAAAAAAGTGAAGAAAGGGGCTGGCCCTGTGGCTGAGTGGTTAAGTTTGCATGCTCCACATTGGCAGCCCGGGGTTTTGCCAGTTTGAATCCTGGGTGTGGACATGGCACTACTCATCAGGCAATGCTGAGGTGACATCCCACATGGCACAACCAGAGGAACTCACAACTAAAGTATACAGTTATGTACTGGAGGGCTTTGGGGAGAGGGGAAAATAAAAGATTGGCAACAGATGTTAGCTCAGCTGCCAATCTTAAAGAAAAAAATGTAGAAATTCTTTGAGAAATATCAGACTCAAGAAAATCAATATAAAGCTTATAGGCATTCCAGAGTGACAAAGGAGCAGAGAGCTTGTTCAAAGAAATTATATCTGAGAACTTTGCAAACCTGGGCAAAGAACTGGACTTACAAGTACATGAAGTCAATAAGACTCCTAATCACATAAATGCAAAATGATCTTCTCCAAGGCATATAATGTTAAAACTAGCAAAAGTCAATGACAAAGAAAAATTTTGAGGGCATTAAGGTGGAGGGAAATAATTGACAAAGGAACCCCATCAGGCTTTCAGCATATTTCTCAGCAGAAACCTTACAGGCTAGGAGAGATAGAATGATATATTCAAAATACAGAAAGACAAAAACTTTCAGCCAAGAATACTCTACCCAGAAAAATTATCCTTCAGATACAATGGAGAAATAAAAATATCAGCACATAGGGCCTGCTCTGAGGCCAACTGGCTAAATTTCCACACACTCAACTTTGATGGCCTGGGTTTGTGGATTTGGATTCTGGGCATGAACCTACTCCACTCATCAGCCATGCTGTGGAGGCATCCCACATACAAACTAGAGGAGGATTGTCATAGATGTTAGCTCAGTGACAATCTCCCCAAGCAAAAAAGAGGAAGATTGCAATGGGTATTAGCTCAGAGTGAAGCTTCCTCACCAAAATAAATAAATAAATAAATTAATTAAAAAACTGTCCCAGATAAATAAAAACTGAGGGAGTTCATCACCACTAGATCTAGATTACAAGAAATGATGAAGGAAGCCCCCTGACCTGTAACAAGAAGGCAAAAATTTACAAAGCTTTGAGAAAGGAGATAAATAGACAAAATCAGAAAATTGCAGCTCTCTCTCAGAATATGCTAGCAACCATTTAATTATAACATAAAAGGTAAACAGAAGGAAAATATTTAAAAACTATAAATGGTTTAGTCACAAACTCATAACATAAAAAAGAAAATTTGTGAAAACAATAACTCAGAACTGGAAAAGGTAAGGGATGGAACCTGCTTAGGCTAATGGAAACAAGAGGTGATCGGAAAATGGACTATCTCATCTATGAGATCTGTTATACAAACCTCATGGTAACTACTAAGCAAAACATCAGAGCAAAGCCACAAATCACAAATACGGAGAAAACCATCACAGAAAAACACCAAACCGAAATGACAGTCAGAAATACAAGGGAAAAGAAACAATGGAAATGTAGAACAACCAGAAAAAGGAGATAAAAGGGCAATATTAAGCCTTCGTATATCAATAATCACTCTAAATGTAAATGGATTGAAGTCTCCAGTGAAAAGACACAGAGTATCTGGATGGATTAAAAAACAAGACCCAACAATATGCTGCCTCCAGGAAACACATCTCAACTCTAAAGACAAACATAGGCTCAGAGTGAAAGGATGGAAGACTATACTCCAAGCATATTGCAAGCAGAAGAAAGCAGGTGTTCCCATACTTATATCTGACACAGCAGACTTCAAGATAAAAAAGTCAATGAGAGACAAAGAGGGCAGTATATAATGACAAGAGGGACATTCAACCAAGAGGAAACGATGCTTTTGAATATATCTGCACCTAGCCCAGGAGCACCAAAGAATATAAAGGAACTACTAACAGATCTACAGGGAAAAGTTGACAGCAAAACAATAATAGTAGGCGACATCAACACCCCACTTACAGCAATGGATAGATCATCCAGACAGAAAGTCAACAAGGAAACAATAGTCTTAAATGAAACACTAGACCAGATGGAGTCAATAGATATACATATATAGAACATGCCACCCCAAAACAGCAAAACACACATTCTTCTCAAGTGCACATGGAACATTCTCAAAGACAGACCATATGTTGGGAAACAAGGCAAGCCTTAAAAAATTTAAGAAGATTTAAATCATATCAAGAATCTTTTCCAACAACAATGATATGAAACTAGAAATAACCTACAAGAAAAAAAATGGGAAAGGCATAAATATGTGGAGATTAAGCAACATGCTACTGAACAACCATTGGATCAATGAAGAAATCAAAGGAGAAGTAAAAAATACCTGGAGACAAATGAAAATGAAAATACATCATACCAACTCATTGGATGCAGCAAAAGCAGTGATAAATGGAAAATTTATAGCAATACAAGCCTACTTCAACAAACATGAAAAATCTCAAATGAATAATCTTAAACTACGCTTGACAGAACTAGAAAAAGGACAAAGCCCAACACCAACAGAAGGAGGGAAATAAAAATTAGAGCAGAAATAAATGAAATAGGGACTAAAGAAACAATAGAAAGGAGCAATGAAACTAAGAGCTGTTTCTTTGAGAATATAAACAAAATTAATAAACCCTTAGCCAAACTCACTAAGAAAAGAAGAGATAAGGCACAAAAAAATACAATTAAAAATGAAAGAGGAGAGATTGCAATGGATACTAGAGGAATACAAAGGATTAGAAGAGAATACTAGGAAAAACTACATGTCAACAAATTGGATAATCTGGAAGAAGTGAATAAATTCTTAGAGTCATACAACCTCCTAAAACTGAATCAAGAAGAAATAGAGAATCTGAATACACCCACCACAAGTAAAGAGAGAAATGGTAATCAAAAACTTCCCAAAAAATAAAAGCCCAGGACCAGATGGCTTCTCTGGAGAATTCTACCAGACATCCAAGGAAGAGTTAATATCTATTCTTCTCAAACTATTTGAAAAATGGAAGAAGACAGAATGCTTCCTAACTCATTCTATGAGGCCAATATTACCCTGAGAGCAAAACCAGACAAGGACACAACAAAGAAGGAAAATTGCAGGTCAGTATTGCTATGAGCATACATGCAAAAATCCTCAACAAAATACTGGCAAACTAAATACAGCAATACATTAAAAGAATTATACACCATGATCAAGTGGGATTTGTACCAGGGATGCAGGGATGGTTCAACATCCACAAATCAATCAATGTGATACATCACATTAGCAAAGTGGGGAATAAAAATCACGTGATCATCTCAATAGATGCAGAGAAAGCATTGACAAGATCCAACATCCACTTATAAAAATCCTAATAAAATGGGCATGGAAGGAAGGTACCTTAACATAATAAAGGCCATATATAACAAACCTGCAGCCAATATCATATTTAACAGTGAAAAACTGAAAGCCATCCCTCTGAGAACAGGGACAAGACAAGGGTGCCCACTCTTGCCACTCCTATTCATTGTAGTACTGGAGACTTTGGCAACAGAAATTAGGCAAGAAAAAGAGATAAAAGGTATCAAAATGGAAAGAAAGAAGTAAAGCTCTTGCTGGTTGTAGATGACATGATTCTATATATGGAAAACCCTAAAGTATCCACCAGAAATCTATTAGAAATAGCTGACAACTACAGCAAAGTTGCAGGGTACAAAATAAAATCGACGCAAAAATCAGCTGCATTTCTTTTTTTCCTTTATTTTTATTACAATAACATTAGATTATAACATTATATACTTTTGGGTATACATCATTATATTTTGATTTCTGTGTAGGTTACATCATGATCACCACCCGAAGACTAATTACAATCCATCACCATACCCACATGCCTAATCACTCCTTTCACCCTCCTCCCTCTCCCTGTCCTCTCTGGTAATTACCAATTAAATCTATGTCTCTATGTGTGTGTTTGTTGTTGTTTTTATCTTCTATTTATGAGTGAGATGGTATGGTATTTGACTTCCTCCCTCTTACTTATTTCACTTAGCATAATACTCTCAAGGTCCATCCACATTGTCACAAATGGCCAGATTTGATCCATTTTTATAGCTGAATAGTATTCAATGTGTATGTATGCCACATTTTCTTGGTCCTGTCATCCCTTGATGGGCACCTAGTTTGCTTCCGAGTCTTGGCTATTGTGAATAATGCTGCAATGAATGTAGGGGTGCATGTATCTTAATGCATTTGTGTTTTCCTGTTCTTTGGATAAATACCAAACAGTGGAACAACTGGATCACGTGGTAGTTCTATACTTGATATTTCTGAAGACTCTCCATACTGTTTTCCATAGTGGCTGCACCAGTTTGCACTCCCAACAGCAGTGTATGAGAGTTCCCTTTTCTCCACATCCTCTCCAACACTTGTTATTTCCTGTCTTGTGAATTATAGCCATTCTGATGGGCATGAGGTGATATCTCATTGTAGTTTTGATTTGCATTTCCCTAATAATTAGTAATGTTGAGCATCTTTTCATGTGCCTGTTGGCCAACTGTTTATCTTCTTTGGAGAAATGTCTGTTCATATCTTTTGCCCATTTTTTAATTTGGTGGTTAGTTTTTTTATTGCTGAGACGTATGAGTTCTTTATATATTTTGCATATTAACCCCTTATCAGATATGTGGTTTGCCAAAATCTTATCCCAACTTTTAGGCCATCTTTTCATTTTGTTTATGGATTCCTTTGCTGTGCAGAAATTTTTCAATTTTATGTAGTCTTATTCTTTATTTTTTCTACTGTTTCCCTTGCCCAGTCAGATAGGGTACTTGAAAATATGCTACTAAGACTGATGTCAAAGAGCATACTGCCTATGTTTTCTCCTAGAACTTTCATGATTTCAGGTCTTACATTAAAGTCTTTAATCTATTTTGAGTTAATTTTTGTGTATGGGGTGAAAATAATGGTCTACTTTCATTCTTTTTCATGTGGCTATAAGTTTCCCCAACACTTTCCTTTTTCCATTGTGTATTCTTGGCTCCTTTATTGAAGATTAGTTGTCCATAGATGTGTGGGTTTATTTCTGGGCTCTCAGTTCTGTTCCATTGATCTGTGTGTCTGCTTTTGTGCTAGTACCATGCTGTTTTGATTATTATAGTTTTGTAGTATATTTTGAAGTCAGGTAGTATGATGCCTCCAGTTTTGTTCTTTTTTCTCAGTATTCCTACCGCTATTTGGGATCTTTTGTTGTTTCATATAAATGTTAGGATTCTTTGTTCTATTTCTGTGAAGAATTTCATTGGGACTTTGATAGAGATTGCATTGAATCTGTAGATTAGTTTAGGAAGTATGGGCATTTTAACTATGTTAATTCTTCCAATCCAACAGCATGAAATATCTTTCCATATCCTTTGTATATTCTTCTATTCCTTTCAACAATGTTCTATAGTTTTCAGTGTACACGTCTTTCACTTCCTTGGTTAAGTTTATTCCTATGTATTTTATTCTTTTTGTTGCAATTGTAAACGGATTGCACTCTTAATTTCTCTTTCTGGTACTTTGTTGTTAGTGTGTAGAAATGCAACTGATTTTTATATGTTGATTTTGTATGCTGCAACTTTACTGTATTCATTTATTATCTCTAAAGGTTTTTTTGGTGGATTCTTCAGGTTTTTCTATATATAGAATCATGTCATCTGCAAATAGTGACACTTTCACTTCTTCCTTTCCAATTTGAACCCTTTTAATATCTTTTTCTTGCCTGATTGCTCTGGCTAGGCCTTCCAATACTATGTTAAATAAGAGTGGTGAAAATGGGCATTCTTCTCTGGTTCTTGGTCTTAGAGTGATAGCTCTCAGTTTTTCTCAATTGGGAATGATATTAGCTGTGGATTTGTCATATATGGCCTTTATTATGTTGAGGTACCTTTCCTTCTATACCCGTTTTATTCAGGGGTTTTTTTTTTTGTCATAAATGGATGCTGTTTCTTGTCAAATGCTTTCTCTGCATCTATTCTGATGATCATGTGATTTTTATTCTTCATTTGGTAAAGTGGTGTATCACATTGATTGATTTACAGATGCTGAACCATCCCTGCATCCCTGGAATAAGTCCCACTTGATCATGGTGCCTGATCTTCTTAATGTATCATTGTATTAGATTTTTAGTATTTTGTTGAGGATTTTTCTATCAATGTTCATCAATGATATTGGCCTATAATTTTCTTTTTTCATATTGTCAACACCTGCTTTTGGTATCAGGGTAATGTTGGCTTTGTGGAATGAGTTAGGAAACTTCTTCTCCTCTTCAGTTTTTTGGAAGAGTTTGGGAAGGAGAGGTATTATTAAGCCTTCTTTGAATGTTTGGTAGAATTCACCAGGGAAGCCGTCTGGTCTTGGATTTTTGTTTTTTGGGAGGCTTTTGATTACTGTTGTACTTTGTGGTCTACTTACTGGTGATTGGTCTTTTCTAGTTCTCTATTTCTTCTTGATTCAGTTTGGGAAGGTTGTATAATTATAAGAATTTATCCACTTCTTTTATATTATCCAATTTGTTGCCATATAGCTTTTCTTAGTATTCTCTTATAGTCTTTTGTATTTCTGAGATGTCCATTGTAATTTCTCTTCTTTCATTTCTGATTTTATTTATTTGAGCCTTCACTCTTTTTTTCTTTGTGAATCTTGCTAAAGGCTTATCAATTTTGTGTATCTTTTCAAAGAATCAGCTCTTAGTTTCATTGATTTTTTTCTATTTTTCTTTTTTTAGTCTCTATTTCATTTATTTCTTCTCTGATTTTTATTATTTTCTTCCTTCTGCTGCTTTTGGGCTTTGTTTGTTCTTCTTTGTCCAGTTCCTTTAGCTGCACTGCTAGATTGTTTATTTGAGATTTTTCTTCCTTGTTGAGGTAGGCCTGAATTACTATAAACTTCCCTCTAAGAACCACTTTTGCTGTATCCCATAGATTTTGATATGTCGTATTTTCATTTTCATTCATCTCCAGGTATTTTTTTATTTCTTTTTTGATTTCTTCATTGACCTGGTCGTTGTTCAGTAGCATTTTGTTTAATCTCCACACGTTTGTGGCCTTTCTTATTTTCTTCCTGTAGCAGATTTTTAGCTTCACACCATTGTGGTCAGAAAAGATTCTTGGTATTATTTCAATCTTCTTAAATTATTGAGACTTGTTTTGTGGCCTAATATGTGAGCACTCCTAGAGAATGTTCCATGTGCATTTGAAAACAATGTGCATTCTGCAGTTTTGGATGGAATGGTTTGTAAATATCTACTAAGTCCATCTGGTCTAATGTGTCATTTATGGCCATGTTTCCTTATTGATCCTCTGTTTGGATGATCTATCCATTGGTGTAAGTGGAGTGATAAGTCACCTACTATTATTGTGTTGCCGTCTATTTCTTCTTTCATGTATTTTAAGAATTGATTTATATATTTAGCTGCTCCTGTGTTGGGTGCATAGATATTTGCAAGTGTTATATACCCTTGTTGGATTGTTCCCTTTATTATCACATTGTGCACTTTGTCTCTTGTTACAGTTTTTGTTTTAAAGTCTATTTTGTCTAAGTTTTGCTCTCCAGCTTTTTCTCATTGCCATTTCCATGGAGTATCTTTTTCCATCCCTTCACTTTCAGTTTGTGAGTTTCTTTAGGTCTGAAGTTTGTCTTATAATCCAGCATATATAGGGGTCTTGCTTTTGTAATCCCATCAGCCAACCTATGTCTTTTGATTGGAGCATTTATTCCATTGACATTTAAAGTAGCTACTGATAAGCATGCATTTATTGCCTTTTTTTTTTTTTTTTACTTTTTTCAGTAGTTTTTAGTAGTTCTTCTCTGTTCCTTTCTTCTTCCCTGGCTCTCTTCCATTGTGTTTTGATGGTTTTCTTTAGTGTTATGTTTGGATTCCTTTCTCTTAATTTTTGTGTATTTATTATAGGTTTCTGCTTTGTGCTTACCATGAGGTTCATATATATTCATATATAGCAATCTATACTGAGTTGATGGTCCCTTTAGTTTGACCTCTTGCTAAAAGCTCTACTCTTTTACCTCCCTTCTCCCATATTTTATGTTTTTAATATTATATCTAACCTCTGTTTTGTGCTTGTGTGTCCATTACCTTCTTATCCTGGAAATAGATAATTTTAGTCCTTTTGTCTTTTGAATTTCATATTAGCTTCATAGGTGGTTGATCTGCTACGTTTTCTGTACATTTGCCTTTATCAGTGATTTTATTGCTTTTTTTTGGATAATTTTCTTATTCTTATTTGTGGTCTTCTCTTTCCCACTTAAATAAGACCTTTTAGCATTTCTTGTAAAGCTGACTTCTTGGTGATAAGCTCCTTTAGTTTTTGCTTGTCTGGGAAATAGTTTATCTCTCCTTCCATTCTGAATGATATCCTTGCAGGGCAGAGTATTCTTGGCTGTAGGTTTTTCCCTTTCAGCACTTTAAATATATCATGCCACTCCCTCCTAGCCTATAAGTTTTCTGCTAAGAAGTCAGCTGATAGCTTTATGGGGTTTCCTTTGTATGTAACCTGTTGCCTTTCTCTTGTGGCTTTTAGGATTCTCTCTTTATCTTTAATTCTTGACATTTTAATTATAAACGTCTTGTTGTGTGCCTCTTTGGGTTTACAGTGTTTGATGCTCTCTGTTCTCCCTGTACCTGAATGTCTGTTTCCTTCCTTAGGTTCAGAAAGATTTCAGCTATTATTTCTTCAAATATATTCTCTGCCCCTTGTCTGACTCTTCTCCTTCTGGGACACTGATAATACAGAAGCTGGTGTGCTTGTTGTTGTCCAAGAGGTCCTTTAGACTGTCCTATTTCTTTTAAATTCTTTTTCTTTTATCTTCAGCTTGGGTGATTTCCACCAGCCTTTCATCAAGTTCACTGATCTGTTCTTCTGTATCATCTACTCTGCTATTGAGTCCCTCTAGTGAATTTTTCATTTCCAGTATTGTATTCTTCATCTCTGATTGATTCTTTTTTAGACTTTTCCATTTTTTTCTTGAAATTCTCAACTGGGTCCATCCAGTCTTCTTGCAAGATCAGTGAACATCCTTATGACTATTAATTTGAACGTTTTGTCAGGTAGAGTGTTTATTTCTGTTTCATTTAGTTCTTTTTATGGGCTTTTGTCCTGTTCCCTTACTTGGTATGTATTCCTTTGTCTCCTCCTTTTCTCTCTTTCTCTGTGCTTATATCTATGTATTAGGTATGTCAGCTACATCTCCAGATCTTGGAAAGGTGGCCTTATATAAGAGATGCCTTATGAGGCCCAGCAGTGCACTTCCCTCTCATCACTTGTTCCAAATGTTGCAGGAATGTCCTCTGTGTGGACTGTGCGTCCTTCTGTTGTGGCAGGGTTGCTCTTTCTGCAGGTTCCCAGGGAGGATAGGCTGTCCTGCTGGCTGGCTGGTTGTAATGTTCAGCTGTGTGTGGCTGCTATGGTCCTTTCCATCACTTTATCAAGCTTGGGGAGCCCCAGCACAGTTGGCCACAAGGTCTAATGGCACATTCCTGTTTCAGTTTTGCTGTTATGTGAGTAGGTCCCCAGTATGGCTGGTTACTAGGTTCAGGGGCTTACAATTGCTATAGGCCTCCAGCCTGCAAGGTTGTTGTCAGCTCCTTTGGGCTTGCAGCTGAATGGAGTGAACCCCAGTCATGGGAGCACCCAATCACTTCAAGGCTTTGGAAGGTGGGGCTAATCCCCTATGTGGCTTTTTGAGAAACACAAGTCTGCTGTAGCTGACAGGGCCACTGCCTGCAGGGCCACACACCCCATAAACACAGTCTTTCCCTGTGTGTGCCCCAACTCACTGAAGCAGACCCTGTTGCCCCACTGCAGAGGCCCAATACACTCCACAAATGTAGGCCCATGCCTCATGCATGTCCTGCCCTACTACTACTATCTTGCTGGGTGGCAGAGTTCCAGGCTTCCTGCCTATGTGGGCCCACAAGGGCTTGCTGTTGGGTGGGGCCAGTCCCTAGGGTTGGCTGCCTGCCCTGGGTGAGCTGGATTAAATCAGTGCTCTAGTGGGTGGTGCACATACCTGCACTAATAGGCCAGGGGAAGAACTCCAAAGGCGTCTGCCAGTGTCTGTGTCAGCACACCTGTCCTCGGTCACAATAATGGCTGCCACCAAGGTCTCAGCTCCTGGAGAGTTCTCATCTCTCACTGAGATGCACCCAGAGTCTATCAAGTGAGTCTCTTTTCACCAACGGATTGTGCACTTTTCTTTATGGTGATTTTAAGTTGCTTTCCAAAATGGGTGAATTTGTGTGTGGGCCCTTAAGTAGCAGGTTTTTACCCCTTATGTCTGAAAGCTTTTCTGAGGGTATTCCTCATTGTAATTAATAGCCAGCAAAGCCAGGTATTATGACACTTTTCTCAGTTGTGCTGAATGCAAATGCTGCTTATTGTGGTAATGCTCCCCCACTCAGATCTTCCACTCCTCTGGAGAAGACTGCATACCTTAGGATTGCTCCCAGCTGGCCAGGAAGCGTTGCATCTAGAAGGTGGCTTTTTTTATGTCCAGAAAGGAATTTCTGCCTCTCCCACCTCAGTCAGCACTGTCCCTCGTTGCAGGAGTTCTTTTTATCCAGTTTTCAGTTCTCTCTCAGGGGTAGTTGTTCCAAGAGTAGTTGTAAACTCCTTGTTTCCATGGGAGGAGGTGAGTTCAGAGTCAACCTGTGCCACCATCTTGACACCCAATCTACATTTCTATACACTAATAATGAACTAGTAAAAAGAGAAATGAAGAATACAATCACAACAAAAAGAATAATATCCAGGAATAAATTTAACCAAGGTGGTGAAGGATGTATACACTGAAAACTATACGACATTATTGAAAGAAATCAAAGAAGACATAAATAAATGGAAAGATATTCTATGCACATGGATTGGAAGAATAAACATAGTTACAAATGTCCAAATTACCTAAAGAAATCTACAGATTCAATGCAATCCCAATCAGAATCCCAATGACATTCTTCATGGAAATAGAAGAAAGATTCTAAAATTTATATACAACAACAAAATATCCAGAGTAGTCAAAGCAATCCTGAAAGAAAAGAACAAAGCTGGAGACATCACAAGCCCTAACTTGAAAATATACTATAAGCTATAGTAATCAAAACAGCATGGTACTGGCACAAATACAGACACACAGATCAATGGAAGAGAATTGAAAGCCCAGAAATAAGCCCACACATCTATGGACAACTAATCATCAATAAAGGAGCCAAGAACATACAATAGGGAAAGGAAAGCCTCTTCAATAAATGGTGTTGGGGAGACTGGACAGCCTCACACAAAAGAATGACCATAGACCATTACCTTACACTATACATAAAAATTAACTCAAAATGGATTAAAGATTTGCGTGTAAGACCTGAATGCATGAAACTTCTAGAAGAAATCATAGGCAGCACACTCTTCAACATTGGCCTTAGCAGCTATTTTCAAAAACTGTGTGTGAAGAGGCAAAGGGAACAAAAGGAAGAAGTAAATGAGTGAGACCACATCAAACTAAAATGTTTCTCCACAGCAAAGGAAATTATCAGCAAATGAAAAGACAACCTAGCAATTTGGAGAAGATATTTGCAAACTGTATATCTGATAAATGATTAATCTCCAAAATATATACAGGACTCATGCATCTCAATAACAAACATATAAACATCCCAATTAAAACATGGGCAAAAGATCTGAACAGACATTTTTGCAAAGAAGATAGAAAGACAGCCAACAGGTACATGAAAAGATGTTCAACATCACTAATTATTAAGTAAATGCAAATAAAATCTATAATCAAGTATCAACTCACACCTGTCAGAATGGCTGTAATTAACAAGACAGGAAACAAGTGTTGGAGAGGATATGGGGAAAAGGGAAATCTTACACTGCTCATCAGAATGTAAATTGGTGCAGCCATTATGGAAAACAGGATGGAGCTTATTCAAAAGATTAATAATAGAACTACCATGTGATCCAGCTGTTCCCCTACTGGCTATTTGTCTAAAGAACAGGAAACCAAAAATGCATACGGATAGATGCACCCCTATGTTCATTGCAGCATCATTTATAATAGACAAGATTTGGACACAACCTAAGTTCCCATCAAGGGATGGGCAAATGGATAAAGAAGATGTGGTGTATATATATACACAATGGAATACTACACAGCTATAAAAAAAGTTTGTCTTGCCATTTGGGACAACGTGGATAGATCTTGAGGGTATTATGCTAAGTGAAATAAGTTAGATGGAAAAGATCAATTACTCATAAATGTGAAGCGTGATTTCACTCATAAATGGAAGATAAAAACAACAACAAATAAACACACAGATGCAGAGATTAGATTGGTGGTTACCAGAGGGGAATGGAGAGGAAAGGGCAAAATGATTGACTGGGAACATGTGTATGGTGATGGATGGTTATTAGTCTTTGGTTGTTGAACATGATGTAGTCTACATAGAAACTGAAATATAATGATCTACACATGAAATGTATATAATTTTATAAACCAATGTTTCCTCAATAAAAAAGTAAAAAACAACAAACTCTTTTTTCAACATCCCATAGGACATAGAAGTTGTGTTTCCATTTTAAATTGTTTTGAGATATTTTTTATTCCCCTTTTGATTTCTACTTTTACTCATTAATTGTTCAGAAGTGTGTAATCTAGCTCTGCATATTTCTAGATTTTCCAGCTTTTCTCTTATTGTTGATTTCTTGTTTCACACAATTGTGGTCAGAAAAGATAATTGGTGTGATTTCCATGTTTTTAAATTTGCTGAGTTATGATGTGTCCTAACATCTGACCTGTCCTGGAGAATGTTTCATGTGCACTTGAAAAGAATATATATTCTACTTCTGTGGGATGGAATAGTCTATATATGTTTGTTAAGTCCATTTGGTCTAAGAATGGTTCAATTCAAATGTATCCTTATTGATTTTGTGTCTGGATGATCAGATTGGATCTGGATGATCAGTGGGGCATTGAAGACCCCCTACTATTATTGTGTTGTCTATTTCACCCTTCAGATCTATTAGCATTTATTTAATCTATTTAGTTGCTCCAATGATGGCCGTATACATATTTACCATTGTTATTTATTCTTAATTTACAGACCCCTTTATCATTATATAATGGCTTTCTTTGTTCTTATTACCATTTTTGTCTTAAAGTCTATTTTGTCTGAATAAGTATAGTTACTTCTGCTTTCTTTTGGTTTCTAATTACATGGAATATCCTTCTTCTATTTTTTCAGTTTGAGGCTATATGTGTCTTTAGAGCAAAAATGAGTCTCTTGTAGGCAGCATATCTTTGTGTCTTGTTCTTTTAACCATCTAGCCACTCTGTGCTTTTTTATTGGTGAATTCAATCCATTTACTTTTAGAAGCATTACTTATATGTAAGGACATACTGCTGCCTCTTATTTATTACTTTCTGGTTGTTTTGTATCTTCATTTTTTATTTTTACCTGTTTCTGTATATCATGCAAATTAGTGGTTTCCCATGGTGGATGCTATGTTTCTCTTTTTTAAAGTTCTGTGACTCTACTCTGGATTTTTGCTTTGTGGATTCCATGAGGCTTATCTAAGACATTTCATAGATAAAACAGTGATTTACACTGATAGCAACTTATCTTTGTTCACCTCTAAAGGTTCTACCCTTTTACTCCTCTCCTGTTATATTTTTGATGTCACAATTCATCTCTTTTTAACTCATGTATCGGTTAAATTAAATGGCTTTAGTTATTATTAATTCTCCTTTCTTTTAACTTTATACTATTATCCATCATGTAGAGTCACAGTTTTCTAATTTGACATTCTATTCTTCCATTGTGATAGTGTGTTTTGTACTTTCATATATTTTCATTTGCTGATTAGCTTCTTTTCATTTCAACTTGAAGAGCTTCTTTTAGCATTTCTTCTAAGGCAGGTCTACTGGTAGTAAACTCCCTCAGCTTTTGTTTAGTTGGGAAATTCTTTATTTCTTCCTCATATCTGAAGAATACATTTGCCAGATTAAGTATTCTTGCCTGGCAATTTTTGTCTTTCAACCCTTTAAATATGTCACTCCACTTTTCCTTGGCCTGCAAAGTTTCTGCTGAGAAATTTGTTGATAGCTTAATGGGGATTCCTTTGTAAATTAACTTCTTTTTTTTCCAAGCTCCTTTAAAATTCTTCCTTGGAGATGATGTCAGCATCATGGGAGAGCGAGGTCTCAGAAATCTTTCCCCTCCAATATACAACAAAATAAATCCATAACCCAACAAAAGACATCCAATCACAACATAAAAATCATTGGAGAGACCCACACAGCCATAGGATGGAGGGTGGAGAGACTGGAGCCCCCCTTGGAGGAGGTGGAACATGGTAAGGGAAATCTTCACCCCCTCCCCATAAAGACTGCGATCCAGGAACATGGGAGGACTCTAAGAGGGAAGTAATGGGGGAAGGGATGTTCTTTCACTGGAATATCAAGGACTCCCAATGGCCCTTGAAGCCTAGAGGGAAGCCCTCAACCAGGGCAAAAGCTTTCACAGGGGGTGACCTTATCAAGCCAACACCCCAGGAAAGCAAAGGGAGAAACCCCCGAGAGCATGCAGGAGAAAGTGCCACTCCCCGCACCCGCTCAGTGCAGCTCCAGCCCCTGGGATTTTGGCTGAAAGCAGAGGGCTCAGAATACATGGCTCTTGACCCACACCCAGTGGTGATAGGTGCTAACTGTGACTAAATAATGCCAGAATGCAAAAGAACAGAGCAACTCCCTCTAGCAATATCAAACATTATATTAGATCTTCAGACCAGAGAGAAAATGACAAGTACCCAGAAATCAAACCTGACGACACAGAAATATGTAATCTAAATAACAAAGAAATAAAAATCGTCAAAAAACTCAACAGGGTAAAAGAGAATGTAGAGAAACAATTCAATGAATTCAATGAGTTCAGAAGCTACTTCACAGAAGAGATTGAAACTATAAAGAAGAATCACTCAGAAATATTGGAGATGAAAGACACAATAGAAGAAATAAAACAAAGTGTGGATTCCCTGAATGCTTCAGCAGACACCATAGAGAAGTGTATCAGTATAATCGAAAATAGACATGTTGAAATGCTCCAGATATAGGAGCAGAGAGAACTAAGACTAAAAAGAAATGAGGAATGTCTCTGAGAAATATCTGACTCAATTAGGAAATGCAACATAAGAATTAAAGGTATTCAAGAAGGAGAAGAGAAGGAGAATAGAGTACAAAGCTTGTTCAAAGAAATAATAGCAGAGAACGTCCCAAACCTAGGGAAGGAAATCCAAGTGGAAGACAGTGCCAGATCTCTAAATATGTCAATGTAAAAAGACTCACTGCAAGTCATATAGTAGTGAAACTGGCAAAACTGAATGACAAAGACAGAATACTAAGGCAACAAGGCAGAAGAACAAGGCAGAAGAAAATAACCTACAAAGGAACCCCCATCAGGCTTTCAGTGGATTTCTTTGCAGAAACCGTACAGGCTAGTAGAGACTGGAATGACATATTGAAATCACTGAAGGAAAAAAGCTTTCAGCCAGGAATACTCTATCCTGTGAAAATACCCTTCAGATATGAAAGAGGAATAAAAACTTTCTCAGACAAAGATAAACTAGAGGATTTTGTAGTCACGAGGTACCCCCTAGAAGAAATCCTCAAGAAGTCTCTCGTACCTGAAGAAAAGGGGGGATAAAGTGGTGCAAAGTATGGAATAAGGAGTTAAAAATGTAGACAGAATCAGAGCAGGATAGCAAATACTCAAGTATAGCACTAAAGACAAAGGGAAGGAAAAAGAAAGAAAATCTTGTCATTTTAACCACAAACTCATAACACAAGATGGACTAAGATGTGAGAAAAACAATTTAGGAAGGGAAGGGGAAAAGGATTGAATTGGTTTAGTTTAAGGAAATTAAACCCCTCAGAAAAGGGACTATCTTATCCACGAGATCTTGAATACAAACCTCAGGGTAACCACCAAACAAAAAAGCAAAACAGAGATCCTAATAATAAGTAAGGAGAAAACAATGAAACACAACATAAAAAACAGCTAAACTCAGTTGGGAGACCAACATACACAGGACGAGAAATGAAGGAAATGTAGGAGAACTGGAAAATGAGTGATACACTGGCGGCATTAAGCCTTCATATATCAATAATCACCCTAAACATAAATGGATTGAATTCTCTAAT
Organism: Equus przewalskii; assembly: GCF_037783145.1. Lineage (NCBI taxonomy): Eukaryota > Metazoa > Chordata > Mammalia > Perissodactyla > Equidae > Equus > Equus przewalskii. The sequence goes on from NC_091858.1 coordinate 402,521, forward strand.
AAAAAGACACAGAGTGGCAAGATAGGTTAAAGAACAAGACTCGACAATATGCTGCCTCCCAGAAACACATCTCAGCTCCAACAACAAACACAGGCTCAGAGTTAAAGGATGGAAGAAGATACTCCAAGCTAATGGCAAACAAAAGAAAGAAGATGTTGCAATAGTTATATCAGACAAAGTACACTTCAAGATAAGACAGGTAAAGAGAGACAAAGAGGGCAATATATAATGATCAAAGGGACATTCCATCAAGAAGAAATAACACTTATAAATATCCATGCACCAAACACAGGAGCACCAAACTTCATAAAGCAACTCTTAACAAACCCAAAAGAAGACATCAATAATAACACAATAATAGTAGGGGACCTTAACACTCCACTCACATCAATGGACAGATCATCAAGACAGAAAATCAGCAAGGAAACAGTGGAATTAAATGAAAATCTAGATCAGATGGACTTAATAGACATATATAGAACACTCCATCCCAAAACAGCAGAATACACATTCTTCTCAAGTGCACGTGAAGCATTCTCAAGAATAGACCCTGTTTGGGGAAACAAGGCAAGTCAATAAATTTAAGAAGATTGAAATAATAACAAGCATCTTTTCTAATCACAATGCTATAAAGCTACAAATTAATTGCAGAAAAAACAGAAAAGGACAAAGATGTAGAAACTAAACAACATGCTATTGAGCAAGTAGTGGATCACAAGAAATTAGAAGAGAAAACAAAAAATATCTGGAGACAAAAGAAAATGAAAACATACCACACCAACTCATATAGGATGCAACAAAAGCTGTATTAAGAGGGAAATTCAGGAGATCTCATCCAGATGGCAGGATAAGTGGACTCTGAACTCATCTCCTCCCATGAACACAACACGGTTACAACTATTTTTGGAAAAATTACCCTGGATAAAAACCAAAAACTGGATAAAGAGAAACCCCACAACAAGGGACAGTCCTGACTAGGGCAGAAGAGGCATAAATTCCTGATGAAGAGGAAAAAAGCCACCTTTGGGAGAAGTGGAGTTTCCCAGCTGGCCAGGCAGGAGAAACCCTAAGGTACACAGACCTCCCTGGAGGAGTGAGGTCTGGAGCAGGGGCCAATACTGCTATAAGCAAACTTCAGACTCAGCACAACTGAGACAAGGGTCTTACTATCTGGCTTCACTGGCTATTAATTGCAGTGAAGATACCCCTAGAAAAGCTATTGGATGAAAGCCAAAAAGACCCAGGTCTTGAAGGGCCCATGCACAAACTCACCAATCTCAGCAACCTAAAATCACCAGAGAGAAGTGTGACAGTCCTTTGGTGAAAAGAGATTCTCCTGTTGGGCTCTGGGTTCATCTTGGTGAGAGGAGAGACCTCTCCAGAGATGGAGACATTGGTGATGGCCATTGTTGTGACCTAGTCGAGGTGGGCTGACACAAACTCCAGCAGATGCCACTGAAGATCTTCCTCTGGCCTGTTAGCCCAGGGGTATGCCACACCCGCTAGAGCACAGATTTAATCCAGTTCAGCCAGGGCAGGCAGCCCACCCTAGGGACTAGTCATGCTCAACAGTAAGCCCTCAGGCTACTTGTTGGCCTGCACTGACTGGGTGCCTTGATCCTCCACAGGCATGTGAGTGTGTCTGCCTCTGTGGGGCAGGGCCTTTGTAAGGCCCAGGTGAACTGTGGGGGGCATAGGTGGAGAGGTGAGGGTCTCTGCAGTGAGGCATCAGGTTATGCTCCAAGGGGTTGGGAAGCATGCATGGACCAGCACTGTGTTGATGGTGTGTGTGGTCAAGTGGGAGGTGAGGCTTATCAGTGGCAGGAGACCTGTGCTTCACAAATAGCCATAAAAAGGATCAGCCCCACCATCCAAAGCCTGAAACAATTGAGTGCCCCCAGGCCAACAGCCAGCCCCACTCAGCTTCAGACCTAACAGAACCGAAAATAGCCTTGTAGGCCTGAGGCCTAGAGCAACTGTAAGCCCCTGAGTCTAGCAACAAGCAACTCTGGGTACCTACCCAATTAACAGGAAAACTGCAACAAGAGTGCGCTGTTAGACTTTGTAGCCAACTGTGCTGAGGCTCCGCAAAGTGGATTTACAAACACCTGGCCAGGGAAGGAAAGACTAGAGTCCCTAGGTACCTGCATTAAGAGCAACCCTGCCACAGCAGAAGGACACAAGTAGATCACAAGGGGGTCATTCCTGGATCATTTGCACTGGTGATGAGAGGGAAGCACACTCTGGGCCACATAAGGCCACTTCTCCCAAATCAGGAGACATAGGCGACTCACCTAATACATAGAAATAAGCACAGAGAAAGAGCATAATGAGGAGACAAAGGAATACATTCCAAGCAAGGGGACAGGACAAAACCACAAAAAAGGACTAAATGAAACAGAATAAGTGACCTACGTGACAAAGAGTACAAACAAAATTTGATAAGGATGCTCACAGATATTTGGAGAAGACTGGATGTACACAGTGAGCTCATCAGCAAAGAACTGGAAAATATAAAAAAGAACCAATCAGAATGAAGAATACAATACTGGAAATGAACAATTCACTAGAGGGACTCAATAGCAGAGTAGAGGATAGAAAATAACGGATCAGGGAGCTAGACAAAAGACTAGAGGAAGTCACCCAAGCTGAACAGAAAAAACAAAAGAGGATTAGACATAATGACAGCAGTCTAAGGGAACTCTGGGACAATATCAAGCATGCTAACATTCATATTATAGGTGTCCCAAAAGGAGAAGAGAGAGACAAAGTGGCACACAATATATTTGAAGAACTGATAGATGAAAATTTTCCCAATCTAAGGAAGGAAACAAACATCCAAGTACTGAATGCACAGAGAGTTCCAAACAAGACAAGCCCAAAGAGGCCCACACCAAGACACATTTTATTTAAATGTTCAAAACTAAAGATAAAGAGAAAATCCTAAAAGCAGCAAGAGAAAGGCAACAAGTGACATACAAAGGAAAGCCCATAATGCTATCAGCGGACTTCTCAGCCAAAACCCTACAGGCAAGAAGAGAACAGCATGATGTATTTAAAGTGCAATAAGGAAAAACCTACAGTCAAGAATGCTCTATTGATCAAGGTTGTCATTTAGTATGGAAGGAGATATAAGGAGCTTCCCAGACAAGCAGAAATTAAAGGTGTTTATCACAAAGAAACCAGTTCTACAAGAAATGCTGAAGGGACTTATGTAAGTGGGAAAGCGATGATCACAAATAGAGATAAAAAAATTATTTAAAAAAATCCAGGCAATAGAATCTAAAGGTAAAAATATACTAAAGGTAGTATATCAACTACCTCTGAAGGTAATATAAAGGCTAAAAGACAAATGTACTAAAAATCACCTATTTCAATGATAAGAAGTTAATGGATAGATAAACACTGAACAAGAGATTATATATGATTTCAAAAACATGAAATGTGGGAGGAGGGGAGTGAAAAAGTAGAGCTTTTAGAAAGAGGTCAAGCTAAACAGTCAATCAACTCAATATAGACTGTTATATACATAGAATATTATATAGAATCCTCATGGTAATCACAAACCAGAAACCTATAAGAAGTAAAACAAAAGAAATCAAATATATTACTAAAGAAACCCATCAGCCACAAGGGAAGAGACAAGAGAAAAAGAAAGGAACAGAGAAGAACTACTAAAACACTTAGAAAAAAAATCCCAAAATGGCAATAAACACATATTTATCAGAGGCTATTTTAAAAATCAATGGTCTAAGTGCTCCAATCAAATGCCATATGGTGGCCAATTTGAAAAAAAACAAGACCCATATATATGCTGCAAATAAGAGACATACTTCAGAACTAAAGACATTCACAAACTGAAAGTGAAAGGATGAGAAAGAAAAGATATTCAATCCAAATGACAAAGAAAAGGAAGCAGGGGTAGCAATACTTATATCAGACAAAATAGACTTTAAAGCAAAAACTGTAACAAGAGACAAAGACGGGCACTATATAATGATAAAGGGAACAACCCAACAAGAAAATATAACACTTGTAAATATCTATGCACACTACAGAGGAGCATCTAAATATATAAAGCAATTATTAACAGACATAAAAGGAGAAATAGACAGTAACACAATAATAGTAGGGGACTTTAACACTCCACTTACGCCAATGGAGAGATCATCCAAACAGAAGATCAATAAGGAAAGACCAGACTTAAATGACACATTATACCAGATGGATTTAGTAGATACATATAAAATATTCCATCCAAAAACCACAGAATACACATTCTTTTCAAATGCACATGGAACATTCTCCAGGACTGATCACATATTAGGCCAAAAAAGAGTCTCCATAAATTTAAGAAGATCGAAATAATACCATACATTTTTTATGACCACAAATGTATGAAACTAGAAATCAACTACAGGAAGAAAACCAGAAAAGCCACAAAAATGTGGAGATTAAACAAAATTCTACTGAACAATGATTGGGTCAATGAAGAAATGAAAGGAGAAATCAAAAAAATTACTGGAGACAAATGAAAATGAAAATACGTCATTGCAAAATCTATGGATACAGCAAAAGTGGTTCTAAGAGGGAAGTTTATAGTAATTCATGCCTACCTCAACAAAGAAGAAAAATCCAAATAATCTAAAAGTGCATCTAAAGATACTGGAAAAAGAAGGGAAAACAAAGCCCCAAATCAGCAGAAGGACGGAAATAATAAAAATGAGAGCAAAAATAAAAGAAATATAGACCAAAAAAAAAATAGAAAAAATTAATGAAACAAAGAGCTGGTTCTTTGAAAAGCTAAACAAAATAGACAAGTCCTTAGCTAGACTCATCAAGAAAAAATAGAGAAGGCTCAAATAAATAAAATCAGAAATAAAAGAGGAGACATTACAGCACACACCTCAGAAATACAAAAGATAATAAGAGAATACTATGAAAAGCTATACACCAATAAATTGGATAATCTAGAAGAAATGGATAAATTCTTAGAAACATACAACCTTCCAAAACTGGGCCAAGAAGAAGTAGAGAATTTGAATAGACCAATCACCAGTAAGAAGATGGAAACAGCAATCAAAAACCCCCCAAAATAGTAAAGTCCAGGACCAGATGGATTCCCTGGTGAATTCTACCAAACATTCAAAGAAGACTTAATGCCTATCCTTCTCAAACTCTTCCAAAAAACTGAAGAGGAGTGGAGGCTAACTAACTCATTATATGAATCCAACATTATCCTGATATTAAAACCAGACAAGGACAACACAAAAAAAAGAAAATTACAGGCCAATATCACTGACGAACTTAGATGCAAAAATCCTAGATACAATACTACCAAATCGAAAACAATAATACATTAAAAAGATCATTCATCATGATCAAGTGGGTTCCATTCCAGGGATGCAGGGATGGTTCAACATCCACAAATGTATCAACGTACTACACCACATTAATGAAATGAAGAATGAAAAACACGTGACCATCTTAACAGATGCAGGGAAAGCATTTGACAAGATACAGCATCCATTTATGATAAAAACTCTAAATAAAATGGGTATACAAGGAAAATACCTCAACATAATAAAGGCCATATGTGACAAACCCACAGCAAATATCATTCTCAATGGAGAAAAACTGAAAGCTATCTCTCTAAGAGCAGGAACCAGACAAGGACGCCCACTGTGACCACTTTTATTTAATATAGCATTGGAAGACCTAGTCAGAGCAATCAGGCAATAAAAAGAAATAAAAGGGATCCACATTGGAAAAGAAGAATTGAAACTGTCACTCTTCACAGATGACATGATTTTATATCTAGAAAACCCTAAAGATTCCACCAAAAAACTTTCAGAAACAATAAATGAATAGAGTCAATTTGCAGGATACAAAATCAACATACAAAAATCGGTTGCATTTCTATACACTAACAACGAAGTAGCAGAAAGGTAAATTAAGAATACAATCTCATTTACAATTGCAACAAAAAGAATAAAATACTTAAGAATAAACTTACCAAAGAGGTGAAAAGTCTGTGCACCAAAAACTATAAAACATTGTTGAAAGAAATCAAAGACGACACAAAGAAATGGAAAGATATTCTGTGCTCTTGGATTGGAAGAATTAACATAGTTAAAATGTCCATATTTCATAAAGCAATCTATAGATTCAATGCAATCCCTATCAAAGTTCCAACAACAATTTTCACAGAAATAGAACAAAGAATCCTAAAATTTATATGGAACAACAAAAGACCCCGAATAGCCAAAGGATTCCTGAGAAAAAAGAACAAAGCTGGAGGCATCATACTCCCTGATTTCAAAATATACTACAAAGCCATAGTAACCAAAACAGCATGGTACTGGCACAAAAACAGACACACAGATCAATGGAACAGAATTGAGAGCTCACAAGTAAACCCACAAGTTTATGGACAGCTAATATTCGACAAAGGAGCCAAGAGCATATGATGGAAAAAGGAGAGTCTCTTCAATAAATGGTGTTGGGAAAACTGGACAGTCACATGCAAAAGCATGAAAGTAGACCATTCCCTTAGACCATGCACAAAAATCAACTCAAAATGGATTAAAGACTTGAATGTAAGACCTGAAACCGTGAAGCTTCTAGAAGAAAACACAGGCAGTACACTCTTTGACATTGGTCTTAGCAGCATATTTTCAAGTCCAATGTCTGACCAGGCAAGGGAAACAAAAGAAAAAATGAACAAATGGGACTACATCAAACTAAGATGCTTCTGCACAGCAAAGGAAACCATCAACAAAACGAAAAGACAACCTAACAATTGGGAGAAGATATTTGCAAACCATATATCACATAAGGGGTTAATATCAAAAATAGACAAAGAACTAAGACAGCTCAACAAGAAAAAAACCAACAACCTAATTAAAAAGTGGGCAAAAGATCTGAAAAGAGATTTCTCCTAAAAAGACTTACGGATGGCCAACAGGCATAGGAAAAGATGCTCAACATCATTAGCTATCAGGGAAATGCAAATCAAAACTACAATGAGGTATCACCTCACTCCAGTCAGAATGGCTATAATTAACAAGACAGGAAACAACAAATATTGGAGAGGAGGTGGAGAGAAGGGAACCCTTGTTCACTGCTGGTGGGAGTGCAAACTGGTGCAACCACTATGGAAAGCAGTATGGAGTATCCTCAGAAAGTTAAGGCTAGATCTCCCATATGATCCAGTTATCCTACTGCTGGGTATTTATCCAAAGAACTTGAAAACACAAAGGCATAAAGATACTTGCATCCATATGTTCATTGCAGCATTATACACAATAGCCAAGACTTGGAAGCAACCTAGGTGCCCAGCAAGGGACAAATGGATAAAGAAGATATGGTATTTATACACGATGCACTACTACTCAGCCATAAGAAATGATGAAATCTGGCCATTTGTGACAACATGGGTCAACCCTGAGGGTATTATGCTGAGTGAAATAAGTCAGAGGGAGAAAGTCAAATACCATACAATCTCACTCATAAGTAGAAGATAAAAACAACAAACAGATACATAGTATTGGAGATTGGACTGATAGTTACCATAGGGGAAGGGGGGAGGAGGGAGGGAAAAAGGGGTGATTAGGCTCACATGTAAGGGGATGGACTATAATTAGTTTTTGAGTGGTGAACATGATTTAATGTACACACAATTTGAAACATATTATGATGTACACCCAAAACCAAACAAATAAATGAAAAAAATATAGTATATCATGAGGGATGCTATGTGGCTTAAATGAGTTAGTATATGTAAAGTTCTTAAAATGGTAATTAAGCACATAACAAGTGCTTAACAAATTCCAGTTGCTGTTAGAAGAGAGCATCTGAGACATATTTTGTATCTTTCAATACAAAGTGACTCCATTCACTTGTTACAATTTTGCTAATCTGACCAATCATAAAGTTGTTTCTAAGAAGGGAATTAGGAAAAAGGAGATAGATGTGGGTCTGGCAGATGACAGTGCCATGACCTTGACAGGCTGACATAGTGTGACTTTCTGAGCTTTGGAGGCATTGAGTGTCTGGTGGAGTAAAGGGGAAGATGAAGAAATAATACAAGACCCAAAAGGAATTTTAAAATGCAGGGTAGCCCTGTATGAAACTGACTGTCTTCAATAAGTCAGCAAAAAAAGCACGGTCTTTTTCTAGTATGTGAGCAGAAAGAGACTGCTGGAAACTCAGAGAAATGTTCTAAAGCAAAAATAACATTTAGGAGTTCTTAGACAAGACCTGTCTTTAAAGAGAAACTTCTTTATACACAACAATTGTCCTTCTCCAAAGAATCATTTTCATTGAAATAGCATGCACTTTAAAGAGAACATAATCTTCTCGGTAAAAATATGCCTTTTCCCCCCACATTTCTCTTATTTGAGAGTGAGTGGGAAGCTCTGTTCTGAAAGAAAAAGGAAAACATATCTCCTTCCTTTCCAAACACACAAATCTACCAAAATAGGCACAATTACAATAGCCCCTATTTTACTACACTCTCATGATTTAGTAAAAGTGTTAAGCAAGTATTAGACAACAAAAAAAAAGGAAGCACTATTATACAAAAATTTGACATGGTCAATATCAGCTATGATAAAACTCCTAAGTGAAGGAATCAGCTCACTGAGCTTTCCTCTTTTAAGCTGCTGTGTCCCTTATTTGTGTGTTTCACTAAACACATTTCCAACCATGAGGGGTGTGTGTGTGTGTCTATCTCTTTGCTGGATTTACCTATGCCTTTGAGAATCACAGCCTGGAATACCAAGGAGTTATCCTGCTATTGATTTTTACAAGAATGTGAGGGTGAGGTATGACTCAGACTAGTTTTTTTCTAATAAATTGACATTGTAAGGTGTTTGGTTTTGTTTTATTGGTTTGTCTTTAATTCAAACTGAGTTGGATTAATGGTCAGGCCAGTCTCCTAAAGCCTTAATCTAATTTATATGATATACTTTAAAAAATTATTAGAAATGTATTAAAAATAAAGAAAACCACATTTACCCAAACTGTTCTCAGGGAGAGAAATGTGCGATTGGAAGGGATAATTTGACAATCAATAAGACAGGAGAGATGGTGAGCAAATGAGGAAAATCTCAGAGAGCAAGCCCCTTCCAAGATGCTGGTCTGTATAAATCAGGAGCTTTTTATTATGCTAGACAGGGTATGGGTTGGAGGCCAGAGTTGCAGTGCTGTTGAGTAGAGCAGCTTCTTAGAGCACAGATAGCCACCTCCAGCCTGCTTCTTCCTGTCCTTCCCTTGGGTCTGTTTTCTAATAAATATTAAATAAATATTTGAAAGAGCTCCAAATTATTAGCCTGACCAGGTACCTATGCCTCAACCGGTCCTAAAACTTCCCTGTCAGTTTCAAGGGATGGAGTAAAATACCCAAAGGATCCAAGAAATAAGGCTAAATTTAATAATTAAAACAAAATATGTGTGTTTTTTACAGCACTTTTAGGAGAGAGGAGAAAATTATGAAATTTGATAAACCTTATCAGTCCTCAAGGAAGTGGGCTGGGTGAACATACAAGCTGACCTCTGGAATTTAACAGTAGACATCTTTGCCTCCCACACGTCTGTTTTTCAAAGCATTTGGGTCTTTCTTCAGTCAACACAGGGGAATGCCAGCCTTTCAGGCAGGTGCTCTTCTGAGACTCAACCACGAATGAATGTTAAGCCAGCCCTTGCCAAAGGCTTGCTGAGACACCTGATATTTGAGAGAAGTGGTTTACCATATGCATTAACTACCCATCCCTAAATCCTAACCTTTTCCTTGTTGTAAAACATCAGGAAGCAACACACCTGGATCACATTTTTTCACCTCCCTGTAGAAGTGCCTTTGATAAGTTAAAGCTTGACATTTTTCACTTCCTCTTTTATCTCTTTTCTTGCCTCAAGCTACGTGGCAAATATTTTCTTCCATCTATAGCATCAGCTTCAGCTGTATTTTCTTCTTCCTCACCTCTCAGTTTCTTCATGACAATTAATCCCAAGTGAATGCTTCTTTATCTTTTGCAAATTGGAGGTAAAAACATTGCCTAACATGGTATTCAATGCCCCTTATAGACAGGAATTCATAATAGATTGATCCTTGCATTCAGTTTCAAAAAATTTTTGAAATTTTTTCCATAAATAAGATTGTTTTCTTTAAAAAAATAAAAACTATGTAACTCTTAGTTTTCATTTTTTTCTTGCCTATTAGGACACTGAGAGCTAAAGTTAGTACACATTATCAGTAAATAGTCCATTTCCCATTGAACTGAAGAAGATTACACACAGGTGGATGCCACTATAAATGCAAGGCCTCCACACTCTGGGAGACTTCTGTGCTGCCTGGCAATCCAAATATTTTCCTAATCAGCTCTCTTCATTCCATAAAACTTGAATCACTTTCCTCAGTCTGTGTAGCTGCTTGCACACTTAAGTTGTTCTTAGTTATACATCGGTTGTCTATTGATTCTGTCTTTAGAAAGTCCACAATAGTCAGTCCAGTTTCCTGCTGACTTCTCAAACAACTGCTTATAAAACAATTGCCATTTTGGCCCAGTCCAAAGTCTTGGTCTAGTCTAAGATTTAAGACAGCAAGACAATTTTAAAATTGGCTCCACTAAATCAATTTTGACATTTCTCCCTTTTGATTAAGAACTTTCTTTAAAAGCATTACTGAACAACCATTAGAAAACATTGCTGGTTTTTTATTGGAAAATCATCATTGATCCCTCATCAATAAGAAGGCTTAGGCCTGGTTTGTCATGTCATAGTTGATCCCTAATTGCCAGGAAGGCTCATTCCAGGTATGTTTTGTCCCATATAGGAGTGAAAGTGGTTTCCTTAGGAGCTACATTTGGGCAAAAAGTGACAGAGCAGAGGAAAGCCTTACCGTCAAGTTCTTTTAAAGGCAAACATTGTCTGTAGTTCCTCAAAGTTTCTCAGGTGAAGGCTCATGAGCCTTAGTAACCGTTTTAAAGCACTGAGTGATCATTTTCTGACAGGTGCTTTTATAGCATTAAGCTATACAGAGGAGACAAAGTTTTACAACAAGGATTCTCATAATAACAAACAAAATGCTAAGTCTGAAGTGGAGAATAGATCTAAACCAGGAGGCAATGCCTAAGGGCAGCCAGCCAAAGAAGTCAAAGAACTATGGGATGTCACTGGGCACTGTATTAACCATTCAGCTTGTGCCCTAATTCTGTCTAGTTCTGTCTCTACCCACCGGAGGTGTTTACCCAAGTACAACAAGAGGTATTTACAACAATTACAGATGTTACCTCTTAAATATCTGGAAATTTGGTTGGTTAGGCAATGAATTTGAGACATTTAGTATAAGGAGCTAGGGGAGGAATGGTGGAGAGATTGGTAATTAAATGTGCCAAAGGATCTCTGGATTCGTGTACAGAATGAGGCTTCTGATGGCAAACTCAACAGTCAGAAAGAGTTCCTCCTTTTGTAATAGATTGGGAGATGTGGATAAAAGCATTGTCTTTCCAAGAAAGAGAGGGAACAAATAAGGTAAGAAGAAAGAGCAAGTAAAATGTGTACAGGCCTTGTCTGGCTCTTATGGGAAAGTTGTCTGCCTCAGATGTCAGCTGCTTCCATTTTAGTCGATTTGATTTGGAGGTCTCCAGCATTCATACAGCACTGGATGTTAGGTGGAGTCTTCTGTAGCTGTAAGATATATCTCCAAGGTTTAATGCCTTCCAGTTCTGCAATAGTGTCAGTGATTAGGAGAACTTGGTAAGGTCCTTTGCAATGGGGCTCGAGGGCTGTCTTCCTCTGATGACACTTCCAGAATACCCAGTCACCAGGGTCCAGACTGTGACCAACAGGATCCTTTAAGTTGGGATGCAGGAAAGTGTCTTTAACCTGTTGTTGATAGGTTTGAGCCAAAGACTTTAGAGACTTACAGTAGCAGGTCATACTAGCATAAGACAACAAGGGATCAGCAGAAGGTTCTGTAAAAACAGACACTGATCTGCCAGTGATTATCTTGTGTGAAGTGAATTTATGTTTTCCAAAGGAGGTACTGCAAATAGCCAATATTTTAGACCCAGGGAGCCCAGTCTACAGGTGTATAACAAAACCTCAAAGACAATTAACAGTACTAGAATCAAATATCTACAAAGGTACAAACATAAATTTTTCCTCTATAATTACCCCCATTTTAACCAAAGATAGTCACAGTAAAACTAACTTGTTTATATTAAAACTTGGCCTGATTATTTGTACAAGTTAAAATAAGAATACGCACTGAGAGTTTATGAATTTTGGAGGGATTAACTAGAGATAAAAAGTAAATACTTCATTTTGTTCACAAAGTAGTTATCTTACCAAGGAGAAAAGATTCCCTTAAATCTGGACAAGCAAAACATTAAAGCATCCTTCTCAGTTCATGCAGTCCCATACAATTAATACTTGGTCTTCTCTGAATCCAGTTTTTCCATTAGTTTTCTCAACTTTGCCTAATGATTGGTGATATGTACAGTGATAATTCCAAGAAGTTTGTAAGATTTTTGTTAAGACTAGTATAATTTGCCCAATGAAGTGGATGTCTTGATCACTGAAGATTGTGGAAGGTAAATCTCAAGTGGGAACCATGCTCTCTAACTGTTTCTTTGCCAATGTGAGGGCATCAGCCTTGTGGCAGGGGAAGATTTTAACCCATCTGAAGAACATGTATACAATAAAAACAACATATAAAAAAAGGAAAAGAGCATATTGATAATTCGTACTAAGTGGCAATTGAATAAAATCCAACTTCAGGCGCTCAAAGGGTCCAGAAGGAGGAGATCTGAGGCCTCTGAGGACAGAAATAGTTTTGTTTAATGCACTATAGTGGATAAAGACACGCAAAAACTAAAAAGCAGGGTTTACCAGGAAGCTGAGAAGAGCCAAGCAGCCATCTTGGGTTTCCTATAGCCCATTGTTCATTTACTTTATCGCCATGGTCTACTCATCTTAATTTCTCTAACTCAGAAACAGAGGACTGCCATGTTACAAGGACATCAAGATGGCAAAAATCTGACGATAAGGGACTATTTTTGCAGAATGGACTCCATCCACACATGCCATAAGTTTTATACATTCTGTCATTGCTGTCTTTGCATGAAAGTCAGCTAGGGCATTTTCATGATACTCAGATTCAGTCCTTTTAGTGTGAGCCTCAATTTTGATGACAGAGACTCAGTTGAATTTTATGAGTTTCCTTTCTGTGAAGCATTTTTGCAAAAGCATCAGAGTAACTATAAATGGCAAAAGACAAAATGGTTCGTTACAATGGTTCATTGCAATACAATTGACAAAGAAACTTTGATTTCCGTGACATACAACATTTTAAAGAAACTAGAATTATGACTGATAATGATATATAAGAATATATCAGATTTTTAGAAATTTCACATAATTTCTAGAATATTTATATGTCTATGCAAATACAGCATAAAGAAGGCTTAATGTTACTTCTTATTTGACAATGTGCCCCATGCAATTTAACATGTGAAATAAACCTAATTAGTTTAACAAATCTTTGTAATGTTCCAGGTCAAAAAAGAGTTTATTTAGAATCTGATTTTGGAAAGATGTGTAAAAAAATATTTTTAAAAAAGTGTTTTAAAACACTTGCCTAAATAGGATCACTAATCTTTATAAAGCTTAATACTTAATTATCTATTTAACCCGAGTGACAAAGACTTTCAGACAAATACAGAAAGTTAAATAGTTGTAAGAAAAACCTTAGCTCTTGTAAATAAAGGTCTGACAAAAACAAAACAAGAAATTATTTTGATAAAACATAAAATTCCTGCTTTTAGGCAGATTTCTCAAAAATAAAGAAAAATTTTTCATAATCTCTTTACCAAGAGCAGACTCAAAGCTCAAGAAACCTTCTTCTTTTAACAGAGAAAAAAACAAATTCTAATTTTACACCAGCTTACTTCTGATATTAAAACTCATTTAGTTGATTAAATTCATTCCAATCTTAGCAAGCTTGATGATAATTTTCTCAGAGTTCCTTTATCAGAAACCTATTACTTTGTTTTACATTTAGAATTTGTTCTTTCCTCTTTTCCATAACTGGTTTTACTTGAAGACAAATTTACTTTCTAATAAAAACATCTCCATTCCTTATATGTTCTTTTATGTACATTTTTCTAATAGCATAAGATTTTCAATGTGGCCCAAGATATGTTTACTAATAGACTCAGCCTTTTTCTTTTTAGTTTTTTGGGAATAAAAAGCCAAAAATGGATAAGCCTATGTCTAGCAGTTAATGTCTAATATTTTTTCTTATTTGGAAATGATCTAGATACTCAATAAATTTAGATCATTTGACTTAATTCAGCACAATCTAAGATTTCAAGTTATCAAAGGTTTTGAAGTTATTTTTAAGTACATTTACCGTAATACATAATTGTTATTTAATGTTAAAAAGTTCACCTAAAAACTTATCTTACTTACATCTATTTAGTTCATTTGTTCACAATAATTATGTTTAGATCACCTACAAAAATCTCATGAGACATTAGACAAAGTCAATCATCAACTTTTTGCTGACAAATTTTTTAATAGAGATAACATGAATTTGTTTGACTTTTAGGTAGAAAAGTCAAACTAGATAGAACCAAAGTCTTATATTTAATGCCACAAATTCAAAAAGTCACATTTATTTTGATTAAATCAGCAAACAAATTAGTTTTAACACCAAATCTTCTCCTAGATCATGTGATACTCAAATTCATTTGGATTGGTTTTCATTATGTTTTTGAAAGTATACTCAATTTATATAAAACTTTGTTTTTAAGCCAATTAAATAGAGCTCTCTACAAATTAATTTTGGCAATATCATTTGGAGATTTAAAAAATCACATATTTACAACACACACACATATAGACACATATACAGAGATCCTACAACTATTGCTCTTTGTGGAAAGACTCTCCCAGGTTATAATCCTCACATTTTAGCTCAGAATAAACTCACCCAAATTTTCATTTATAGATTGGTTATGGATTATTTTCGTCAACATTGGCTGTATGAAAGGGTAAGATATTTTTCCCTGTCTTTACAATCTCTTAGAAGATTGCCTGTGAAGTGCATCATATTCTGGTTTAACACATATTCAATAGTAAAACTATTTTCTTTCTCTACTACTTTTATGATTAGATTTTCTGAGTTGGAAGAAAATATTATTTTCAATTATATTTCCCCAAAGCTTTCTGTTTGCAGAGTCACTCCAGTCTGGCTGAATCCCTCCACCTGAAATTCTAACTTCTCTCAAGCCCTGTTTACATGATGATTCTTCCTCTGGGTTCCTGTAGCCACTTCCTTCTTTCGTGCCTGTGGTCCAAGGAATGGTGACAGATCCCTGTTAGGAGACCTGGAGTGATGTACTATTCCTTGTGATGGCCTTTTATCTTGCTAACACTTTGTACATAGTTCTTTTATTAAACTCTCCTTAAATTATCTTGATTTGAATGTGCATTGCAGGCTGGGTTCTCTAGAAGCAGATACTGAGAAGGAGTTTGGCATCTAGGATATTTATTAGACAATCACATCTGTGGAAGGGATAAGGAAGAAGCAGTATTGAGGAGAAGAAAAGTAGAACTGTAATGCAGGTCTAAAAGAGCCTCAGCCAGCCCCTGAGGAGCACACGTGAAACATCAGGGCTGTCTTGCTGTGATCCTAAAAGTCTGAATATTTCTACCCCTGTCACAATGGTTCATTGGCCTAGGAAGTGTGTGCTCTTGAATGAGGAAGCTCTTTGTTCCTGAGGTAAACCCTGAAGAAGATTACAGCTAAAATCTGTCTACTAACAGTGCTCTCAGGAACTAGGCAACAAGTTTTTCCTTAAAGTGGGATCTGGTGGCACATTGTCAGATCCACCAGTGATCATCTCTTGTACCACTCAATTCCACTTCTTTGTAAATATTTGGAGAGAAGTTTTTCCAACATTTCAGAGGACTTATCCTCCTAGTCTCCTAAAAATAAAGGTTAATAGGACAAATTCCAAACCTCACGATTGATCCTAGGGCTACATCACTTCCTGACAATGTTAATCATCTCCCTCCTCCACTATTCATTCTATATTCCCTTCACCTTCAACTAATCTGGGTGGCTTACTTGATAGCATGATCCAGAATAGATGTTCAAATCTTAAGATGCATGGCATTGAGAATGCCCCTGCTTTCCATGGCTTTTATGAGGTTCCTGTATTCATGGCTTTCTCAGAATAAAAAGCTTTTATGAATATAAGCTTTTTCCTGGCTATGCTTGCTTAGCCTTAACATTACAAGGGCAAGGCATAAGTTTTTCTTTCTGATTCTCTCTACTTAATTATCTCTTATTCCCAAAGCAAGGTGGTTTTCTTGTTCCATACCATAATTTTAATGCTGACTAATAAAAAGGGACATCACTGTTGTATGGCTAGAAAAACTAACACAATACTAAGACTCAGGAATTAACTTTTGTCTGGGAAGCTTGTAAAATACCTACTCATATTTTTCACCCTTTCAATGTTCTAGAAATTTTTTATTTCTCCTCTCAGCTTGTTTATTTTGAAGCCATGAACCTCCAATTCACCTCTACCAAGTTTCAACTTCAATGTCTATGACTGTAGGGATATCCTTCTTTCTTCAAGATCCCCAGAGTTTGCCAGTGTTCCTGGCTTGTAAGACTGGGAATCCATAAAACATTGTTCAAGTACCAGGCCAGATTACTAGAAAAACTTTGTACACATAATTTCCATATAATAAGTGATTTTAGTTTTCTTTATAAGTACTTTATTAAGAATAATCTCGGGGCCGGCTCCATGGCCGAGTGGTTAAGTTTGTGCACTCCACTGCGGTGGCCCAGGTTTCGGATCCTGAGCCCGGACATGGCACTGCTCATCAGGCCACATTGAGGTGGCGTCCCACATCCCACAACTAGAAGGACCTGCAACTAAGATATACAACTGTGTACAGGCGGGGTTGGGCAGATAAAGCAGGGAAAAAAAAAAAAGATTGGCAACAGTTGTTAGCCCAGGTGCCAATCTTTAGGGGAAAAAAAGAATAATCTTTAATGCGACATTTATAGCATGATCATGATTACAAATTTGGTTTATCCAATTTTATTCTTGTGGAGAAAAAAAAGACAGAATCCTATTGAACATTTGCAAACATCTACATGCCATTAAATTAAAGAGATTCTGTAAAGGCATGTTGTACAATATTTTATCATTATAAGCAATTTTACAGACAAGGAAAATTAAAAAATATCATATCTTCTACAGAATCATCTTATATTCTGCCATTTCCACTATCTCCAAAAGTCTTCTTTACATATATATAATAGCTATAGTAAGTAAAACTTAGCTCTATGTCTGTTAACAAAGAGTAATATATGATTTTTCTGTCTTGTCAATTTTAAAATCATTTGTCTGAATTCCCAAATTCATCCTTGCTCTCTAATGATTTATTATTCACAATCCATGTTAAAACTTCTCTTAGAGCCAGCCCTGTGGTGTAGTGGTTAAGTCTGGCATGCTCCACTTTGGCGGACCAAGTACACAAGGTTGGATACCCAGTGTGGACCTATACCACCCATCAAGCCATGCTTTGGCAGTGACTACATACAAAATAGAGGAAGATTGGCACAGAAGTTATCACAGAGCCAATTTTCTTCACAAAAATATTAATAAACTATGTTAAAAAAATTTCTCATAGAATATTTTCTGTGAATTCTGAAAGATCACTTGGAACAAGATACCAAGACAGTTTTATTCCCATTTGTAGAAGTCTAACTTGCTAAACTGAGGGACAAAGACCATCAAGAAGAAAGACAAAGAGTTTCCTTATATGCTCATCAGAAAACAGAAAAGCATTTTTAAATAAATAGCTACAATTCTTGCACCACTTATTCTACTGACCTTAGAAAGCAGTCAACTTTACTGATTCATCTTCTTTGGGACTGAAACAACCCTGGGTATCCTGCATCATATGTACCTTGGTACAGTCTGTCAGATGTCCACTCACAGGGGCAAACATATTAGCTTACACTTGGAAGACTATCCATTAGTTTATTCTCTACACTACAGACAGTCAAGAATATTTAATGTAGTACTTTTGATTAAGCATCTGAGGCTCTCATTCTTTTGCTGTTTCTTCCAGAGGTTTCCATTTTTGACATGTAGCTTATAGCAAGAGGCTTTGGGCAAGTATGAGGGAAGATTAGAAATCTTCTGTTGATGATGACTGAACATAGTTCTGGTGTTATCTTTTTATTAGTTTATTAACCAATAATATCAAATGGAGGAGAGTGGACTACTCTACTGGGTATAATTTGAAAAACAATAGTTAAAGTGACTCAAATAGAGTCTAGAGATTTTTTCAGCTAATGCACATCAGGGAGACACTAAAGACTAGGTAATTCCTTGAGTCAAAACAGAATTAGGATTTTATAAGATGAGGAGAGAAAGGAGTAAGTGTTCTTGTAGTTGGCTCAGGTAGCAGTTTTTGTTCCTAATTGCCACAAAACATGCAGTTAGAAGAGTTGAAGATTGTTCCAGTTTTTTGTGCTTCTTACTCAGAATCACTAGTGCACTCTCACCTCAATAGCTGTTATAGCTGTTTTTTCAAGAGCTGTTTTTCTGCAAATGTCATTTTTTGTTGATGCAGTAGGCAGAATTCTAAGATGGCCCCTTACAGTCACACTCCCAGGTGTATATACACTGTATAATTCCATCCACTTGAGTGTGGATGGGACCTGTGAATATGGGAAGTCTCACTCCTGTGACTAGGTTATGTTATACAGGGACGTGCCACATAATGATATTTCAGTCAATAATGGACTGCATATACGATGGTGACCCCATAAGATTTTAATAGAGCTGTAAAATCCCTATCACTAAGTGACATTGTAGCCATTGTAACATCCATAGCACAATGCATTACTCACATGTTTGTGGTGATGCTGCTGATAACAAACCTATTGTGCTGCCAGTCATATAACAGTGTAGCATACACAATTATGTACAGTACATATACTTGATAATGATAAATGATTGTTATTGTTTTATGTATTTACTAGACTATACGTTTTATGTTATATCATACTCTTTCTACTTTTATAAAAAGTTTACTGTTAAAGAGTATGTCAGTTACACCAGCAGCAGCCTCATACATCTCGTGGTTTACAGCATCTCTTGATTTCATCATTTTCTCATGTGCTTGATTTATCTTGTGTTGTTTTGTTTATCATGGCCAGTAAGTATACAAAATCTACAGCTAATATTACCAGTAAAAGGCCACATTGAAAGATTGACCTGGAAATGAAATTAAAGTGATTAAGGACTATGAAGTTGGAAATCAGTGATGGTTATTGCTCACCAGCCAGGCATTTCCCATTCGACCATAGCTACAATCTTGAAAAACCAAAACAAAGTGATGCAAGTTGTTAAGGGATCTATTTCATTGAAGGCAATAAGACTAAGAAAAATTTCAAAAGTGCCTACATCAGACAGGGAGAAACTTCTAATGACTTAGATTAATGACCAGACACAGAAGTGTATCCCTTTAAGAACCATGACAATTGAAGCCAAAGCAAAAAGGTTCTTTGTGATTTTGAAAGAAAAGGCCGGACCCAACTAAAATGTTGACTTTATTGCTTACTCTGGGTGTTTTAAATGATTAAAGAATTGTTTTTATTACATAATGTAAAAGTGAGTGGTAAATCTCTGAGTGCTGATGTGAAGGAAGCTGAAGAATTTTTGGAAACTCTAGATAAGCTGATTTTTGAGTAAAATTACTTGCCAGAGAAATTTTCAAATGGATGAAACCTCCCTACTCTGGAAACAGATGCCTGAAAAGACTTTCATTCATAAGGAGACCAAGTCAATGGCAGATTTCAAGGATTTGAAGACAAATTAACAGCCTTTCTTGGGGGCAATGTTACAGGCTACAAATTAAAACCCTTTGTGATCTGTCACAGTAAGAACCCTAAGGAGTTCAAGTGTATCAATAAGCATGTATTGCCACTATGCTACAAGAGCAATAAGAAGTCATGGATGACCCAACCCCTCTTCCAAGATGCCCTCTTGAATTGCTATGTCAGCAAAATAGAGAAGTACTGTTTGGAGAATAACATACCTTTCAAGATTTTTCTTACTGTTGATAATATTCCTGGACATCCTCCTTTTATTGATGATCTTCACCTGAATATCAAAGCTGTGTGTCTCCTTCCAAATCTCATCTCTTTTATCCAACCAATGGATCAAAGAGTTGAAGTCCCCTTACTTGAGAAGGAATTTTGCCCAGGCTATTGTTGCAACTGAAGGAAACACTGAGGGGCCAGCCCAGTGATGTAGTGGTTGGGTTCAGCACTCTGCATTTTGGTGGCCTAGGTTCACAAGTTTAGATCCTGGGTGTGGAACTGCACCACTCATGCTGTTGCAGCAACCCACATACAAAATCAAGGAAGACTGACACAGATGTTAGCTCAGGGCCAATCTTCCTCAGGCAAAAAGAGGAAGATTGACAACAGACGTTAGTTCAGGGCCAAACCTCCCCACCAAAATAAAAGAAGAAGAAGACACTGAGAAGACATTGATCCAAGTCTAGAAAAATTACAACATCTATGACTGCATCAAAAATGTTGCTTGGGTTTGTGGTGACATCACCAAGAAGTGTATGAATAGCATGTGGAAGAAGACACTCAAGAGGTTCATCCAGGATTTCAAAGAATTTGATAAGGATGAGGAGGTTGCAAAAATCAAGAAGGCTGTTGTTAAGATGGCAAACTTTAACCTAGGTGCGGACGAGAATGACATTGAGGAACTCCTAGAGATGGTTCCTGAGGAACTGATCTATGAAGAGTTATTGGAGCTGAGACAGGAATGCATAGTTGAAGAAGAGGGAAAAGAAAAGGAAATTGCAGAAGAAGAACCTTCAAGAAAAATCACAGTGGAAAGTTTAGCAGAAGCTTTTGCAGACCTCAAAAAGCTCCTTAAAAAGTTTGAAGACATAGACCCCAACACTGAAAGATTTTTCATTAGCAGAGAGGAATGTTCATGATACAGTATTTGCTTACAAGCAAATCTATGATGAAAAAAAGAAGCAAACCACCATGGACGTATTTCTGAAAAGAGTGACACAAGAGCCTCAGGTAGGTCCTTCAGGAGATATTCCAGAAGAAGGCATTGTTATCATAGGAGATGACAGCTCCATGAATGTTTTGCCCCTGAAAACCTTCCAGTGGGACGAGATGTTTAGGTAGAAGACAGCAATATTGATGACCCTGACCTGTTATGGCCTAGGTTAATGTGTGTGTTTTTGTCTTAGTTTTTAACTAAAAGTTTAAAAGGTAAAAAAAATTAAATTTAATAATAGAAATAGCTTAGAGGATAAGGATATAAAGAAAGAATATATTTTTCTACAGCTGTACAATGTGTTTGTATTTCAAGCTGTGTTATTACAAAAGTTAAAAACATTTTGTAAAGTAAAAATGCTAAAGTAAGCTAAGGTTAATTTGCTATTGAAGAAAGAAATGTATTTTTCATATAAATTTAGTGTGGCCTATGTGTACAATGTTTATGAAGTCTACAGTGGTATACAGTAGTGTCATAGTCCTTGGTGTTCAGTCACTCACTGACTCACCCAGGGTAATTTCCAGTTTTTCAAGCTCCATTCATGGCAAGTGCCCTATACAGGAGTGCCATTTTTAAATCTTTTATACCATATATTTATTGTACTTTTTCTATGTTTAGATGTTTAGATACACAAACACTTACCATCATGTTACAATTGCCTACAGTGTGCAGTACAGTAGCATGCTGTATAGGTTTGTATCCTTGGAGCAACAGGCTATACCATATAGCCTAGTTGTGTAGTAGGCTATACCATCTAGTTTTGTGTAAGTACACTCTGTGATGTTTGCATAATGACAAAATTGCCTAATGATGCATTTCTGATGACTGTGGTAAGAAGGTGAAGGTAGTTTTGAAAATGGTTAAAGCTCCTAATCAATTGACTTTAGTTTTATCAAAAGGAAATTATCCTGGGTAGTCTTCCTAATCAGGTAAGCCCTTTAAAAGAAATTGAAAACAGGCGAGGTTCTCCTTCTGGCCTTAAAGAATAATCTGCCATATTATGAGAGGATCTAAGGAGTTAGCCATGTAACAAGGATCTCAGGGTGGATTCTAGGAACTGTAAGAAGTCCCCACTTGACAGCTATCAAGAAACTGGGTACCTCGAAGACATGCCCTCAAGAAAGTAAATTTTGCCAACAAACTTGAATGAGTTTGGAAGCAGATTCTTCTCCAGTCAAGAATAACTTACAGCCCAGGTAATACTTTCATTGTAGCTTGTGAGACCCTGAGCAGAGTACTCACTGAAGCTGTGCCTTATCTCCTAAACCCATAGAAACTGTGAGATAATAGTTGAGTATTGTTTTAGCTGCTAAGTTTGCAATAATTTTTTATTCAGAAATAGAAGCTTAGTGTGCAGTTTTATCTGATCTGATTCCCAACCTACAGCCTTGCTGGCCCTCAAGTGTGTTCTACAGCCCCAACACATAAAGAAAGCTAATTTATACGCCCATTTAAAGCTGAATACAGCTTCCAACCCAACCCAACCAAAAAACCTAGCAAGAACTCCAGGAATCTGCATGATCCATTCTGCAGCCTGATTACAGTGGCACTTGAGTGAAGAACTTGGATGGTGACCCTTCCAATCTGCCAGGTTAGGACAGTGGTCCATCAGGCCAGGCAACTTGGTGCATAGCACTGCCTAATTTCATCCACAAGAGCCTTGCCAGGTTTGGGAGTTCTAAAGGAGCCTGCTTGGGCAGGAAAACTAATTTATAGCCCCACTCACTGCTGAATACAGCCTTAAGCCCACCTGACCAGGAAACCTAATGAGAGCACACAGGAAGCTGTGTAGTCCATCCTACAATCTTGCTTACAGTGGCACTTGAACAGAGAGCATAGCCCGTGGCTTTCCTCATCTGCAGAGCAAAACGGGTTCAGAAAGATCAGAGAATTCAGTGCAGTCTTGCTTAATTCTGGTCCCCAAACAATGAGCTATCCAGGCCTTGTGGCCTGTTCTGCTGCTCAGACAAGGCAGAGAGGCTAATTCATAGCCTTGCCTACTGCTGAGTATAGTATCCAGTCCTGACCATATAGGATCCCATAGCAGAAGACCCAGGTAACTGGGGAATCCATCCTATACTCTCACTTGGGCAAGTGACAAAGCCAGCAGTTCTATTCAACTCTTCTCAGACAGCAGCAGCCCCATACCTCAGAGCTTGGGCAGTAGCCTCATCCAAAAATAGACCCCTTATAGCTAG
The DNA here is from genome assembly GCF_037783145.1 of Equus przewalskii. Classification (NCBI taxonomy): domain Eukaryota; kingdom Metazoa; phylum Chordata; class Mammalia; order Perissodactyla; family Equidae; genus Equus; species Equus przewalskii. The sequence continues at coordinate 425,859 of NC_091858.1, forward strand.
CCCCACAGAGCCCAAAACATTAACAGCTGACACATTCAGAACCCCAAGCTGAGGAGACTGGTGAAGAGTAATCTCTGATGAAGCAAAGCTGTAAAGTCTGGAAAAGGAGACTGCTTATGCAAGTGGACAGATACCAATGTAAGGAATCAAAGAACACAAAAAGACAAACATGACAGAAGGAAAGGAAACTAAGAAAGCTCCAATAACTGACATATGAAATGGACATCTATGAACTGTCAGATAAAGAATTCAGAATGAGTTTCTTAAAAAAGTTTAGGGAACAAAAAATAATGGATTATTGAAGAAATCAAATATTATCTGGAGACAAATGAAAATGAAAACACGCCATACCAACTCATTTGGGACGCAGCAAAAGTGGTCCTAGGAAGGAAATTCGTTGCAATACAGGCTGACCTCAATAAACAAGAAAAATCTCAGATAAGCAACCTCAAACGACACCTAACAGAATTAGAAAAAGAACAAACCAGGCCCAAAGTCAGTAGAAGGAGAGAAATAATAAAAATATGAGCAGAAATAAACGATATTGAAACAAAAAAAGACAGTAGAAAGGATCAATGAAACAAAGAGTTGGTTCTTCAAAAAAATAAACAAAATTGACAAACCCTTAGCCAGACTGACCAAGAAAAAATGGAGAAGATTCAAATAAATAAAATTATAAATGAGAGAGGAAAAATCACAAAGGATATCACAGAAATACAAAGGATCATAAGAGAATACTATGAAAAACTATCTGACAACACATTGGACAACCTAGAAGAAGTGGATAAATTCTTAGACTTTTGCAAACTCCCAAAAGTGAAGCAGGAAGAAATAGAGAATCTGAATAAACCAATCACAAGTAAAGAAATTGAAACAGTAATCCAAAACCTCCCCCAAATAAAAGTCCAGGACCAGATGGCTTCTCTGGAGAATTCTACCAAACATTCAAAGAAGATTTAATACCTATCCTTCTCAAACTATTCCAGAAAATTGAGGAAGATGGAGCACTCCCTAACACATTCTATGAAGCCAACATCACCCTGATCCCCAAACCTGACAAGGACAACACAAAGAAGGAAAACTCCAGGCCAAAATCACTGATGAACATAGATGCAAAGATCCTCAACAAAATTCTGGCAAACCAAATACAGCAATACATCAAAAAGATTATACACCATGAACAAGTGAGATTTATACCAGGGACGCAGGGATGGTTCAACATCTGCAAGTCAATCAACGTGATACACTACATTAACAAAATGAGAAACAAAAATCACATGAGCATCTCATAGATGCAGACAAAGCATTTGACAAGATCCAACATTCATTTATGATAAAAACTCTCAATAAAATGGGTATAGAAGGAAAGTACCTCAACATAATAAAGGCCATATATGACAAACCCACAGCTAACATCATACTCAATAGGCAAAAACTGAAAGCCATCCCTCTGAGAACAGGAACAAGACAAGGGTGTCCACTCACACCACTCTTATTCAACATAGTACTGGAGGTTTTGGCCAGAGCAATTCGGCAGGAAAAAGAAATAAAAGGATTCCAAATAGGCAAGGAAGAACTGAAACTCTCGCTGTCTGCAGACGACATGATCTTATACATAGAAAACCCCCAAAGAATCCATTGGAAAACTTCTGGAAATAATCAACAGCTACAGCAAAGTTGCAGGGTATAAAATCAACATACATAAATCAGTAGCATGTCTGTACACTAACAATGAACTAACAGAAAAAGAACTCAAGAACTCAGTCCCATTCACAATCGCAACAAAAAGAACAAAATACATTGGGGTAAATTTAACCAAGGAAGTGAAAGACCTATACAATGAAAACTACAAGGCTTTCTTGAAAGAAATTGATGACGACATAAAGAGATGGAAAGACATTCCATGCACATGGATTGGAAGAACAAACATAGTTAAAATGTCCATTCTATCTAAAGCAATCTACAGAGTCAATGCTATCCCAATCAGAATCCCAATGACATTCTTTACAGAAATTGAACAAAGAATCCTAAAATTCATATGGGGCAACAAAAGACCCTGAATTGCTAAAGCAAACCTGAGAAAGAAGAACAAAGCTTGAGGCATGACAATCCCTGACTTCGAAGCATACTGCAAAGTTACAGTAATCAAAACATTATGGTACTGGTAGAAAAAAAGGTGCACAGATCAATGGAACAGAATTGAAAGCCCAGAAATAGAGCCACACATCTATGGACAACTAATCTTTGGCAAACGAGCTGAGGGCCTACAATGGAAAAAAGAAAGTCTCTTCAACAAATGGTGCTGGGAAAACTGGAAAGCCACATGGAAAAGAATGAAAATTGACCATTCTTTTTCACCATTCACTAAAATAAACTCAAATGGATCAAAGACCTAAAGATTAGACCTGAAACAATAAGTCTTCTAGAAGAGAATACAAGCACTACACTCTTTGACATCAGTATCAAAAGGATCTTTTTGGACAGCATAACTCCTCAGAAAAGGGAAACAATAGAAAGAATAAACAAATGGGACTTCATCAGACTAAAGAGGTTCTTCAAGGCAAGAGAAAATAGGATTGAAACAAAAAAAAGCCCACTAATTGGGAAAAAATATTTACAAGTTATTTATCTGACAAAGGGATAATCTCCATAATATATAAAGAACTCACACAGCTCAACAACAAAAAATCATACAACCCAATCAAAAAATGGACAGGGGACATGAACAGACCTTTCTCCAAAGACGATATACGGATGGCCAATAGACACATGAAAAGATGCTCATCATCACTAATCATCAGGGAAATGCAAATCAAAACTACACTAAGATATCACCTTACACCTGTTAGAATGGCAGAAATAACCAAAACAAAAAGTGACAAATGTTGGAGAGGTTGTGGAGAAAAAGGAACCCTCATACACTGTTGCTGGGAATGCAAACTAGTGCAGCCACTATGGAAAACAGTATGGAGATTTCTCAAAAAATTAAAAATAGAAATACCTTATGACCCAGCCATCCCACTACTGGGTATCTATCCAAAGAACTTGAAGTCAGCAATTCCAAAAGTCTTATGCACCCCTAAGTTCATTGCAGCATTATTTACAATAGCCAAGATGTGGAAGCAAAATAAGTGCCCATCAACTGAAAACTGGATAAAGAAAATATGGTATATATATACAAGGGAATACTACTCAGCCATAAAAAAGATAAAATTGTCCCATTCACAACAACATGGATGGACCTTGAAGGTAATACGTTAAGTGAAATAAGCCAGATAGAGAAAGACGAACTCTGTATGACTCCACTCATAGGTGGAAGTTAAACATAGAAACAAAGAGAACTTATTGGTTGTTACCAGGGGAAGGGGGGGTTGTGAGGAGGGCACAAAGGGTGAAGTGGTGCACCTACAACATGACTAACAATAATGTACAACTGAAATTTCACAAGATGGTAAACTATCATAATCTTAATAAAAAGTTAAAAAAAGTTTAGGGAACTCTAAGAACACACAGATAAACAACTAAATAAAATTAGGCAAACAATGCATAACAAAATGAGAAGTTCAACAAAGAAATAGAAACCATCCAAAAAAACCCACAAGCAAACAGAAATCCTAGAGCTGAAGAATGCAATAATTAATTAAAGAATTCAGTAGTTTCAACAGCAGACTTGGCTATGCAGATGAGAGAACCAATAACATAGAAGACAAGATATTTGAAATTATCCAGTCAAAGGAAAAAAGAGAATGAAAAAGAGTGGAGAAACCCTGCAGGATTTGTGGGGAACTATCAAAAGAAACAAAATCTACATTATAGGAATCCCAGAAGGAAAAGGGAAAGAGAAAGAGACATAAAGTATATTTAAAGCAATAATGGCTTAAAACTTCCTAAACCTGTAGAGAGAAAGGGATATTCAGATCCATGATGCACAAAAGATCCCAAATAGGTTGAATGCAAAGAGAGCAACACTGAGAAACATTATATTTAAATTGTCAAAAGTCAAAGACAAAGAAATAATTTTAGAGACAACAAGAGAAAAGTGATAAGTCCCATACAAGAGAACTTCCATAAAACTATAGGCAGATTTCTCAGCAGAAAATTCTCAGACCAGGAGAGAATTGTACATTATATTTAATATATATAGAAAGCAAAAACCTGTAAACCAAGACTTCTATACCTAACAAAGTTCTTCATCAGAAATGAAAGGGAGGGGCTGGCCCTGTGGCCAAGTGGTTAAGTTCACGCACTCTGCTGCAGGCGGCCCAGTGTTTCATCAGTTCAAATCCTGGGTGTGGACATGGCTCTGCTTGTCAAGCCACGCTGAGGCAGCATCCCACATGCCACAACTAGAAGGACCTACAACTAAAAAGAAAATACACAACTATGTACTGGGGGGCTTTGGGAGAAAAAAATGAAAAATAAAATCTTTAAAAAAAAAGAAATGAAAGGAAGATAAAGATATTCCTGAAAAACAGAAGCCGAGACAGTTTATCACCACTAGCCAGCCTTATAAGAGTTGCTAAAGGAAATTCTTTGACTGTAAGCAAAAGGATGTTAATTAACATCATAAAAACATATAAAGGTAGCATAAAACTCACTGATAATGGTAAATATATAGTCAAAGTTAGATTCTATAATATGGTAATGGTGCTGTGTAACTCACTTGCAACTCTAGTTTAAAAATTAAAGAACAATCATATTAAAAATAACCATAACTACAATAATCTATTATTGGATACACAATTTAAAAAAGACCTTGCAAATTGTAACATCAATATACTAGAATGTGAGGAGGTGAAGTAAAAGTGTAAATTTTGGGAATGCTATCAAATATAAGTTATTAGTTTAAAATAGAGTGTTATAATTTTAAGATATTTTATGTAAATCTCATGGTAACCACAAGGGATAAACCTCTAAGAATTATACAAAAGCAGATGATAAAGAGGTCAAAGCATACTGATACCATAAGACATCAAATAAGCAAAAAGGCCATGGGATAAGAAGCAAGAAAATGCATCTAAAAACAGTCAGAAAATAATTAACAAAATGGCAAGAGTAAATCCTTACCTGTCAATAATTACTTTAAATGTAAATGGATTTAAATTTACCAATCAAAAGACACAGAATGGCTGAATGTATAAAAATACAAGATCCAATGACCTGCTGCCTGCAAGAGAATCACTTGAGCTTTAAAGACACACATAGACTGCGAGTGAAGGGATGGAAAAAGATATTTCAAAAAATTGGTAACCAAAAAAAAAAAAAAAACCCAAGACAAGCGAGGGTAGCTATACTTATCTCAGACAAAATAGACTAAACTAAAAATGGTTAGAAGAAAAAATAAGGTCATTATATGATAAAGGGGCCAATTCATCAAGAAGATATAACAATTGTAAAAATGTATGCACTCATCTCAAAGCACCTAGATATGTCAAAGAAAAACTAGCAGAGCTAAAAGGTGAAATAAACAACAATACAATAACACTTGTGGTCATTAATACCCCACTTTCAACAATGGATAGAATATCCAGACAGAGAATAATAAGGAAAAAGTGGATTTGAACAATACTATAGATCAAATCTACCTAACAAACATATACAAAATATTCCCTCTGACAGCAGCAGAATACACATTCTTCTCAATGCATATGGAACATTTTCTAGGATAGACCATATTTTAGAGCACAAAACAAGTCTTAGCAAATTTGAAAGGATTGAAATCACACCAAGTAGCCTCTCTGACCAAAATGGTATAAAATTAGACATTAGTAACAGGAGTAAAACTGTAAAAGTCACAAAGACATGGAAATTAAACAACTCTCTTCTGAACAACTAATGACTCAAAGAAGAAATTAAAAGGGAAATACAAAAGTATCTTAAGATAAACAATAACGGAAACACAATATACTCAAACTCATTGTAATTCAGCAAAAGCAGTTCTAAGAGGGAAGATCATAGCAATAAATACACTAAGAAATAAGAAAGATCTCAAACAACATAACTCTATGCCTCAAGGAACTAGAAAAAGAAGCACAATCTAAGCCCAATTAGAAGAAGAAAAGAAGTAATAAAGATTAGAGCAGAAAGAAATATAGAAAAGATTAACAAAATTGATTTGGTTCTTTGAAAAAATAAACAAAATTGACAAATTTTTAGCTAGACTGTCAGAAGAAAAGAGTGAGGATCCAAATAAAAAAAACTATAAATGAAAGAGAAGACATTACAAGTGATAGGGCAGAAATACAACGAATCACAAAAGACTACTATGAGCAACTATATGCCCAAAACCAGACAACCTAGAAGAAATGAAAACAACTCTCAGATACATGCAACCTACCACGATGAATCAACAAGAAACAGAAAATTTGAACAGACAATTACTATTGAATTAGTAATCAAAAATCTCCCAGTGAAGAAAAGCCCAGGACCAGAGTGCTTCACTGGTGAATTTACCAAACATTTAAAGAATTAATGTCAATTCTTCTCAAACTCTTTCAAAAAATATAAGAGGAGGAAATACTCCTAAACTTGCTTACAAGGTCATCATTACCCTTATGCCAAAACCAGAGAAGGATACTACAAGAAAATAAATTTACAGGCCAATATCCCTGATGAATATGGATGCAAAAAATCTTAATAAAATACTAGCAAACAAAATTTACAGCACATTAAATGGATCATTCACCATGGTTTATCTCTGGGATGCAAGGATAGTTCAATATACAGAAACCAATAAATATGATACATATTGTTAATAGAACAAATGAAAAAATCATTTAATCATCCCAAGAGATGCATAAAAAGCATTTGACAAAATTCAACATCTATTCATGATAAAAGCTTTTAATAAGTTAGGCATAGGAGGAACATACCTTAACATAATACAGGCCATATATGACAAGGCCACAACTAATATCATACTCAGTGGTGAAAGGTTGAAAAATTTTCCACTAAAGTTAGAAGCAAGAGAAGGGTGCCCACTCCCAACACTCCTCTTCAACATCGTACTGGAAGTCTTAGCTAGAGCAACTAGGCAAGAACAAGAAATGAAATGCATCAGAAATGGAAAGGAAAAGGTAAAACTGTCTCTATTTGAAGATGACATGATTTTATATATAGAAAATCTTGAAGACTTCACCATAAAGCTGTTAAATCTAATCAACAAATTCAGAGGGGGCTTGCCCCATGGATGAGTGGTTAAGTTCACACACTCTGGTCTGCTTCAGAGGCCCAGGGTTTCACCAGTTCGGATCCCGGGTATGGACATGGCTCAACATCACTAATCATTAGGGAAATGTAAATCAAAACCACAATGAAATATCACTTCATACTTGTTAGGATAGCTATCATCAAAAAGACAAGAGATCAATGCTGATAAGAGTGTGGAGAAAAGAGAACACATGCACTACCGGTGGGGATGCAAGTTGGTGCAGACACTATGGAACACAATGTGGAGGTTCCTCAAAAAACACACAAAAATACAACTACCATAGGATCCAGCAATTCCACTTCTGGAATATCCAGAAGGAAACAAAATCACTATATTAAAGAGATATCTGCACCCCCATGTTCTTTGCAGCACTAGTTACAATAGGCAAGACATGGAAACAACCTAAATGCCCATCATGGGATGAATGGATAAAGAAAATATCACACACACACACACACACGGTGGAATACTATTCAGATTTTAAAAAGGAGGAAATCCTACCATTTGCAACAACATAAATAGACTTGAAGGCATTATGTCAAGTAAAATAAGTCAGACAGAGAAAGACAAATACTGCGTGATCTCACTTATATTTGTATTAAAAAAAAAAAAGCCAAACTCAGAAAAAGAGATGAGATTTGTGACCACAAGAGGAAGTGGGTGAGTGTGGGGGAATTGGAGAAAGGTGGTGAAAAGGTACAAACTTCCAGTTATAAGATAAATAAGTACTAGGGATGTAATGTACAACATAATAACGATAGTTAACACTGCAATGTGCTACGTTTGAAAGTTGCTAAGAGTAAATTCTAAACAGTCTCATCACAGTGGAAAAAAAATTTTTTGATATCTATATGAGATGAATGTTAATTAAACTTATTGTGGTAATCACTTACAATATCTGTAGTCAACTCATTATGCTGTACACCTTAGATTCATACAGTGCTACATGTCAATTGTATCATTAAAAAACCGAAAGAAAATTTAAAGAAATGTCAGGCTAGAGTAGATTTTATAAAATTTAAAATTACATAAGTGACTTCTACTTCTGGTTAAGTTGTGGTCACAAGAATAAGATTTACTCTCCAACCTGAAACAATACAAAATAGACAAAACCAATAAAATAATGATTTTCAAAACACTAGCTATTAGACAATAAAGGACAGTGATCCCTGAGAGGCATAAAAAAAAATTAAGTGACCTCTACCACTACCCCACATTATTACCCTGGGAGAGATTCTAGTATGTAATGCAGGGAGAGAGATCCCAAAGGAATCCTAACTGACTCCCTGAGTTTAGGATCAGGGTGGAGAGTCTAGAGAGATCAGAGTGCCCAGAGTGTTCAGGGCAGAGTACCAGAAAGAGCTGCACAGACAGAGAATATTGGAAATCTGTAAGAGTGCTGCTTTCGAATATTCAAGAGACTACTAATCAGTGCATGCATGTGAAGAAATTACTTGAATCTGCGGAAAGTACTACCCCGAAGGATTAAAAGAAACAGTACTCATAACTCACACAGAGCTATGAGTAATAGCTGTCCTAAAAACCAGTTTGGAAAGCCTGATATTTCAAGGGGAATTTGGTAGAGTAATTAGACGAGTCTTACCTCAACCTCAATAGTGGCAAATACTTAGGCTTAGACTCAGTGTTGCTCAGGTCCCACCCAATAAATCTTAAAAGCTAGATACAAAAGTATCAAACAATTTTCGACTAACTAAACTGCATCCCAGAACAAATTTCAAGATATTTACAGGAAAACAAAAACATGCAGCAGCCAACAAGGTAAAATGCACATGTCTCACATCCAATCACAAATTACCAGGCAAACAAAGAAGCAAAATATATGACTCATATCAGGAGTAAAGCCAATTGAAATTTACTCATAACTGACATGAAATTAGAAGAAGGAGGCACTAAAACAGTTTTTCTAACTGTATTTCATATGTTCAAAGGCGATAGGAAAGATTAAACATGTTAAGTAGAGATATAAGACATAAAAGATCCAAATTAAACTTCTAAAGGTGGAAACTACAATTTCTGAGATGACAAATATGCTGGGTGGGGTTAACTTCAGTTCAGACATTGCAGAAGTAAAGAAGAAACTATCCAAACTGAAAGAGAAAGACACAATAAACTGGAAAAAAAAAAGAACAGGGCATCATTGAGCTGAGGAACAATTACAAGCAGCCTAATATTATACATATATATATATATATTACATACATATATATATATAATTGGAATCATTGAAGCAGAAAAGAGAAAAGGGGTTAGAAAAAATATTTAAAGAAATAATCATCCAAAATATTCCAAATGTGATGAAATTGTAAACTCACATATCCAAGAAGCTCAATGAATCCCAAGCAAAAGAAACATGAAGAAAACTACACCAAGGATTATAATAATCAAATTCTTCAAAAGCAATGAAAAAGAGAAATCTTAAAGGAAGCCAGAGAAAAGACATAGTACATACAGAGGAACAAAAATAAAGATAAGAGCAAACTTATCAGAAACAATGCAAGTGAAAAGACAGTGAAGCAGCATCATTAAAATACTAAAACTAATAAAATTGTCAACCTGTAATTCCATACCTAGCAAAAATATTGTTTACAAATATACAGAAAATATATACAAAAGCTCAAATAAGTCATCAGCAGCAGACCTACACTGCAAGAAATGTTAAAAAAAAAAAAAAGTACCTCAAGGAGAAAGAAAATAATACCAGAAGGAAATATGGATCTAACAGAAGTAATGAAAGAGCAGCAGAAATGGTAACACCTTGGGTAAATATGATATTTTTCTTACTATTTTTTGTATGTGTTTGAAAACACACAAATACTTATGTAGTTAAATGTGAACATTTAATATTTAAAGTTCATTTTTGAAACACAATTAGGCTTAGCAATATATTATAAAATAGTTAATATATCACAATTGATTAAAAAATACTAAATTTTATAGATATTAGAAGGCAATGCATACACCACAAATATGTTTTCATACAAACAATGTATGTTTGGGGATGACAGTATTTTTTCATTCTGTATTGATGCTTTGCAGCATTGTCTGGAATTCATAAGAATCAATTTTACTTTTTTCTATAAAGGCAACCCTTATTCTAATTCTCTTTAGTTGAATACATAAGTTTATATTCTTAAACCCTTAAATGTCATCCATCACTAAGCCATTCCCATTGAATTACCAGTTTGACTTTTCCTGAGTTGACAGTTTCTGTGAAAAGATATTTTTCTCAAAGTGTCAGTATATTTAAAGAATTAGAAATTTAATTTTTCCTCTTCTAAGACTTCTTATTTTTGCCTCTGCTACATTGATACTAGCATTTATTAATTTCTATAATACAAAAGAATAAGACTCATTTAAATGTAATTTTTAATCCTTTCAAGAGTAGAAAAAGGTATGAGCTGTTTGGTCAGAAAATATTTTATATTCACACAATGAAAGAATCTTTCAAATTCATGAGCAGACTAAGGAACCCTATAAAAGTTTTATGGTTGAACTAATTTATCCCTATTTTATTATGTACTGTTTTTTGTAGCACTACATAGTCAGATTGAGAGCACAGCTGGGGGCTCAAGGCCAAGGTTGAACAACTTTTGTTGACTCCTAAAATTTCCCCTCTCATCTTAACTTGGATCTTTTGTATGTTTCTATAAGATTTTCTTATTCCTTTTCAAAGAAAAGTTATGCATTTAGAGTGCTTTTGATTTCTTGGGTAACAATTATGGAAGGTCATGAAACTCTGAGCCATGTCAGAAGTGAATTCACAAGTTACCTTGTCGTATACACATTGCATTTGCAATTCTGGATTTAAAACATTCCGCTCAATCATACAATTATTATGCAAGCTAGACAAGTGAAGCAATACCTCTTAGCATTCAACGTTCTCTGTTCTCTAAGCTAAGAGAAACAAATTTTAGTTTGTCAAACATTTGCAAACATTGTCTTCACTTTTTGATAAAACTACTTGCATTAGATATCCCTAGGGTGTGAATAAATGACAGATAACTATGGTTAATTATTCACCAAGAATGTTTTCATAAAAGTCACCACGGATACAAAAGGCAAAAATCAAACCAAATACTGTAAAAGACTAAATTTCTTCCCTCTATGGGATTATGGGGGGAAGTTTTACTTATAGACACAGCCATACAGACAACTAGCACTAACGCTTCCACAACTTCAACCACAGGTTAAGAGCAAATACAGACACATGTAAGTAAACCACAAAGAATAAACCCCCAAAGGTAGTAAGACCCCTGGTGATAGGTATTTTCTTATTCCAATTAACTTAAATAGGAGTAATCACTATTTCTTAGACCTTATGACAAAATACTGTGGATTTCTCATTTCTCTCCCATCTACTCAGGATATTGTACCTCCCACCTCAAATCAACAAAATTTTTTAAGAAAAGAAACTTTTACAGTCATTTTCAAGTGAATTATTTTATTCCACCTTTATGAAGCTTTCAAAAATGTTCAGACTCAAGTGCTGACCTGGTGGCACAGCGATTAAGTTTGCACATTCTGTTTCAGCTGCTGGGGTTTGCTGGTTCAGATCCCAGGTGCAGACATGGTATCACTTGGCAAGCCATACTGTGGTAGGCATCCTGCATATAAAATAGAGGAAGATGGGCATGGATGTTAGACCAGGGTCAGTCTTCCTCAGCAAAAAGAGGAGGATTGGTGGCAGATGTTAGCTCAGGATTAATCTTCCTCAAAAACAGAAAAAAAACAAAACAAAAACAAACAAACAAATGTTCAGACTCAAGCCATAGTAACCATCAGTTGCAAAGAGACAGGTGCCTCAATCACTCATCCTTCAGACTCAGCACAAACAACTCTTGCAACCCACTGGAGAGGGACACAACCATGAAACACAAACAAGGTAGCACAAAGCTAAAATAATTCAGAGAGAGATTCAGAAAGGTAAAGCTCAACCCCTGCGAGGTGAGTCTCATCCTTGGAGCTGAGGAGAGTTCCCTAAGTGCAAAAGGTCCACTAGACAAAATCTCAGGCAGTGCAGCCAGTAGTCTCAAGTGGGTGAAATCACATGGGTAATATTAGCAGAATTTCCATGACAGCTGTCAAATAAAACTCAGTGATAAATGAGTCCTGTGAAAACATTTTACTCCTCTGCCTGCAAGGGAGTCAGGCTGTCAGAGGAGTGGCTGATCAAATTGAGAAAAGAATATATACGTGAAAAATATTACATGGAAGCTTCCAATTCTGATCGGGTAAGGTTGAATCAGTTTTCACTTAAAACAAGAACATATTCTATACCTGATCCTGGTTTTCTTTTCTGGGATTTGTAGATTTTTAAGAAATGTGTGTTATTCATCTTTTATTACAGAATGCCAGGTTTTAGCGCCATAAGCATTTTTCAAACTATATAATGTGATGAGTTCCCTGTTAAGACTCATAATGTCAGCAAGGTAATATTAGTTTTTCCTTCTCACCAGTGAAGAATTTTGAGTGAGGACATCACATATCAGGATTGTGTTTTTTATTGAGCCTTTTGTCAAGAAGGATGGGCTGTAATACATTGAGATAAGAGACAGGAATACTCATCACAAAGATATTTAATTGTTCAGAAAAGAGCTTATAAGAGGCAAAACCATGGCAGTGCTATGAGGAAGGCATAGGGGACGTAAATATGAAATGTAGGCAATAAAGTCAATATAATTTGATAATTGACTTGATATGAGTGAGAACATCAGATTTATACTTGGACAACTGATTGAATTTGTAATGTTTAAGGATGGGAAAAATTCTGGCAGGGGAGATTGACTTTTTTGACATATAATTTGGATCTGATGTCCCCATTCAAGAGGTTGAGGGAAGTATGTTACTCAAACTGGAGAATTCAGAGTTTTACCTGGTAATTTTTATGTGTAAGTAGGTAAAGGTGATCATTCTTTTCCTCTAGGAAGACTAAAATATGATGTTGTATATCTGTGGTGTCTGCAGCCATATTCTTCCAACACATACATCTCATTGTCACTATTAAGTAGAAAAGAATTAGGTCAATTACTCAAAAGGAGCCAAAATAACAAGTGGAGTAATAGAAATATATAGGAATGACATGACTGAGTTGGTGACATAGGTCACTCATCACTTCACTCTCCCTCACAAGAAAAAATCTAACAACTATTCGCAGACAAGACACCACTGAGAGAACCCTAGAACATGTGGTTGAGGCTGAAGCACCATCCCACACCACATAGACCAAGACAGACTGCTTTATAAAGGGAAGAGCAGTGGCTACATGCTGAATTTCTTGCCTTTCGCACAGGCCATCACAGTACCAGGTGGTGAGGTCTCCCTTGAGCCTGTGGGAGACAACAGTGGGAAAAGAGAACCCAGGGAGACAACCAGCCTCCCTCAGCATTGCGAGTCGCTCCATGGGAGCCACTTCTCTGGTCTTGCCCCATATAGGTTGCAGGGGAATCTGCAGGGCTCAACTACTGGAAATCTGATGGTGATAGAGAAGTGAGGAAAGACTTGCAACAACCAGCACTTGGACATTGGCACATTGAGTTCATACTTGCAGAGCTTTGCTCATCTGCAGAACCAAGTCAATGCTTCACTCTGACCAGGGACCTCAGTGGAGTGCAAGTCTGTCTGATTAGGGTCCTCAAATGAAAAGTTTTCCTGGCCCAAGAGCCTGGTTTCCTCATGCCCAGGCAAAGGAGCTGAGTCATAGCCCCACCCATTATTACAGAGCATGACTCCTGATCTCATATGATCAGAAGGACCAGTGAGAACAACTGGAAGCTATGTAACCTAGTAATGCTTGAGCTGGGAGGTGGGTAGACAGAGCTGATTGCCCCCATGGCAAAGCCAGTACCAGGCATGGAGCTTTTCCTGCTATGCCCAGGTAGGAGAACTAATCCATAGCCTCACCCGAGGTTGAGGGTAGCTTCTGGCCACTCTTGACTGGAAATCCTGTTCCAGGGATGTGGCCCCCAGCCCCATCTGACCAGAAGGGTTGGCAAGAACACCTGGAAGTGGTGCAACCCAGCAACATTTGAGCTGAGAGATGAGCAGGCAGAGCTGATATTCTTCTGGTGGTGGCCTTGGTCTTCCAGGGGACTTGGGGCATGGGTCAGCCTGAGTTAAGACCACAAACAAAGAGCCTTAATGGATTTAGAGCTGCTTCTCCTGCTGTGCCAGGGCTGAAAAACTAATTTGTAGACTTGCTCATTGCTGAATACAGTCTTCAGTCTGCCCAATCAGAGTGCACAGGAAGCTTCATTGTCCATCCAACACCCCTGCTTACAGTGACATGTGAACAGACAGTCATGATCTTCCCCATTGAGAGAGCAAAACTAGTGGCCTCATTTGTCCAGGAAAATAAGTTTACACTCTTGCTTGATTTAGGGCCCAAACAATGAGCTGTATAGGCCCTGGGTCTTGTCCTGCTGCCTTGTCAGGGTAGGAAAGCTAATTCATAGCACCACCTACAGCTGAGTATAGTACCCAGTTGAAAAACTCTAGTAAGCCTTATCAGAGAACCCAGGCACTGTGGAGCCCATCCTACAGTCTTATTTGTATAGGGAACCAAGCCAGCAGTTGTACCCAATTGTTCTCAACTGGTGGCTCACCCCTCACCCCTGAGAATAGTTGCCTTGCCCCAAAATAGACTCTAATAGCAGGCCCCACATACCCAAGGACATTACCAGCAGACACCCCAGAAACCCTAACTGTGCTGACTGATGAAGAATTATCTCTGTGAAAGCAAACCTGTAAAGTCTGAAAGAAGTAATACTTTATCAAATGAGCAAATACCAATGTAAGGAATCAAGGATCAAAAAATCAGGTAATATGACATGACCAAAGAAAATTAATTAAGTTACAATAACTGACCCTAAAGTAATGGAGATCTATGAGCTGTCAAAGAATTCAGAATAATTCTCTTAAATAAGTTTAGCGAACTACAAGAACACACAGACAGATATCTAAACAAAATTAGGAAAACAAATGCATGAGCAAAATGAAAAGTTCAACAAAGAAATATAAACCATCAAAAAATCAAACAAACAGAAATCCTAGGGTTGAAAAATACAATGACTGAACTGAAGAATTCAATAGAGAGCTTCAAAAGCAGAATATCATGCAGAAGAAAGAATCAGTGGCCTGGAATATAGGACATTTAAAATTATCCAGTGAGAGAATCAAAAAGAATTAAAAAGAATGAAGAAAGTCTGTGAGACACAATGCAAAGAAATAATATTCCATTAGGAATTCCAGAAAAAGAAGAGAAAGAGAAGGTACAGAAATTACATGTAAAGTAACAATGGCTTAAAACTTCCTAAACCTGGTAAGAGAAATGTACATCCAGATCCATCAGGCACAAAGGGCTCAAGATAGATAGAACATGAATAGGTCTACATCAAGATACATTATAATTAAGTTGTCAAAAGACAAAGACAAAGAAAGAATTTGAAAAGCAACAAGAGAAAAGAGAGAAATTACATACAAGGGAAGACAAATAGTCTCATAAGCTGCACTGTGTTCTTAGTAGTGTGATGAAATCTCATGTCATCTCACCTGGGAGATGAAAAATCCCTTTCTGTAGCGTATCCATGTTGTATACACTGCCCATCTGTTAGTCACTTAGTAGCCATCTCAGTTTTCAAATTGACTGTTGTGGTATCATAGTGCTTGTTCAAGTAACCCTTATTTTATTTAATAATATTCTCAAAGCACGAGAGTGGTGATTCTGGCAATCAAATATGCCAAAGAGAAGCCATGAGTTCTTCTTTTAAGTGAAAAGGTGAAAGTTCTTGACTTAATAAGGAGAGAGAAGAAATTTTGTACTGAGGTTGCTAAAATTTATGGGAACTTTTGTTACAGTATATTATTACAATTGTTTCATCTTATTATTAGTTGTTAATCTCTTACTGTTCTTAATAGATAAATTAAACTTTATCATAGGTATTTATGCATACTAAAAACATAACACATATAGGATTCAGTACTATCTGTGGTTTCAGGCATCCACTGGAGGTCTTGAAATGTATCTCCTGAGTATAAGGGGAGACTACTGTAATGGTAAATACATAGTCAAAGATAATTTCTATAATTTGGTAATGGTGGTTCATAATTCACTTACAATTCTAGTTTAAAAAACAATCATATTAAATATATCAATAACTACAATAATCTGTTATTAGATATAAAATATAAACAATAAGTACATCATAACAGCAGTAACCTAAAATGTGAGGGGATAGGAGAAATAATAGTATAAAATTTAGGAATTCTATTCAAGATAAGTTTTTAGTTTAAAATAGAACGTTATAATTTTAAGATATTTCATGTAAGCCTCATGGAAACGACAAGGGAAAAACCTGTAATAATTACACATAAAAGCATGGTAAAGCAGCCAAATCATACAAATATTAAAGATATCAAAACACACACAAAAAAAGACAGCAGGAGAAGAAATAAGGAACAGATCTGAAACAAGCAGAAAACAATTAACAAAATGGAAATAGTTGGTCCTTACCTATCAACAATCACTTTATATATAAACAGATTAAATTCTCCAATCAAAAGGCATAGAATGGCTGAAAGGATTTAAGAAACAAGATTCGATGATATGCTGCCTAAAGTAGACTTGCTTTAGCCTTAAAGACACACATAGGTTGATAGTGAAGGGATGAAATAGGTATTTAAAGCAAAGGATAACCAGAAAAAGGAGAGGTAGTTATACTTATATCAGACAAAATAGACTTTGAACTGAAAGTGGTAAAAAGAGACAAAAAAGAACACTAAATAATGATAAAGGAGTTGATCCATCAAGAAGATATAATAATTGTAAATACTTATGTGCCCAACATCGGAGCACCTAAATATATAAGGCAAAAACTGACAGAGCTAAAAAGAAAGATAAGCAACATTACAATAATAGTTGGGGATTTTAATACACTCTCAACAATGGATAGACCATTCAGACAGAGAAGCAATCAGGAAATATCAGATTTGAACAACACTATAGATCAAATGGATGTAACAGAAATGTATAGAACATTCTATCTGACAACAGCACAATACACATTCTTCTCAAGTGCACATGGTACATTTTGTAGGCTAGACCATATGTTGAGCCAAGTCTTAGCAAATTCGAGAATACCGAAATCATGCCAAATATCCTCTCTGAACATACTAGTATGAAACTAGAAATCGATAATGAGGAAAATGTGAAAGTTCATGAACACATGGAAATTTAAAAACACCCTCCTGAACAAGCAATCTATCAAAGAAGAAATTAAAGGAGAAATTAAAAAGTATTTGGAAACAAACAAGAGTGGAAACGCAATGTACCAAATTTATGGGACACAGCAAAAGCAGGTCTAATAGGGAAGACTATAGCAATGAATGCCTACATTAAGAAGAAAGATCTCAAATAAACAACCTAACTCTATGCTTTAAGGAATTAAAAAAAAGAGCACACTCATCCCAAAGTTAGCAAAAGGAAGGAAAGAATAAAGATTAGAGCAGAAATGAACAAAAAGAGGAAGAGGAAAACAATAGAAAAGATTAACCAAACTATGAGTTGGTTCTTTGAAAATATAAACAAAATCGACAAACTTTTAGCTAGACCAACCAAGGGAAAAAGAGAGAGGACTTAAATCAACAAAATTACAAATGAAAAAGGAGACATTACAACTGATACCACAGAAACACAAAATATCATAGGAGGCTAGTATAAACAACTATATTCCAACAAACTGTACAAACTAGAATGAAAAATTCTTAGAAACATACAACCTACCAAAACTTAATCAGACAGAAATAGAAAGTCTGAATAGACTAATTACTAGTAATAAGATTAAATCACTAATCAAAGATCTCCCAATGAAGAAAAGCCCAGGAACAAATGGTTTCACTGGTCAATTTTACCATTTAAAGAAGAATTAACACCACTCCTTCATGAACTCTTCTAAAAAGTGAACAGGAAGGAACAGAACTGAAAAATATAGTAACTGAACTGAAAAATCCACTAGAGGGAATCAACAGCAGACTAGATGAACCAGAAGAACAGATAAGTGACTTGAAAGACAGCGTAGTGGAATTCACTCAAACAGGACAGCAAAAAAACAAACAAAAAAAAGAATTTTAGAAAATGAGGATATTTTGAGGGACCTGTGGGACAACATCAAGCTTATTAACATTCACATTATAGGGTCCCAGAAGGAGAAGAGAGCAAAAGAGGTAGGAAACTTATTTGAAGAAATAACAGCTGAAAATTTCCCTAACCTGGGGAAAGAAATAGACCCAGGTCCAGGAAGCATGCAGAGTCCCAAACAAGATAAATTCAAAGAAATCCACATGAAGACATATTATATTTATAATTTATTGTTAGTGTGTAGAAACACTAAGGATTATTGTATGTTAATTTGGAACCCTACAACTTTACTGAATTCACTGATTTGATTTAACAGTTTTAGTGAGTCTTTAGGATTTTCTATATATAATTAATAAAATCTCTAATGTCACCCCATAAGAATTGCAAGGAAATCTGCAAGTCTTAATCACTGGGAATCTGATTGTGACAGAAAATGGGAGATGGACTTGCAACAACCAGCACATGGATCTTGGCAGAATGAGTTCATGCTTGCAGTGGCCAAGTAACAATCACAAACAGTGTATTTGCTCATCTGCAAAACCAAGTCAGTGGTGCACACTGACCAAGGAACTCAGTGGGGTGCAGATCTGCATGAATCAGATCCTTAAACAAGTTTTGCCAGCCCTAGATTCTGGTTTGCCCACACTCAGGCAAAGAGCTGAGTCACAGCCCTACCCATTGCAGAAAGTGTCTTCTGGCCACATCTGACCGGAAGGGCTTGTGGGAACACCTGGGAGCTTATGGCCCAGCAACACTTGAGCTGAGAGACTGGCAGGCAGGGCTGATTGCCCCCAGAGCAAAGCCAGTATTAGGCATGGAGGGTTTCCCTGCTATGCACAGGTAGAGGGTCAATTCATAGCCAAGAACGAGGCTAGCTCCCAGTTTCTACCAACCAGAGAGCCTATTTGGAAAATTGAGAGCTGCCTGGAACAGCCCCATCCCTTCCAGCCCAGGAAAGGGAGCTGAGACATAGTCTCACTCACTCTGACTCCTGGTCCTGTTTGATGAAAATGGCTGGTGAGAACACCTGGAAGCTGTGTGGTCCAGCTGTGTTTCAGCTGAGAAAATGGTAGGCAGAGCTGATAGTTTGCAGAACAAAGCCAGTGGACTTGTTTGGCCGTGGAACTTTTTGCATGGGTCAGCTTGAGTAAAGACAGCAAACAGCTTTCCCAGCCTTAGAGCTGTTTCTTCCACTGCACCTGGGCAGGAAAACTATTTCATAACCCTGCTCATTACTGAATATAGCTTCCAGACTGCCCTACCAGGAAACCTAACCAGAGCACATGGGAAACTACATAGCCCATCCAATAGACCTACTTACAGTTACACTTGAACATAGAGCACAGCTCATGGTTTTCTCCATCTGCAGGGCAAAACCAGTGGCCTCACTTAATAAGAGAATTCAGTGTACTTTATGGCCTGACTTAGGCACCCAAACAATGAGCTGTACAAGCCCTAGGGCCTGTCCTGCTGCCGTGCCAGGGCAGGAAAGCTAATTCATAGCACCATTTACAACTAAATATAGTACCCAGTTCTGACCAGCTAGCAAGCCTGACCAGAAAATCCAAGCAACTGTGGAGCCCAACCTAGAGCCACACTTATGGAGAGAAGCAAGCCAAAAAAATCCTATCCAACTGTTCTCTGCCAGTGGCACATCTCCCATCTCCAACTTCAGTGTTCAAACAGTTGCCTTTCCCCAAAATAGACCATAATAGCAGGCCCCACCTTCCCAAAGACATTACCAGCAGACACACTCAGAAACCCAAACTGGGCTGACAGCTGAAGATCTACCTCTGCCAAAGAAACCTGTAAAGTCTAGAAGAGGAATCTGATTACTCAAAAGTACAGATACCAAGGTAAGAAATTAAGGATCACAACAAATTTAAAAACAGGTAAATATGACACCATCAAAGGAAACTTATAAAGCTCTAATAGCTGATGTTAAAGAAATGGAGATCTATGAATTATCAAAGAATTTAGAATAATCCTCTTAAAGAAGTTTAGTAAACTACAAGAACAATCAGATAACGAAATGAAATTAAGAAAAGAATACATGAACAAAATGAGAAAATCAACAAAACATAGAGACCATTAAAAAAAAGAAACAAATTCTAGCAGTGACATGTACAATAACCAATATGAAGAATTCAATAGAGAGTTTCAAAAGCAGACTCAACCATGCAGAAAAAAGAATCAGCAATGTGGATGATAGGACATTAGAAATTATCCAGTTGGAGGAGCAAAAGAAAATAATAATAGGAGTAAAAAACAGTAAAGAAAACCTATGAGACTTATGTGACACAATGAAAAGAAACAAAATTTGCATTAATGGAGTTCCAGAAGGAGAAGAGAGAAAGAAAGGGACAGAAAGTATATTTAAAATAATAAGGGCTGAAAACTTCCCAAACCTGGGGAAAGAAGTGAACATCCAGATGCCTGAAGCCCAAAGAATTCCAAATAGTTGAATCCGAATAGGGCTACACCCAAGATGTTATAATTAAATTGGCAAAAGTCAAGGACAAAGAAATAATTTTAAAGATAGTAAGAGAAAACAGAGAAATTACATACAAAGAAACTCCTGTAAGAGTATTGGTGGATTTCTACAAAAACATTTCAGGCCAGGAGTGAATGGGATGACATTTTAAAAACACTGAAAGATAGAACTATCAACCAGGAATACTATACCTGTTGAAGTTGTCCTTAAGAAATTAAGTAGGGATAAAGACTCCCAAACAAACAAAAGCTGAGATAGTTTATTGCCACTAGACCTGTCTTACAAGAGATGATAAAGCTTTTTTGAGTGAAAGTAAAATGATGCTAATTATCATAACATAAAAAGTAGTGTAAAACTCACTGTTAACGGTAAATATATAGTCAAAGATTGATTCTGTAATTTGGTAATGATGATGCATAATTCACTTTTAACTCTAGTATAGCATTTTAAAAATCATACTTTCAGCTTTGTTCTTCTTTTTCAAGATTACTTTGGCTATTCAGGATCTGTGTGGTTCCATACAAATTTTAGAATGATTTGCTCTAATTCTTTGAAAAATGCCACTGGTGTTTTGATAGGGATTGCAT
Source organism: Equus przewalskii (assembly GCF_037783145.1). Lineage (NCBI taxonomy): Eukaryota > Metazoa > Chordata > Mammalia > Perissodactyla > Equidae > Equus > Equus przewalskii. The sequence continues at coordinate 447,302 of NC_091858.1, forward strand.
TGAACCTGTTGATTCCTTTGGGTACTATGGACATCCTAATGATACTAATTCTCCCAATTCATGAGCATGGTATGTTTTTCAATCAATTTTTATTGTCTTTAATTTCTTTCATCAATGTCTCATAGTTTTCAGAGTAGTAATCTTTCACCTCCTTGGTTAAATTTATTCTGAAGCATTTCATACTTTTTGATGCAATTGTAAATGAGATTTTTCTCTTAATTTATCTTTCTGATAGTTTGTTATTAGTGTATAGAAATGCAAAAGATTTTCATATATTGATTTTGTATGCTGCAAATATATTTATTAGTTTTACTAGTGTTTTGGTGGAGTCAAATTCTTTTTCTGCATCTGAGATTATCATACAATTTTTATCCTTAATTTTGTTAATGTATGTATCATGTTGATTGATTTCCAGATGTTGAACCATCCCTGCATCCTGGAGTGAATCCCACTTGATCACATTGTATGATCTTTTTGATGTATTGTTGAATTTAGTTTGCTAATATTTTGTTGGGGATTTTTGCAACTATGTTTATCAGGGTTATTTGCCTATAATTTTCTTTTTTGTGGTGTCTTTGGTTTGTATCAAGGTAATAATTCTGGCCTCATAAAATGAGTTTGGAATCATTCCCTCCTCTTCAATTTTTTTGGAATAATTTGAGAGGGAGAGGTATTAACTCTCCTTTAAATGTTTAGTAGAATTCACATGTGAAGCTGTATGATCCTGAAATTCTGTTTGTTGGGAGTTTTTGGATTACTGATTCAATTTCACTGCTAGTAATCAGTCTATTTAGATTTTCTATTTCTTCTTGATTCAGTTTTGGAAGACTGTATGTTTCTAAGAGTTTATTCATTTCTTCAAGGTTGTCCAATTTGTTGGCATATAATTATTTATAGTAGTCTCTTATGATACTTTGTATTTCTGTGATATTGTTTGCAACTTCTCTTTCATTTCTGATTTTATTTATTTAGGCCCTCTCTTTTTCTTGAAGAGTCTAGCTAAAGGTTTATCAGTATTGTTTATCTTTTCAAAGAAGCAGCTGTTAGTTTCATTATGAAACTTAGTTTCGTTTCTTATCTATTGTTTTTTACTCTCTATTTCTTTTATTTCTGCTCTAATCTTTATTATTTTCTTCCATCTGCTAACTTTGGACTTTGTTCATATTTTTCTAGTTTGTTTAGGTGTAAAGTTACATTATTTATTTGAGGGGTTTTTGTTTCTTTCTTGAGTTATACTTGTATAACCATGAATTTCCCTCTTAGGACTGCTTTCAGTGTATCCCATAGATTTTGGGACCTTGTGTTTCTATTCTCACTTGTTTCAAGGTTTTTTTCTGGTGAGGAAAATTGTTGCTGTGGTAACATCTGTGCCAATCTTCCTTGATTTTGTCTGTGGGATGCTGCCTCAGCATAGCTTGATGAGCAGTGTGTAGATCCATTCCTGGGATCTGAACCCACAAACCCTGGGCCACCAAAGCATAGTGCACAAACTTAATCACTATGCCACTGGGCCAGCCCCTGTTTCAAGGTATGTTTTTCTTTCTTCTTTGATTTCTTTATTGATTCATTAGTTGAATAGTAGCCTGTTGTTTAGTCTCCAGATGTATGTGTTTTTTCCAGTTTTCTTCTTGCAATTGATTCATAGTTTCATACTGTTGTGGGTGCTCCCTGATTTTGAATTATACCACAAAGCTATAGTAATCAAAACAGTATAGTCCAAGCATAAAAACAGACACATATATCAAGAGAACAGAGTAGAGAGACCAGAAACAAACCCATAATTGTATGGTCAACTAATCTATGACAAAGGAGACAAGAATATATAATAGAAAAAAATATGTTCAATAAATGATGTTGGGAAATGTGGACAGCTACATGCAAAAGAATAAAACTAGATGACTTTCTTACACCATATATAAAAATAATTCAAAATGGATTAAAGACTTAAATGTATGACTTGAAATCATAAAACTCCTAGAAGAAAACACACGCAGCAAACTCTTTGACGTCAGTCTTAGCAATACTTTTTCAAATATGTTGCCTCAGGCAAGGACAATAAAAAAAAAAATAAACAGACGTGAGTACATCAAACAAAAAGGCTTTTCCACAATGAAGACAACCATCAACAAAATTAAAAGGCAGCCTACAGAAAGTAAGAAGATATTTGCATATGATATACCCAATAAAAGATTGTTATGCAAAATATATAAAGAGCATATAAAATTCAATATTAAAAAATCTGATTAAAAAATGGGAAAAACACCATTTTTTGAAGAGACTGTCCTTTCTCCATCGTATCCTCTTAGCTCCCTTGTCGAATATTAGCTGTCCATAAACATGTGGGTTTACTTCTGGGCTCTCAATTCTGTTCCATTGATCTGCGTGTCTGTGTGCCAATACCATGCTGTTTTGGTTACTATGGCTTTGTAGTATAATTTGAAATCAGGGAGTGTGATACCTCCAGCTTTGTTCTTTTTTCTCAGGATTCCTTTGACTATTCGGGGTCTTTTGTTGTTCCATATAACTTTTAGGATTCTTTGTTCTATTTCTGTAAAAAATGTTGTTGGAACTTTGATAGCCACATGCAAAAGAATGAATGTAGACCATTCTCTTACACCATGCACAAAAATCAACTCAAAATGGATTAAAGACTTGAATGTAAGATCCGAAACCATGAGACTTCTAGAAGAAAACATAGGCAGTACACTCTATGACATTGGTCTGAGCAGCATATTTTCAAGTCCCATGTCTGACTGGGCAAGGGAAACAAAATAAAAAATGAACAAATGGGACTACGTCAAACTAAAAAGTTTCTGCACAGCAAAGGAAACCATCAACAAAACACAAAGACAACCTAACAATTGGGAGAAGATATTTGCAAACCACATATCAGATAAGGGGTTAATATCCAAAACATACAAAGAACTAGTACAGCTCAACAACAAAAAAACCAACAATCCAATTAGAAAATGGGCAAAAGATCTGAAGAGAGATTTCTCCAAAGAAGATATACAGATGGCCAACAGGCATATGAAAAGATGCTCAACATCATTAGCTATCAGGGAAATGCAAATCAAAACTACAATGAGGTATTACCTCACTCTGCTCAGAATGGCTATAATTAACAAGACAGGAAACAACAAATATTGGAGAGGATGTGGAGAGAAGGGAACCCTTGTTCACGGCTGGTGGGAGTGCAAACTGGTGCAACCACTATGGAAAGCAGTTTGGAGTATCCTCAGAAAATTAAGAATAGATCTACCATATGATCCAGCTATTTCACTGCTGGGTATTTATCCAAAGAACTTGAAAACACAAAGGCATAAAGATACTTGCACCCCTATGTTCACTGCAGCACTATACACAATAGCCAAGACTTGGAAGCAACCTAGGTGCCCATCAAGGGATGAATGGATAAAGAAGATGTGGTATTTATACATGATGGACTACTACTCAGCCATAAGAAATGAAGAAATCCGACCATTTATGGCAACATGGATGGACCTTGAGGGTATTATGCTGAGTGAAATAAGTCAGAGGGAAAAAGTCCAATACCATATGATCTCACTCATAAGTAGAAGATAAAAATGACAAAAAAAACACCCCACATAGCATTGGAGATTGTGGTTACCATTGGGGAAGGGGGGAGGGGTGTGGTCAAAAGGGGTGATTAGGGTCACATGTGAGGGGATGCACTATAATTAGTGTTCGGTGGTGAACATGATGTAACATATACAGAATTCGAAATATGATGTACATCCGAAAAAAATAAAAATTTTAAAAAATGGGAAAAAGATATGGACAAACATTTTTCCAAAGAAGACATACAGATGACCAAGAGGCCTGTGAAAAGATGTTCAACATCACTAATCATCAGGGAAATCCAAATCAAAACTACAATGCTTTATCCTCTCACACCCATCAGAATGGATATTATCAATAAGACAGTAAATAACAAGCACTGGTGAAGATGTCAAGAAAAGGAAGCCCTCATGCCCTGTTGTTGGGAATGTAAATTGATACAACCACTATGGAAAACAGTATGGAAGTTCCTCAAAAAATTAAAAATAGAACTACCATACAATCCAGTAATACCACTTCTGGGTATTTGCAGGAGAAAACAACAACACTAATTCAAAGAGATATATGCACTCCTTTGTTCATTGCAGCATTATTTATAATAGCCAAGATATAAAAGCAACCTACATGTCCTCAATAGGCTAATGGATAAAGAAAATGTGATTAATAGACACATGTGCACACACGGGAATATTACATGGCCATGAAAAAGAATGAAATGTTGCCATTTTTGACAATGTGGATGGACTTTGAAGGTATTATGCTAAGTGAAATAATCAGAGAAAATCAAATTCTGTGTGATTTCACTTATATGTGAAATATAAAAACACAACAAACAAAACAAAACATAAAGAGACTCATAGATACAGACAACAAAATAGTGATTGCCAGAAGGGAGGGCAGTGAAGGGATGGGTGAAATAGGTGAAGGGAATTAAGAGATACAAACTGCCAATTACAGAGTAGATATATCTTGAGGATGTAATGTACAGCATAGGATAGTCAATAATGTTATAATAACATTGTATGGTGACAGAAGGTAACTAGACTTATTATGGTAATTATTTCAAAATGTATAAAAATATTGAGTCACTATGTTGTACCTCTGAAACTAATATAATATTTTATGTGAATTATAATTCAATAAAAGCAAAAAAGTTTTAAAAAAATGAACATAGTAAAAATCACAACAACTACAATAATCTGTTATTAGTCACACAATATAAAAAGTATATGAATTGTAATAGAAATAACCTAAAATCCGAGGAAAAGTAAAAGTGTAAAGTTTTGGAATTCTATTGAAGTTGTGGTTGTCAGCTAAAATAGGGTGCTATGATTTTCAGATTTTATGTAAGCCTCATGGTAACCATAAAGGGAAAACTTATAGTAACTACACAAAAGAATACGATAAAGAATTCAAAGCATATTGATACCAAAATACACCATAATGTGAAAAAAAAACAGGAGGATAAGAAATAAGAAACAATGGATCTACAAAACAACCAGAAAACAGTGAACAAAATGGTAATACTAAGTCTGTACCTATCAATAATTACTTTAAATATAAGTGGATTATTTTCTCCAATTAAAGACAAAGTGACTGAAATGGATTTAAAAAAATTCAATAATATGTTGCCTAGAAGAGACTCACTCTAACCTTAATGACACACACAGATTGAGAGTGAAGGGGTGGAAACATTCATTTCAAGCAAATAGCAATCAAAAAAGAGGCAAGGGTAGCCATATTTATATCAGACAAAATAGACTTTGAACTAAAAATGATAAAAAGAAACAAAGTTATTACGTAATGATAAAGATGTCAACACATCAGGAAGATATGACAATTGTTAATATTTAGGCACTCACCTCAGAGCACCTAAATATAAAAAGCAAAAATTAGTAGAGCTAAAAAAATGAGATAAACAGTATTACAATAATAGTTGGGGACTTTATTACTCCACTCTCAACAATGGATAAATAATCCAGACAGACAATCAAGAAGGAAAGACTAAATTTGAACAACACTATAGACCAAATGGACCAAACAGACATATACAGAGCATTCCATCTAACAACAGCAAAATACACATTTTTCTCAAGCACACATGGAACATTTCGTAAGATAGACCATATGTAAGGCCACCAAACAAGTCTTAGCAAACTCCAGAAGACAGAATTTATATCAAGTATATTCTCTAACAAAAATAGCATGAAATTAGAAATTAATAACAAGAGGAAAAATGTGTAATTCATGAGCACATGAAAATTAAAAAAAAGTCACCTAAAAACTGATGTATCAATGAAGAAATTAAAAAGTTTCTTGAGACAAATGAAAATAGAAGCACAGCATAGCAGAACTTATGATGTGTAGTAAAAATAGTTCTAAGAAAAAAGTTCATAGTAATAAACGCCCACATTAAAAAGCAAGAACAATGCCAAATAACCTAATTCTATACCTTAAGGAATCAGAAAAAGAAAAACAAAAGTAGCCCAAAGTTGGCAGAAGAAAAGTCATAATAATTAGAGCACAAATAAAGTAGAGAACATAGCAGTAGAAAAGATTAACCAAACTAAAAATTTATTCCTTGACAGATAAACAAAATTGACCAATGCTTGGCTAGACTAACCAAGGAAAACAGAGAAAGGATCCAAATCAACAAAAGTATAACTGAAAAAGGAGATATTACAACTGATACTGCAGAAATACAAAAGATCATATGAGGTTACTATGAAAAACTATATGCAAACAAACTTAACAATCTGGAAGAAATGAAAAATTCTTAGAAGCACACAACTTACCAAGACTGAATCAACAAGAAATAGAAAATTGGAATAGACCAATTACTAGCAAGGTACTTGAATCACTAATCAAACATCTCTTAATGAAGAAAAGCCTAGGACCAGATGGCTTCACTGGTCAGCTTTACCAAACATTTAAAGAAGAATTAACACTAATCCTTTTCAAACCCTTCCAAAACATCAAAGAGGAGGGGGCACTTCCAAACTTATTTTATGAGGCTAGCATTATCCTGATACCAAAACCTGAAAAGGAGACTATTAGGAAAGAAAACTACAGGCCAAATCCCTGGTGATTATACGCAAAATTCTCAATAAAATACTAGAAAACTGAATTCAATAGCACATTAAAAGGATCATTCACCATGATCAAGTAGGGTTTATCCCTGGGGTGCAAGGATGGTTCAATATATGCTAATCAATCAATGTGATACATCACATTAATAGAATAAAGAAAGAATCATATGATCATTTAAATAGTTGCAGAAAAACATTTGACAAAATTTAACATCCATTCATGTTAAAAATTTATGATAAAAATTTACAACATCCGTTTAACATCCATTCACGATAAAAATTTACAAATTAGACATAAAAGGAATATATCTCAACACAGTAAAGGTCAGATATGACAAGACCAAAGCTAACATCATACTCTGTGGTGAAAGTTGAAAGCTTGTCCTCTAAGATCAGGCACAAGACAAACATGATCACTCACCACTCCTCTTCAACACAGTACTGGAAGCCCTACTAGAGAAATCAGGCAAGAAAAAGAAATAAAAGGTATCAGAATTGGAAAGGAAGAGGTAAAATTGTCTCTATTTGCAGATTACATAATTTTATGTATAGAAAATCCTAAAGACTCAATCAAAAAACTGTTTCATGAATTAATTAAATGAACTAATTAATGAATTCAGTAAATTTTCAGGATACAAAATTCTGAAAAAGTACAGAAATCGATCCCATTTGCAATAGCATCAACGACAATACAATACTTAGAAATAAATGTAACCAAAGAAGTAAAAAATCTCTACTCTGAAAACTACAAGACACTGAAAAATAAAAGACACAACTAAATGGAAAGGTATTTCATGTCTATGGATTGAAAGAATTAATATTGGTAAAATGTCAACACTAGCAAAAGCCTTCTGTAGATTCAGTGTCATCCCTGTGAAGATTCCAATGGCTTTTTTTTTTTTGCAGAAGTAGAAAAATCATTCCTAAAATATATATGGAACCAAAAATGAGCCCAAATAGCCAAAGACATATTGAGACAGAAGAATAAAGCAGGAAGCATCACGTTGTCTGATTTCAAGCTGTACCATAAACCCATAGGCATCAAAATAATATGGTACCAGCATAACAACAGGCAAATAGACCAATGGAACAGACTCAGCCCAGAAATAAACCCAAGCATACACAGACAACTAATATTTGACAAGGGAGTCAAAAATACTTAATGGAGGAACAGACAGTCTCTTCAATAATTGATGCCAGAATAATTGGATATTCACATGTAAAAGAATGAAAGCGAACCCCTGTCTTATGCCACTCACTAAAATTAATTCAAAGTGGATTAAAAACCAAATGTAAGACTGAAATTGTAAAACCCCTAGAAAACAACATAGGAATAAAACTCCTTGACATGGGTCTTCAAAATGATTTGTTGGATATAACATCTAAAGCACAAGTAACAAAATAAAAAAATAAGAAAGTAGGACTAAATCAAACTGAAAAGCTTCTGTACAGCAAAAGAAACCATCAGCAAAGTGAAAAGAAAACCTACAGAATGGGAAAAAATATTTCCAAATCACATATCTGATAAGGGGCTAATATCCAAAATATATAAAGAATTCATACAACTTAATAGCAAAAAAACCCCAAATAAGCCAATTTCAAAAATGGCCAAAGGATCAAATAGACATTTTTTCTGAAGAAAATATAGAAAAGACCAACAGGTACATTAAAAGATGCTTATCATCACTAGCCATTAGGGAAACAAATTAAAACCACAATGAGATATCACCTCGTTTTCATTTTCATTAGAATGGCCATTATGAAAAAGACAAGAGATAACAAATGCTGGTGTGGATGTGGAGAAAAAATAACCCTCCATGCATTGTTGGTGGGATTGCAAACTGGTACAGCCACTATGGGAAACAGTATGAAGGATCCTCAAAAAATTAACAATAAAACTACCATACAATCCAATAATTCCACTTCTGGGAATATACCAAAGTAAATGAAAATGCTAACTGAAAAGATAGCTGCACTGCCATCTTCATAGTAGCATTATTTGCAATAACATGTGGGACGTGGAAAGAACCTAAGTGCCCATCATGGATGAAGAGATAGAGCAGTTGTGGCATACATATGCAATGGAATATTCTTCAGTCATAAAAAATTATATTACTCAGTCACAAATTCTACCATTTGCCACAATATGGATGGACCTTGAAGGCATTATGCTAAGTGAAATAAGTCAGGCAGAGAAAGACAAATACTATATAATCTCACTCATATGTGGAGGAGAAAAAAACAAAAACAAACTCAGTGAAAAATAGACCAGGATGTGACTGCTAGAGGCAGAGGTTGGAGGGAACAGGAAGTGGAGGAACGTGGTCAAAATTTACAAATTTCCAGTCATAAGGTAAATAAGTACTAGGGATATAATGCACATCATGGTGACGACACTTGACACTGCTATATGATATGGAGGAAACTTAAGAGAGTTAATCCTAAGGGTTCTCATCAAAAGGAGAAGCTTTTTTCTTTTCTTTCTTTCTTTTTTATATATTGTATCTGTAGGGGATCAGAATTTGCCACCTCAGATGTGTCTCTTTGGCATGAGGATTATTTTTGGCTGGTTATTTGACAAAAAAAAAAAACAACAACACTGCAGACGTGGGAAAAGCTCTGAAAACCAGGTAAAACTTACTCTTTGTAAGAGATATTTACATTTGTAAAAGGGAATTTACATTTGTAAAGATATCTCCCTCTCAGTACCAGGAAGAGGGGGATGACCTGATCTTCAGAAACTCTTATCAGTGTTGAAAGCAAGGACTTGGGTCTGCATAATAACCTTACTCTTGTTTACTGTGCCTTCTCTGGTAATTTCCCCAACTGACTTCCCCCAACATCTCCCTTTGTCTTTAGCTGAAGATGGTAGTTAAGGTGATAACCTCAGCCATTCTTGTGAGTTGCTCAGTTTTCCTGGGTTTCTCCCACATATACATGTTATACAGCTTTGTTTGATTTTCTCCTGTTATTCAATCTCATGTTAACTTAATTCATAGACCAGCCAGAAGGACCTAGACAGTAGAGGAAATGTTCTTTTCTTCATCCCCTACATATCTATATGAGATAATGGATATTAGCTGAATGTATTGCAATAATTATTTTACAATAAATGTAAATTAAACCATCGTATTATACACCTTAAACTTATACACTGTATAGCTTATATGATGTATGTCAATTATTTCTCAATAAAACTGGAAAAAATTCTCTCCTTGTCTTTTAACTTTTGACACTTTAATATGTGTCTTAATGTAGGTCTCTGGGTTCATCTTCTTTGGAACTCTGTGGTCTTCCTGGATCTAGATGTCTTTTTTCTTCCCCACAATAGGGAAGTTTTCAGCCATTATTTCTTCAATTAAGTTTTCTGTCCCTTTCTCCTTCTCTTCTCCTACTGAGACCCCTATCCTATAATGCAAATGTTGGTCTGCTCAATGTTGTCCCATAAGTGCCTTAAGTTGTTTTTGCTGTTTTTCTTTTTATTTCTCTTTGCTGCTCTGATTGCATGAGATCCACTGCCCTGTCTTCAAGTTCATATTCCTTCCTCTGCTTCATCTAATCTGGTGTTAAAACCCTCTACAGTAGTCCCCCTTATCTGCAGTTTTGCTTTCCATGGTTGCAGTTACCCATGGTCAACTTCAGCCTGAAAATATTAAATAAAAAATTCCAGGAGTAAATAATTCATAAGTTTTGAGTTGCATGTCATTCTGAGTGGTGTAATGAAATCTTGCACTGTCCTGCTCCATCTGACTTGAGACATAAGTCATCCCTTTCTTTGGCATATCCACACTACCCACCTGTTAGTTACTTAGTAGCTATCTCAGTTATCAGATTGACTGTTGCAATATCACAGTGCTTGCATGCAAGTAACCCTAAGTTTACTTAATAATGGTCCCAAAATGCAAGAGTAGTAATGCTGGCAATTCAGATATTCCAAACAGAAGTCGCAAAGTGCTTCCTTTAAGTGAAAACAGCATAGTATACATAGGATTTGGTACTATCTGTGCTTTCAGGCATCCACTGGGGAACTTGGAACTTATCTCCCAAGAATAAGGGGGGACTACTGTATTGTATTTTTCAGTTCACTTATTTCATCATTAAGCTCCATGATTTGTACTTGGTGTATTCTTTTTTGTTTGTTTTTGAAGATTGGGCCTGAGCTAACATCTGTTGCCAATCTTCCTCTTAGTTTTATTTCTCCCCAAAGTGCCAGTACGTAGTTGTATATTCTAGTTGTAGGTAATTCTAGTTCTTCTATGTGGGATGCCACCTCAGCATGGCTTGAAGAGCAGGGCATAGGTCCACACCCAGGATCTGAACCAGAAAACCCCAGACTGCCTGAAATGGGGCATGTGAACTTAAGCACTCTGCCACAGTGCCAGCCCCCTGTTCTTTTATTTTCTGTCTCTTTATTGAAATTCTCATTTTGTTCATCCATTCTTCTCCTGAGCTTGGTGAGCATCTTTATCACCATTATTTTAAACTCTTTATTGGGTAAGTCACTTATCTCCATTTTATTAAGGTCTTTGTCTGATGCTTTTATCTTGTTCTTTTGTTTGGAGCATATTTCTTTGTTTCTTTATTTTCCTTGAATCTCTGTGTTTTTTTCTATGCGTTAGATAAACCTGCCTCTTCTCCCAGTCTTGAAAGAGTTTCCTGTGTAGGAGATGAAAATTATCATTCAATCCTGTCTTAACTCTTTGTTGTGTCTCAAAACTTTGTCCGAGAAGCCTACCTTATTTTTCTGGCTCCCAGAAATTGAGGATATGCCAAGACCTGTCAGCGTTCCAAAGGGAAGGATTTCAGTCACCACTTAGATTCAACCTGATCGGAAGCCAGACTCTCATGTAACAGCTTTTAAAGTATGTAAACAACTTCCTTCCTGGGAAGACTCAGTGGTGAATGTTTCTCTCTACCCCCTCTACTCCCTCTGCATTGAGCCTTGGTGTGCTAGCTAGTTAAGAATTGTTTCTTTTTTGCTAACATCCATTAAACTAGGAAACCCAAGCCCCACTGGCCACCAGAGTCAGGCAATCAAGCGTTGTCCTTTGGATGGCAGCCAGAAAACAGGGGCACCAGATGCATAAACTGGTTACCAAACACAAACACAGGTTCATTTACCTGCCGCACATGAGGGAGCCAATAACAGGAATGCCAGGCATGCGGCAAGGAAACAGGTTTGTTTCAGGTGATGTCGGTCAGAAGATGGGAGTAAACACTCAGCTCCATCTCCTTGAAACATGGGAGGCAAGGTGTTTCATAGGATGTGAGGAATGTGACTACACACAGGGAGAGGGGTGGCAAGATAAGGGAATCTGCAGGTAAGTGTCCTTGGTTGTCTGCTTCCATGACAGATGGTGGATTCTGGTGCCAGGAAGGTGAGCACTTGGAGTCTGGGAAACTTTAGTTTCCTGATATTCTCTAGACATCTGTTTTCCTGCAATAAAATTCAAGGACCAGTAATTAGCCACGACTTCAGTGTGAGGTCACCTGGGTTTTAAGAATTTGTAACTTCTATATATGTTGTGCCAATGCTCTAATCTCAACACTAGCTTCAAGCATGTGTGCAGCTCAGGGATGCAAAGACTCAGGAAACTGACATTTGCTATGAATGTAACTGGTGAAGCAGGGAAAGGGGATGGGTGCTTTTGGTTTTAACCCCATATATGTTGGGGTTGATGTAGGGGAAATGATATCAGGGCTGGTGTCAACTTGGAACCAGCTATGTACAGAAACTCCTCTCCAGGAGATACTGGCACTCTGGAGTGTGGCAGAGAAAGAGTGCAAACAGAGCACCAACCCTCTGAGGTATCTGGAGAGGATGACAGTTCCCTGGATGGCAGCCGCAAAATTTGAGGCTCCAGACAAAGGTACAAGCTCCTTTCTGGGAGCTATCAGCAAGCTGGAGCAAGGCCGAAGAAGAGCACAATGATAAGGTCCACCAGGCTTTGGGACAGCACCTAAGTTGGCCGCTAGATGTGTGCCAAACAAGAAGCCTGCCCCTCACACTGAAGGTCCAGGACAATCAAATAGGCCTCTTTCACAAAAAGACTGGGGGTATGTTTTAGTCTGCTATCTGCTCTGTGCCCTGGAGATGGGCATGGTAGCCTGCCACAAACCTTCTCTCCATTTGTGACAGTCCCATGAGACCCATAAATGCAAGCCTGCTCGTCCCCAGAGCCAGGGGATGGAGGGGCATCCCCTGGATGGCAGCCACAAAAGCTGGGGCACCAGCCACATGTACAAGCTCCCTTCTGAGAGACACAGTGCTCTAAAGTGTGACAGAGGGAGAGTATGAAGACAGCACCAGCCTTCCAAGGTCTCTGGAGAGGATTATAGTTGACGCTTAGATGTGTTTTTAATTAGAAGTCTGCCCTCAGGCTGCAGCTATGAAAATACATTAATTGGCTTCTTTCGCAGAAAGACTTGGTGCCTTCATTCATTGCCTCTCCAATGTGCCCTTGCAATGGTAGCCAGTTAAGAACTCTTTCTTTATCTCTTACAGTCCTATGGGATCTGCAAGAGAGGAAGCCTTGTTGGCCACCAGAGCCAGGCAATCTAGAGGTATCCCCTGGGCGGCAGCTGCAACAACTTGGGTGCCAGATGAGGGTACAAGCCCCTTCCCAGTTGATATGGGTGACCTGGAGTGAGGCAGAGGGAGAGCACAAAGATGGTGCCTGCTGGTCTCCATCTTTGGACAGTGTTTGGATGTGCCCCCAGATGTTAAATTAGATGCCTGCCCCTCAGACTGATGCTTTAAGATAAACAAATAAGCCTCTTTCACGGAGACTTTGGGCATTTTCCAGTTGGCTGCCTTTGCACTAGGCACAGGGTCAATGAGTCTGTATGTTCATCCCTTTAAGATCTGTTTCTCAGTTTGCTTTAGCCTTGTGGGTCTTGTGAACACAAGCACCATTGGCTTTCAAAGCCAGATGTTTTGAGGGTTCATCTCTCAGGTTCAGGTTTTAAAAGTTGGGGTGCCTGATGTGGGGTTCAAATCCTTTCTCACTCAAGGAGAAGCTCAGATTTGTGGGTTCCCTCCTAATGTGGTGGGTTACCATGTGAATGTGGGGTTTATGGTGAGATTGTATCTCAGTCTCTCCTACCCACTTTGATGTGGGTTTTTTCTTCTTTGCTGGATGTGTAGGAGTTGCTCAGCTAGTTTTTGGACTTTTTTTCAGAGGAAATTGTTCCATATGTAGCTGTAGATTCAGTGTGTCTGTGGGAGGAGGTGAGTTCATGATCCTCTTATGTTGCTATCTTAAACCTTATGTTATCTTAAATCCTCTTGTGTTGCTATCTTAAATATATCATATATTTTGATATCTACTTATTTCAATTACTATTATTTGAAAAATTTTCAATTGTCATTATTTTTGAGCTGTTAATTATTTAAATGTATTTTTTGAAATATCTAAATGTATGGAAGAGTTACAATCACTGTAATTTCTAATTTTATTGTATTATTGTCAGAAAATATGCAGTGTATGATACACCATATTGGATTGCTTTGGGGCATAAAATGTGGTAAACATGGGTAAGTATTTCTTATTTGCTTGAAAATAATGTGTATTTCTAGATTTTGGAATATATACTTCTTCAAAACTTCCAAATTCTTATAAAGTTTTGTGTACTTGATCTGTCAGTTACTGAAGCAGTATGTATAATGAACTCAATATTTTTTGCTGTAGTATATTTTTGGGGGTTATTAGCTATAAAAATTCACAATTGTTACATCTTCCTAATGACTTTTACCTTTTATCATTCATAATGACCCTTTTATTCCTAATTACGCCATTTCCTCTCAAAGCGTATTTTTTTCTGATACTAATATACCATACTGGCTTTTTAAATGTGCCTGACATATGGTTGTCTATCCCTTTAGTTTAAACTTTTGTGTTCTATTGTTTTAGTCTTAGCTCCTGTGAACCTACATAAAGCAGAATGTATTTATTTTTTATTATTTTGTGTTAGTTTAGTCCAGGAGTCATCAAACTAGAGTCTATAGGCCAAATCCAGGCCAATTCCTGTTTCTGGAAAAGAATTTTTGAAACACAGCTGTGTCAATTTGTTTATGAATTATCTTTGACTAATTTTTCTCTAAAATAGAATAGTTGACTAGATGTAAAAGAGACTGTATGGCCCACAAACTCTAAAATATTTATTATTTAGCCCTTTTCTGAAAGTTTTCCAACATCTGGTTTAGTCTGTAAATATTAATAATGATTACATTAATATTTATTGAACTAGATTTTTATTCACCATCTTCTTTTGTTCTTTCCGTTTACTATGCTTTTGGGGTTTTATACTGTTTGTCTCAATAAGCTTTCTGTTGGATTAATGGAGTTTATTTTTTTTATCTTTCCAATCCTCCAGTGGTTTGAATGTTATACACTGTATTTCTATCATTTTAAGGTTATAATTACATTTTTAATATGAATATTTGATTTAATGATATCTAAAGTTAATCAAGATCTCTACTTTCTTCCTGAACAGTATAGTGACATTAAAATGCTTTAACTTGGGTCAAACTTTTCCTGATTTGCATGCTCTTTTTATCTATTATTCTAGCTCCATGTTGTTTTATGTCACCATAAATTAGACATTATTATTTCATACAGTAAATGAGTATTTAGATTTACCCACATGTTCACCAATTTCTGAGCTTATTGTTGACTTTTCATTTGAATTCTTTTCTCTTGGATTAATTCCTGACAGATAAAAGTATCTCCTGAGGTTCTTTCAGTAAGATTTTGAAAAATGAATTCTCTCATTCTTTTCTTGAAGAGATCTTTATTTTTCTCTCTCTCACTTTTGAATATTTTGCCTAGCTACAGAATTGTAGCTATTGATAGTTATTTAGTACAGAATTGATAGTTTTTTTCACAGCATATTTGAATTGTATTTTCATATCTCCTGCCACTTTACATTTTTTGAGAAATTATTGATATATAGCATTGTATAAGTTTAAGGTGTACAGCAAATTGATTTGATACATTTATATTGCAATGTAATTGCCATTGTAGCATTAGCTAACACCTGTGTTGCATCAAATACTTACCATTACTTCTTGTAAGGGGAACAATTAAGATCTCATCTTTGATCAGGTTTAATGTTTATAGTACAGTTTTACTGTCTGTAATCGCTGTACAG
Source organism: Equus przewalskii (assembly GCF_037783145.1). Classification (NCBI taxonomy): domain Eukaryota; kingdom Metazoa; phylum Chordata; class Mammalia; order Perissodactyla; family Equidae; genus Equus; species Equus przewalskii. The sequence goes on from NC_091858.1 coordinate 463,126, forward strand.
TGTATTAGATCTGCAGGTCTTATTTATCCACTGTTGCAAATATGTAACCTTAAACAACATCTCTCTTGTTCCCGCACCCCCTAATCCCTGGTAACCACTATTCTACTTTCTGGTTTTTTTATTTCAGTTTACCTTTCTTTGTCTGATTATCTCACTTACCATAATGTTCTCAAGGTCCATTCACATGTTGCAAACAGCAGGATTTTTTTCACCGCTAAATAATATCACATTATATATCTATATATCCCACATCTTTATCCATTCATCCCTTGGTGAACACTTAGGTTGTTGCCAAATCTTAGCTGTTGTGAATATTGCTGCAGTAAACATGGGAGTTCATATATTTCTTCTTATTCCTGTTTCCATTTCCTTTGGATATATACTTAGAAGTGGAATTTCTGGATCTTACAGCAGTTCCATTTTTAATTTTTATAGGAACCTCCATACTACCCCATAGTGGCTGAACCAGTTGAAAATCCCACCAACAGAGTACCAGGACTTCCTTTCCTCCACATTCATCCCAACACTTATCACTTGCCTTCTTGATGACACCCATTCTTTTCTTTTCAAACTTTTTTGGCCTCCTTCCCAGGTGGCCACCTTACTCACATGCACTGCTCCACCCCACCTACCCAGCCAGGCCACAGCAGTAATACCCATTCTTAGACATGAGAGGTGATACCTCATTGTGGTTTTGATATGCACTTCCCTGATGATTGGTGATGTTGAGTACCTTTTAATGTTCTTGTTGGCCTTTTGAATGTCTTCTTTGGAAAACTGGATATTCAGTTCCTCTGCCTATATTTTAATCAGATAGTTTAGTTTTTAGATATTGATTTGTATGAGTTCTTTAAAATTTTGGATATTAATAGCTTATTTGATACATGCCATGCAAATATTTTCTTCCATTCCATAGGTTGCCTTTTCATTTTGTTAATTTTTTTTGTAAAGCATAAGTTTTTAAGTTTGATGTAGTCCCACTCTTTGGTTATTTCTTTTGTTTGTGCTTTGGTGTCATATCCAAAAAATTCTTTCCAAGACCAATGTCAAGGAACTTCTTCCCTTTGTTTTCTTCTAGGACTTTTATGGTGTCAAGTCTTATTATTAAGTCTCTGATCCATTATAAGCTAATTTTTGTGAGTAGTGTAAGATAGGTGTCCAATTTCATTTTTCTGCATGTGGCTATCCAGTTTTCCCAACACCATTTATTGAAGAGACTATCTTCTTTCCATTGAATTTTTGTGACTCCCTTGTCAAATATTAGTTGACTACATAAGTGGGATTTAATTGTGGGCTCTCTATTCTGTTCTATTGGTCTATGTGTCTATTTTTATGGTGGTAACAAACTTTGTTAATTACTATAGTCTTGTAGTATAGTTTGAACTCAGGAAGTGGGATGCCTCTGGTTTTGTTGTTTCTCATGGTTGCTGTCAAGGTCTTTTGTGATTTCCATGCAAACTTTAGGATTGTTTTTTCTGTTTCTATAAAGCATGCCATTGGAATTTTGACAGGGATTGCATTGAATCTAGCAGACTTTAGGTAGCATGGACATTTAAATAATGTTAACTCTTCTAATCTGTGAAAATAAGATGTCCTTCCATTTGTTTGTGTCGTCTTCAATTTCTTTCAACAAAGTCTTGTAGTTTTTATTGTACACATCTCTTACAGCTTTGTTTAAATATATTCCTAGATATTTTATTGGTTTTGATGCTATTTTGAATGGGATGTGTTTCTTTATTCCTTTTTTAAATATTTCATTGTTAGTGTATAGAAATGCAACTGATTTCTGTGTGTTGATTTTATAGCCTGCATTTACTAAGTTCATTTATTAGATCTAACAGTTTTTCAGTTGAATCTGTGGGTTTTTCAGTATATTAAATCATATTGTCTGGGAGCCAACCAAGTGGCACAGCAGCTAAGTTTGCACATTCCACTCCAGCAGCACGGGGTTCACCGGTTTGGATCCCAGGTGTGGACTTACGCACTGCTCATCGAGCCATGCTGTGGTAGGCGTACCACGTATAAAATAGAGGGAGATGGGCACAGATATTAGCTCACGGCCAATCTTTCTCAGCAAAAAGAAGAGGAGGATTGCTGGCTAATGTTAGCTCAAGGCTAATTGTCCTCAAAACATAAAAAAGTAAAAAAATCATATTGTCTGCAAATAACAATTTTACTTCTTCCTTTCCAATTTGGATGCCTTTTATTTCTTTGTTTTGTTTAATTACTCTACCTAGAGATTTCAGTGCTATGTTAAATAAGAATGGTGACAGTCAGCATTCTTGTCATGTTTCTCATCTTAGTGGAAAAGCTTTCCATTTTTTCTGTTGAGGGTTGTTAGCTATGGGTTTGTAGTGTATGACCTTTATTATACTGAGTTATACCAGTATACCTTCTATACCAAATCTGTTGAAGGTTATTTTCATGAAATATGAAAAGGTTATATTTTGTCAAATGCTTTTTTTACATCCATTGAGATGATCACATGATTTTTATGCTTCATTCTATTAATATGGTGTATCACATTGATTGATTTGCATATGTTGAACCAACCTTGCATCCCAGGTATAAATCCCGCTTGGTCATGGTGTATGATCCTTTCAATGAGTTGATGATACAGTTTTCTAATAGTTTGTTGAGAATTTTGGCATCCATGCTTGTCAGGGTCATTGGCCTGTAGTTTTCTTTTCTTACAGTTTTCTTATCTGGCTTTAATATCAGGGTAATGCTGGCCTCATAGAATGAATTTGGAAGTGTTCTCTCCGCTTCAATTTTTGGGAAGACTTTGAAGATTGCTGTTAATTCGTCCTTAAAGTTTTGTAGATTTTACCTGTGAAGCCATGTAGTCCTGGACTTTTCTGTGTTGGAAGGTGTTTGGTAACTGGTTTAATCGCCTTACTCATTATTGATCTGTTCATACTTTTTATTTCTTCCTGATTCAGTCTTGGTAAGTTGTATGATCCTAGGAAAGTATTCATTTCTTCTAGGTTAATCTAATTTGTTGGTATATAACTATTCATAGTAGTCTCTTATACTTCTATGTATTTCTGCAGTGTGTGTTGTGATGTCTCCTCTTTCTGATTTTATTTGAGTCTCCTCTCTTTTTTTCTTAGTCTCATTAAAAGCTTGTCAATTTTATCTTTTTGAATAATCAAATCTTTGTTTTATTGATCTTATCTATCGTTTCTCAGGTAACTATTTCACTTATTTCCACTCTGATCTTAATTATTTTATTCTTCTGTTAACTTTGGGCTTAAATTTTTCTCCTTTTTCTAGTTCTGTGAGGTATGATATTAGGTTGTTTATTTGAGATCTTTCCAAATTCTTAATAGATGCTCATGTCACTATAAACTTTACTCTCAGAACTGCTTTTGCGGTATCTCCTAGGTTTGATAAGTTGTGTGTCCCTTTTCATTTGTTTTGAGATAATCTTTGATTTCCCTTCTGATTTCTCTTTGACCCATAGGTTGCTCAGTAGTTGTTTAGTTTTCATATATTTCTGGATTTTCCCAGATTTCCTATGTTGCTGATTTCTACTTTCATACCATTGTCATCGGAAGACATAGTTAGTATGATTTCAATCTTCTTAAATTTTATAAGGCTTATTTTGTGTCTTATAATTTGATCCATTCTGGATAAGTGTTAAGTGTGCACTTGAGAAGAAAATGTATTCTGCTATTGGATGGAATGTTCTATATATGTCTGTTAGGTCCATTTGTTCTCTGTATGGTTCAATGCAAATGTTTCCGTGTTGATTTTCTGTCTGGATTATTTATCCAGTATTGAAAGTAGGCTATTGAAGTCTTCTGCTATTATTATATGTTGTATTTTTCTCCCTTCATATATGTTAGTATTTGCTTAATATATTTAGGTGCTCTGATTTTGGGTGTATATATGCTTACAACTGCTATCTCTCCTTAACAAGGTGATCTCTTTATTATTATATAATAATCTTCTTTGTTTCTTGCTTTTTAAATAAATTAATTAATTTTCAGATGTACATCATAATATATTTTGAATTCTGTGTATATTACATCATGTTCACCATCCAAAAACTAATTATAGTCCATCCCCTCACATGTGAGCCTAATCACCCCATTTGCCCTCCCCCCTCTCCCCTTCCCCTATGGTAACCACCAATCCAATCTCCAATGCTATGTGTTTGTTTGTCATTGTTTTTATCTTCTACTTATGAGTGAGAGCATATGGTATTTGACCTTCTCCCTCTGACTTATTTCACTCAGCGAAATACCCTCAAGGTCCATCCATGTTGTCACAAATGGCCAGATTTCATCATTTCTTATGGCTGAGTAGTAGTCCATCGTGTATAAATACCACATCTTCTTTATCCATTCATCCCTTGATGGGCATCTAGGTTGCTTCCAAGTCTTGGCTATTGTGTATATGCTGCAATGAACATAGGGGTACAAGTATCTTTATGCCTTTGTGTTTTCAAGTTCTTTGGATAAATACCCAGCAGTAGGATAGCTGGATCACATGGTAGACCTATCCTTAATTTTCTGAGGCTACTCTATACTGGTTTCCATAGTGGCTGTACCAGTTTGCATTTCCACCAACAGTGAACAACGCATCCCTTATCTCCACATCCTCTTCAACATTTGTTGTTTCCTGTCTTGTTAATTATAGCCATTCTGACTGGAGTGAGGTGATACCTCATTGTAGTTTTGATTTGCATTTCCCTGATAGCTAATGATATTGAGCATCTCTTCATCTGCTTGTTGGCCATCCATATATCTTCTCTAGAGAAATCTCTCTTCAGATCTTTTGCCCATTTTCTAATTGGATTCTTGCTTTATTGTTGTTGAGCTGTATTGGTTCTTTTTATATTTTGGATATTAACCCCTTATGTGATATATGGTTTGCAAATATCTTCTCCCAATTGTTAGGTTGTCTTTTCGTTTTGTTGATGGTTTCCTTTGCTGTGCAGAAGGTTTTTAGTTTGATATAGTCCCATTTGTTCATTTTTTCTTTTGTTTCCCTTGCCTGGTCAGACATTGGACTTGAAAATATGCTGCTCAGACCGATGTCAAAGAGCGTACTGCCTATGTTTTCTCCCAGAAGCTTCGTGGTTTCAGATCTTACATTCAAGTCTTTAACCCACTTTGAGTTGATTTTTGAGCATGGTATAAGGGAATGGTCTATTTTCATTCTTTTGCATGTGTCTGTCCAGTTTTCCCAACACCATTTATTGAAGAGACTCTCCTTTCTCCATGATATGCTCTTGCTCCCTTGTGGAATATTAGCTGTCCATAAATGTGTGGGTTTACTTCTGGGCTCTCAACTCTGTTCCATTGATCTGTGTATCTCTTTTTGTGCCAGTATCATGCTGTTTTGGTTACTATGGCTTTGTAGTATATTTTGAAATCAGGGAGTGTGATACCCCCAGCTTTGTTCTTTTTTCTCAGGAATCCTTTGGCTATTCAGGGTCTTTTGTTGTTCCATATAAATTTTAGGATTCTTTGTCCTATTTCTGTGAAACATGTTTTTGGAACTTTGATAGGGATTGTGTTGAATCTATAGATTGCTCTAGGAAGTATGGACATTTTAACAATGTTAATTCTTCCAATCCACGAGCACAGAATATCTTTCCATTTCTTTGTGTCTTCTTCAATTTCTTTCAACAATGTTTTATAGTTTTCAGTATACAGACCTTTCACCTCTTTGGCTAAGTTTATTCCTAGGTATTGTATTCTTTTTGTTGCAATTGTAAACGGGACTGTATTCTTAATTTCTCTTTCTGCTACTTGTTGTTAGTGTATAGAAGCGCAACCTATTTTTGTACTTTGATTTTGTATCCTGCAAATTGACTGTATTCCTTTATTGTTTCTAAAGTTTATTAGTGTAATCTTTAGGGTTTTTCTAGATATAAAATCATGTCATCTGCAAAGAATAACAGTTTTACTTCTTTCCCACTGTAGATCCCTTTTATTTCATTTTCTTGCCTGATTGCTCTGGCTAGGTCTTCCAATGCTACGTTAAATAAGAGTGGTCACAGTGGGCATCCTTGCCTGGTTCCTATTCTTAGAAGGATAGCTTTCAGTTTTTCTCCATTGAGAATGACATTTTCTGTGGGTTTGTCATATATGGCCTTTATTAGGTTGAGGTATTTTCCTTCTATACCCATTTTATTTAGAGTTTTTATCATAAATGGATGCTGTATCTTGTCAAATGCTTTCTCTGCATCTGTTGGGATGATCATGTGATTTTTAGTATTCATTTTGTTAACGTGGTGTATCACGTTGATAGATTTGGGGATGTTGAACCATCTGTGCATCCCTGGAATGAACCCACTTGATCATGATGTATGATGTTTTTAATGTATTGTTGTATTCGATTTGCTAGTATTTTGTTGAGGATTTTTGCATCGATGTTCATCAGTGATATTGGCCTGTAATTTTTTTTGTGTGTTGTCGTTGTCTGGTTTTGGTATCAGGATAATGTTGGCTTCATAGAATGAGTTAGGAAGCTTCCCTTCCTCTAAAATTTTTTGGTAGAGTTTGAGAAGGATGGGTATTAAGTCTTCTTTGAACTTTTGGTAGAATTCACCTGGGGAGCCATCTGGTCCTGGACTTTTCTTTTTTGGGAGGTTTTTGATTGCTGTTTCCATCTTCTTACTGGTGATTTGTCTATTCAAATTCTCTACTTCTTCTTGGTCCAGTTTTCGAAGGTTGTATGTTTGTACGAATTTATCCATTTCTTCTGGATTATCCAATTTGTTGGTATATAGCTTTTCATAGTATTCTCTTATTACCTTTTGTATTTCTGAAGTGTCCATTGTAATCTCTCCTCTTTCATTTCTGATTTTATTTTTTTGAGCCTTCCCTCTTTTTTTCTTGGTGAGTCTAGCTAAGGGTTTGTCAATTTTGTTTATCTTTTCAATAAACCAGCTCTTGGTTTCACTAAGTTTTTCTATTTTTTTTACTCTCTATTTGGTTTATTTCTGTTCTGATTTTTATTATTTCCTTCCTTCTGCTGATTTTGGGCTTTATTTGTTGTTCTTTATCCAGTACCTTTAGATACGCTTTTAGATTGTCTATTTGGGATTTTTCTTCTTTGTTGAGGTAGGCGTGAATTGCTATAAACTTCCCTCTTAGACCTGCTTTTGCTGTATCCCACAGATTTTGTCATGTTGTGTTTTCATTTTCATTTGTCTCCAGGAATTTTTTGATTTCTTCTTTGATTTCTTCATTGACCCAATCGTTGTTCAGTAGCATTTTGTTTACTCTCCACATTTTTTGTTGCTTTTCTGGTTTTCTTCCTGTAGTTGATTTCTAGTTTCATACATTTGTGGTCAGAAAAGATGCATGGTATTATTTTGATCTTCTTAAATTTATTGAGACCTGTTTTGTGGCCTAATATGTGATCAGTCCTGGAGAATGTTCCATGGGCATTTGAAAAGAAGGTGTATTCTATGGGTTTTGGATGCAGTGTTCTGTGTATATCTACTAAGTCCATCTGGTTTAATGTGTCCTTTAAGGCCAGTGTTTCCTTATTGATCTTCTGTTTGGATGATCTATCCATTGGTGTAAGTGGAATGTTAAAGTCCCCCACTATTATTGCGTTACTGTCTATTTCTCCTTTTATGTCTGTTAATAATTGCTTTATATATTTAGGTGCTCCTATGTTGGGTGCATAGATATTTACAAGTGTAATATTTTCTTGTTGGATTGTTCCCTTTATCATTATGTAGTGCCTGTCTTTGTCTCTTGTTACAGTTTTTGTTTTCAATTCTATTTTGTCTGATATAAGTATTGCTGCCCCTGCTTTCTTTTCTTTGCCATTTGCATGGAATATCTTTTTCCATCGGTTCACTTTCAGTTTGTAAGTCTCTTTAGGTCTGAAGTGTGTCTCTTGTATGCAGCATAAACATGGGTCTTGTTTTTTTACCCACTTGGCCACCCTATGGTGTCGGAGTCCAGCTCCAGCCTAGTCCAGGTTTCCTGAGGGATGAATGGCGTCGGCAAAGAAAGAAGACAGGGTGAGACTGGAAGTGAGGTTTCCAAGTCTGATTTATTCAAAGCATTCAAGCATTTATATAGGGTTCAGGTCATGTGTTTATGATTTCATGGAATTGTCTCAGTATATAATTTTGGCAAACAAAATGGGTACATAAGTATATCTGCTTATAATATTAGCACAGTATGTCTGTGAGAAGTAAGCAACTTTTATTAATTATAGATATTGACCTTTTCTATATGTCTACTAGGCGTCTAGATGTCTGACTGATTACAAAATGGGGTGTAATGTCTAGACTCAGTTCCCCATGAGTCAAATGGCCCTAAGCCTCCATCTTTATTCCTGTAATAACAAAAGCAGAAGTATTGCAAAGTGTAAGGGGACCAAAATACACACAGGCCCCCAGCTCCATCTGATTGAAAGCAACACAGGCACAGTGCTTGGGGTTTCTCTTTTACCATTAACTCTTTTGTAAGGTTCCTAATACTCATCATAATCCCAATTCCTCTGTGTCAATATATTATGATATTTCTTTGCAACTTTGTCAGGATCATGAGTTGCCTTAGGAAGGGGTAGTTTTTGTATGCCTCTGCTCCTGTGTGGTTGCCACCATTTACCTCCTGTCCTAACAGGCCTAGAATAATATCTACCTCCTAGAAGGACCTGAGGAGGGAATATTCTCTTTTGAGGCTGATTATTAGAAGGCTTCCTCCTTGAGGGCTGTCCAAATTCCTTTTCCATCCTTCCAGGAGGGGGTCAGAACGTTTTTTCCCTTCAGGCTGTTGTTCCCTGAACCTTCCCTAGAAGGCCAGGTTACATGAGCTTTTTTTCCCTGCTTGGAGAGATTCTCCCCAAGATATCCCCATGTACAGAAAAAGAACAGCAAGAGCAACATTGCTAAGATTAGTAGCATGAGTAGGATCAGGAGCAGCCGACCGCCATCCTCTGAGGGTCTGCCTGCATTCCCTCATCTCTATCCCAGACCGTTGCCCTTGGGTAGAGGCTTAGCTGACTTGTGGGCGGCTCCTGGCACTATGGCATTTGATTGGAGCATTTAGTCCATTGACATTTAAAGTAGCTATTGATAAATATGCGTGTATTGCCATTTGTCCCTCTTTTTTTCTGGGTATTTTAGTAGTTCTTCTCTGTTCCTTTGTTTTTCTCTTGCTCTCTTCCCTTGTGGTTTGATGACTATCTTTAGTAACATGTTTGATTTCTTTTGTCTTACTTTTTTTCTTGCTTGTTATAGGTTTCTGATTTGTTATTACCATGAGGATCATATTTAATATTCTATGCATATAACAATCTATATTGAGTTGATAGATTCTTTAGCTTGATTTCTCTCTTAAAGCTCTACTTTTTCACTCCCCTCCTCCCATGTTATATGCTTTCCAAATCATATATAGTCTGTTGTTTAATGTGTGTCTATCCATTACCCTCTTATCATTGAAATAGGTGATTTTAGTACATTTGTCTAACCTTCATATTATCTTCACAGGTAGTCAATCTTCTACCTTTACTATACTTTTACCTTACAAGTGATTTTATTGCCTCGTTTTTGTTGTTGCTGTTTTGGGGTTTTTTGATAATTTTTTTTAATCTCTATTTGTGGTCATTGCTTTCCCACTTAAATAAGTCCCTTCAGCATTTCTTGCAGAACTGGTTTCTTGGTGATAAACTCCTTTAATTTTTGCTTGTCTGGGAAGCTCTTTATCTCTCCTTCCATTCTGAATGACAACCTTGATCGATAGAGTATTCTTGGCTGTAGGTTTTTTCCTTTTAGCACTTTAAATACATCGTGCCATTCTCTTCTCACCTGTAGGGTCTCAGCTGAGAATTCTGCTGATAGCCTGATGGGCTTCCCTTTATATGTCACTTGCCTTTCTCTTGCTGCTTTTAGGATTCTCTCTTTGTCTTTAATTTTGGACATTTTAATTACAATATGTCCTGGTGTGGACCTCTTTGGGGTTATATTGTTTGGATCTCTGTGTGCTTCCTGAACTTGGATGTCTGTTTCCTTCCTCAGGTTAGGAAAATTTTCATCTACTGCTTCTCCACATAAATTTTCTGCCCCTTTGTCTCTCTCTTCTCCTTCTGGCACAACTATAATCCGAATGTTAGCATGCTTGATATTGTCCCAGAGTTCCCTTAGACTCTTCTTATTCATCTCTTTTTTCTCTTTTCTGTTCTGCTTGGGTGATTTCCTCTAGCTCACTGATCTGTTCTTCTGCCTCTTCTACTCTGCTATTGAGTCCCTCTAGTGAGTTTCTCATTTCCAATATTATATTCTTCATTTCTGATTGGTTTTTTTATATCTTCCGGTTCTTTGCTGATGTGCTCACTGTGTTCATCCAGTCTTCTCTGCATATCTGTGAGCATCCTCGTAATATTTTGTTTGAACTCTTTGTCAAGTAGGTCGCTTGTTTCTGTTTCATTTAGTCCTTTTTATGGGGTTTTGTACTGTTCCCTTGCTTAGAAATTATTCCTTTGTCTCCCCATTATGCCTCTTTCTCTGAGCTTGTTTCTATGTATTAGGTGAGTCGTCTATGTCTCCTGATCTTGGAAAAGTGACCTTATGTATGAGATGCCTTATTGAGGCCCAGCAGCATGCTTCCCTCTCATCACTAGTCCATAAGAACCAGGAGTGACCCCTTTGTGGGCTACTTGTGTCCTTCTGCTGTGGCAGGATTTCTCCCACTGCAGGTACCCAGGGAGTCTAGTCTTTCCTTCCCTAGCCAGCTGTTTGTAAATCTGGTTTGAAGAGCCTCAGCACTGTTGGCTACAAAGTCTATCAGCACACTCCTATTGTAGTTTTCCTTTTAATTGGGTTGGTACCCAGTGTAGCTGGTTGCTAGGCTCAGGGGCTTACAGTGTGATAGGCCTCAGGCCAACAAGGCTGTTTTCAGTTCTCTTAGGAGTGCTGCTGAGTGGGGCTAGCCCTTGACCCAGGGGCACTCAATTGTTTCAGGCTTTGGAAGGTGGAGGTGATCCTTTTTATGGCTATTTGTGAAGCACAGGTCTTCTGCCATTGATTAGCCTCACCCCCCCCCCAGGACCACATACACAATCAACATAGTCCTTGTCCTGTGTGAACACTTCTCAACCCCCTAGAGCATACCCTGATGCCACACTGCAGAAGCTCCCGCCTCTCCCCCAGTGCCCCTGACAGTTCACCTGGTACTCACACAGGCCCTGCATCACAGAGACAGACACCCTTGCCTGCCTGTAGAGGATCAAGGCACCCAGTCAATGGAGGCTGAAAAGTAGCCTGAGGACTTGCTGTTAGGTGGGGCAGATCCCTAGGGCAGTTGCCTGCCCTGGCTGAACTGGGTTAAATCTGTGCTCTAGTGGGCATGGCAGAGTTTTGCCTAACAGGCCAAGGGATGAACCTCAATGGCACCCACCAGGATCCCTGTCAGCATGCCTGGACCAGCTCAGAACAATGGCGCCCACCAATGTCTCAGTCTCCAGAGAGGTCCCTCCTCTCACCAAGATGCCCCCAGAGTCCACCAGGTGAGTCTGTTTTCATCAAAGGACTGTCAGCCTTCTCTCTGGCGATTTTAGGTTGCTGCAATGAGTGAGTTTGTGTGTGGGCCCTTTAAGACCTGGGTCTCTTTTGCTTTCCATGGATAGCTTTTCTGGGGGCATCTTCGCTGCAGTTAATAGCCAGCAAAGCCAGACAGTAAGACACCTGTCTCAGTTGGGCTGCATCTGAAGGGTGTTTATAGCAGTATTGACCCCTGCTCCTGACCTCACTCCTCCAGCGAGGTCTATGTACCTTAGGGTGGCTCCTGCCTGACCAACTGAGAAGCTCCATTGCTCCCAAAGGTGGCTTCTTTTCCTCTCCTGCAGAAATTTCTGCCTCCTCTGCCTTCATCAGAACTGTCCCTTGTTGTGGGAATTCTTTTTATCCAGTTTTCAGTTTTCGATCCAGGGTAATTTTCCCAAAAATAGTTGTAAGCTGGTTGTGTTTATGGGAGGAGACGAGTTCAACATCTGCTCACATTGCCATCTTGATGAGATCTCTGTTTCTTGTTATCATTTTTGGCTTAAAGTGTATTTTGTCTGTTATAAGTATGACTACTCCTGCTTTCTTTTGGTTTCCACTTCCATGGAATATCTTTTTCCTTCTCTACACTTCCAGAGTCTGTGCATCCTTAAAGCAAAATACGTTTCTTATAGGTGGCATATCACTGGGTCTTGTTCTTTTATTCATCCAGCAACTCTATGCCTTTTGATTGGTGAATTCAACTCATTTACATTTAGAGTAATTATTTATATGTAAGCACATACTAATGCTATCTTATTAATTGCTGTCTGGTTGTTTTGTATTTTCATTTTTTCTCTTTCCTTCTGTTTCTGCCTACGTTTGTAAATTGGTTATTTTCCACAGTGGTATACTCTGTTTCCTCTTTCTTTGTCTTCTGTGGAAGGACTCTAGGTTTTTGTTTTATAGTTATGGGCTTTACATAAAACATCTTATAGATAAAACCGTCCACTTCAGGCTGATAGCAACTTATCTTTAATCTCCTATAAAGATGCCTTTTATATTGTTAATGTCATAATTTACCTCTTTTTACTTTGTGTGATTGTTAACAATATATAATAGCTATAGCTATTTTTACTATTCTTTTCTGTTAACCTCTAATCTATAGCAGAATATATCATCCTAATATAGAGATACAATTTTCTAAGTCTGACTGTATATTTTCCACATTTGCCAGTGTATTATGTACTTCCATATGTGTACATCTTGCTGATTAGCATTTTTTTTCATTTCAGTTTGAAGAACTCCTTGTAGCATTTCTTGTAAAGTGGGTCTACTGGTCCTAAATATCCTCAGCTTTTGTTTGTATGGGAAAGCCTTTATTTTTCCTTCATATCTGAAGGATAACTTTTCTAGATAAAATATTCTTGGCAGGCAATTTTTATCTTTTAACACTTTGTATATACCATTTCACTCTCTCTTGGCCTGTAGAGTTTCTGCTGAAAAACCTGCTGATAGCCTGATGAGGATTTCTTCATAGGTTACCTTCTTTTTTTTCCCTGTCTGCCTTTAAGATTCTTTCTTTACCATTGATTTTTAATATTTTCATTATAATATGTCTTAGAGAAGGTCTTTTTGCATTGAGATAGTAAGATGATCTATTAGGTTTATGGATTTTTATGTCCAAGTCTCTCCCCAGGTTTGGGAAGTTCTCAGCCTTATTTCTTTAAGTTAATTCTCTGACACTTTCTTCCTCTCTTTTCCTTCTGGAACCTCAATTATTCTGACATTTGGTTTTTAGATGGATTTCAATATTTCATATACGCTTTCTTGACTCTTTAAAAATCTTTGTTCCTTCTTCTCTCCTAATTATGTTATTTCAAAATTCATTTCCCCTGAGTCACTTATTCTTTCTTCCATTTTCTCTGCCCTGTCACAGATGTTCTCTATTGAACTCTTCCTCTCATTTATCTGATACTTCAGCTTCAGAATTTCTATTTGGTTCTTATATAATTTCAATCTCTTTGGTAAAAACTCATTTTGTTCATATATTTTTTTCCTGATTTAATTGTGTTGTCTTTCTCAGGTTTCTTGTAATATAATAAATATTTTGAATTCTTTAACAATTAAGCTGGATCACAATATTCTGTGCCTTTGAGCTTGGTTGTTGGAGAATGATCATTTTCTTTTGTGATGCCGTATTTCTTGTAGGTGTACATTGGTACTTTCACATTTGAAGTGTCAGACACCTCCATAACCCTTTGCTCATTTCCTTCAGCAGATGGGGTGTTACATTCTATGGTGTTGTTATTATTTGAGCTTTTCTCTTTTTTTAAGATCTACCTGCTCTACCCTTCTTACTACCTCTTGTGGCAAAATATTTAAGCTTTTTTGTCTTCTCTACTTCTTACAATTCACCAACCTGGCTGTAAAAGAATCTTCCTTTTGTTTTTCAGAAGGTGGTGCTTAGCTCAAGTTTGTGATTTTTCCCTTGCTCAGTGACCATGGCCTATTTTCTGAGCACACTCCCGGTCTACCAGAGAATGCTTTCATGGATGCACTTGGGAGCACACACAAGGAGTGGGCAGTGGAGTTGGAGGAGGTGTGGGTTTAGCACTCAGTACATTGCAGGTGCCCACAGACCCAGTAGGGAGATCCCCAGGGGTGGTACTCCTTAAGACTCATGGGTGGGCTTCTTCTTGAGCACAATTTCCTTAATGCCATTTGAAATTCTTATCTATCTCTTTTCCAATATCCTCCCTCTCCTCAGTCATACAGCTCCCACGTGGTAATCCAGCTGCTGGTGGAGACAAATGGGTTTTTCCAGCTGTGTCCCACCCCATTGGGCTAGTTGGGCACTCACTCACTGCTTTCCTTTTCTCTCATGGGGGAGTTCACCACCATGGTGGAATCAGTCCAGTGTAGTGTTTACTTAGGAGAGGGGCATTGCTGGGAAAGTTTATCTTACTCTCTGTGCTGCAAACAAACTCTTATATGTCCTTCTTTTTCTTCACTTGTTTGCTAGAGTCTGTCCTCAGGAAGTCTGGACTTGTGCAAGTTCTCTCTCCCCTGAATGCCTGTCTGGGTCGGCTCTCACCTAATTTTTCCTCAAAGTGAAGAGGGAGGTCTAAGCAGTCTCACTGGCTCTTCTGGCTCTGTAGCCCATATGGTGCTTTGTCTTTCTCCCGCTGGCTGCACTAGTGGGCAAGACTCTTTGCTAAGCACCAAAACAAAGGTGCTTTTGTTTGTGTATGGATGTCTAATTCATTGGTTTAAAAAAAAGGATAAAATGAAGGACATATTATGCTGCCATATTGCTGGCCTCCTTCTCCACATTTTTGAAGGATTTATTGATCATGGGTACTTTCATCTTTTCTATCTGTCTTTTCTGCGTTCTCTCTTTCCTTTTTGAGAGATTTGTTAATCATGGATAATCCACGTTTTCTATTTTATTTTAGCATATTTTCTGTCTTTGACATTCTTCAGTTTTAATACAATATGTCTAAATATAACCTTTTTTATCCTGCTTAGGCTTTGTTGTAAATCTGAGAATTCTTGCCTTTCACTAATTCTAAGTAATTAATAACCATTACCTCTTCTCATTCTTTTTATTTTTTCTATTTTATTTTCTTCTAAAACTCTTATTACATGTTTACCAGATCTTCTTATTCTATCTATGCATGACTCTCATCTCTCTTTTATATTTCCAATTTAATTTCTCTCTGCTACATTCTATTAGTTATCTAGTTTTTTCTTCAGGTGTAGTTAGTCTACTGTTTAATCAATCTGTTGAAAGTTTAATTGTAGTATCTTTATTCTTATTTCTAGAAAGTTTATCTGTTTTCATCAAATATGTCTCTTTATAGGATATTATTCTTGCCTTAGGGTGTAATTTTATGTCTATAATCATTTACAACATACCATGTTAAATTCTTTTTCAGAATATTATGAAGTATAACAAATTCTTGTGCTCTGCTCTTGCCATTTGCTATGTTTTCTGACTCTTCTTTATAGTGTATTGATTCCTTATGTGATTTCTAATTTTTATTTCCAGCCTATCTTTAGTAGTGCTCATACTTTCCATATGAATTCGTTGTGATCTGTGTTACAGAAATTTCATTCCAGGATGAATTTTTGTTTACTTATTTTAGGATCCTCAGTATTATTAGAGATATGAAACCTCTTTATAGCTTAACTTCTTGGCTTTGAATTTCTGGTAGTGTAAACTTAAACCCCAAACTCATAGGTGGTATAATCTGCTGATGTAAATTCTGAGGGAATCTTTTTTTTCCAACTGGAGCCCAAATGAGCTTTACTGTCATCTTATTTTAATAATGAAAAAAACCATTTTTTCCAATCTGCCCTTTTCCTTAGTTTGAAGTCCTTTGAAAGTTCCAACTCTTGAGTGTGGCATCTTATTCCCAATGAATCTCTAGGTCCTCACATGCATTAAATTCCAAACACTTTATTACCAAAACTAACACCTCCCTTGCACACCTCACTTCCCCAAGGGCATTTGCAGCATTAACTCACAGAATTCCTACTCTGGATTTGAGTTCATAGTACTGTGAAAATTAAGACTATGTTGTGGATTTTCATCCAGCAGTTGTAACTAATTTTTCATATAATTTCAGTAGGTCCCAAAGCCACTCAGCTGGAGACTACATTTCCCAATGTCCCTAGCAGCTGGATGTGGCCATGTATTAAGTTCTACTCAATAGGATGTGAGTGCAAGTGATATGGGCAACTTCTGCCTTGCATTTTTAAGGGAATCTGCTTGTCATTTATGTCCTGTTTTTCCTCTTTCTGCTACCTGATATATTGCTATAACATGAGCAGCCATCATAGTCCCAGAGATGAAGTTGTGTATTGAAGATGATATAGCGCTCTCTCTCTCTCTGGACCACTTGTCTATTATTTGGAAAAGAAATAAACTTCCCCCTTAATTAAGCCACTGTAATATTAAACTTAGCCCATGATCTAAAAAAGGCTCACAGGGTATATTGTTTACTTGCATCAGTCAAGTAAGATATTTTCAAAATATTTTACCTAGTGACTTGCATTTTCACTTATGAATCTTCAAATTTAAACATTGGATTTGGCCCAGATGCTTCTGAATGACAACTTTAAAGGAAGATATGTCCTAGAGTAAAATAAACTGGACTATCTTTAACCAATAAGATTTTAAGCCTTTATTTTGGGTTAATTATCATAAACCATTTGCTCCTTGTGGAAATAGCTGCTGTGAAGATGATTCTTTACAAAATATACCTGAGTCACCAATCAGTTCTTCTATATACAAACTTATGTGAATAAATACTTTTCATCTAGGAAAACTAAGCTTCTCAAATGATAAAGATCACTATTTGTTGTTCTCAAATAGTAATTTAAAATGTTGTTCACGTTCCTTCAAATATTGTGAAGGAAGTGGTGTAAACAGACTTGAAATACTGTCACAGCCATAAATCAACCAACATCTCAGCAGATTGTCTATGAAATTTCATTTTCAGTTATGTTTTATATTTTTTCTGTTTTTCAAAGAATTCCTTATAAAGTTTGCCCAACCATATTTGCAATAGAAGAATAGAAAGATTTAATCTGTGACAATACTCCACAAAGTGACTTTACTGAATAAAAATGTATGGCAAAGACATAAAATCCACCTCTATATTTTGACAGCTTCAATCTTCTTATGAATTAATTCCAGCACAATTTTTGAAAAAATGATATTAATATCACTTGATTTATCTTGATTAAGAAAATGATCTTCCTTGTCAAGTGCCTAGAGATCCACAGATCTCTGCATGTTAGTGCTCTGCCTCTCACTGTGATGTTAACATGATGACTCTAAGCACAATTGCTAAGTAAGATGTGCAATATTGGGCAGGATCAACATTCCGTTTTGACAACTAAACCCCCATATTTAGTGTGTACCAGAGAGACTTGCTCCTAGGGATCCTGCCTTCAGTTTAACCAACTCTCCCTCCTTTCTCCAACACACCCATAAACAGAACATCCAGTATTATATTTTTTGATCCAAAATTATATATCCTAACCTCAAAAAGTGTCTGCTTTGTTCTTGGCACTCTGATAAACTAGTCCTCAGCATGATGTGAGAAGTAGTTAAAAATTTGATGTTCTAGTGTGAAAAATTGTGTAATACTAAACCCATATTTATAATCATTTAAACAAAAGAGCCACATGATCACTTTATGCTCCATCAAGTTGCATAAAATACTCTAGCACAGAATTAAAACCTTAGAGATATTTGTCATTACTAAATATCTCAGCCTAGGTATCACCGAATTAGTAGGACATACTTTTCATGGCTAATATGAGCATTTATAGAGGGCTTTCTAGAAAGAACTTGAAAAGATTCATTTCTAAAGTATTTCAGCCATTGGCAAATGTTTTGGCAGCCAAACATCTGACACTTGCAGCTCATTGTTTGTTGTTATTTTCAAAACCATGAATGCTGCAGGACATATTTATGTCACCTCTTGAAATTCATAGGAAGGAAAAGATGAAGAAAAACAAACTGTTTAAGAGCAGGATCCAACAAGCAATGCCCCAATCTAGAATGTGTCCTTGTCAATGTCAAAGCAGGAGACGTATGTTCAGCCTGGGTAGGGCTGTTCTAAGAACAGTGAGGCAAAAATCCAGAAAGGACTTAACTTCTATTTCATTCCCCTCCCCTATAATTATGCCACATTTGGAGTAATGTCCATACAGCAGGATATTTGAAAATTAATTATAAGCCAGATTTTTGGAATAATATCTTAATTGAAGATAAATATTTGCATTTGAGTAGACTTCTACAAAGCATATCTGAGATGGCAATAACATTATTGGCTGGCACAAGAACACCTGACTGGTGCAGAATGCTCCTCAAGACACTTTCTTCTCTGTGCTCTGGCTTTCCAAATAAAGCTGACAAGTGTGCAACAGGTATGAGCCAGCTTTAGACTGAGGATCCTTAATCTGGAGTATATGGGTCCTAAGATTCTTTGGATAATTATCAAGAAATATATAGTTGTTATTCTAACGAACAGATCTATAGTTTAACCATGTTGTTAAACAAACTGAGACACAATAAAACCTAAAACTACTTTCTTTCACTATCCATTCTGTATTCCCTTTTCCCGAAGTGAGCATCTCAGCTGGTCATGGCTCTTTACCTATGGGGTAACCAAACCTTCATTCCTGAAGGATCTGGACCATTAATAGTCTTACCTGGATTAAGTTGTTGTAGTTTCCCATTGACCTTCATCACAGAGCATGGTAATGCTAAGAGAAGCCCTAAGGAATCTCCTGTATTGCAGACATACTTCTCTTTATCTCTATTGTAGTATCCACAGAATGGGTCACACTATCCACTTGATTATTGAAATCCTCCTCTGCTGAGGTCACTCGTTGGTGAGAATTCACATGGGACAAAAATATCTTCAAGTTTTTCACACTTTCAGAAAAGGCCTATCCATATACGTGTTCCCCAGACCTTCTTGTCACCAATTTTCCAGTTATGTTCCTTCAAATTATATGACCATCCAGCAAAGCCATTGATCACAGCACATGAATCTGTATCTATCATACATATGGGCACTTCTCCTTCCAAGCAAATGAACAACTTGGTCCACTCATCAAAGTTCTGCCCTCTGGGAGGCTTTCCCTTCACCATTGTCCTTCAGGGATGTCACAGAAAGGGGCTATAGTGCTGCAGCTGTCCACTTTTGAGTTGTCATCTGACAACCAGGCCTGAATCTTCCCTTCCTCTGTTACCTGATCATAGGGAACTCCCCATGAGACCAGCAGTGCACAGTGGGAGAGAGAAGGCAGAGTAGCAGGAGTGGGGACCATGAATACTTGAGCCACTTCTTCATGAAAATTAATTGTGACTTCAGGCCCTGCTCAGGCCCAATCACATATATATCACTTCCAC